>NW_022990441.1:1220954-1590523 GCF_902827175.1 Gymnodraco acuticeps
TTTTCTTTGAGGGTTGCTGAGCATCCAGAAAGTAACTTATCTTTTTCAGAAATGGTCATATGATGGACATTAAGATGTTGTAACTTGAAGACTTGGACACTTTCTTTTTTGAAGAACTTGTGTTGTGATCTACAGGTATTTTTGCAGATACTACTGACAAGGATTGAATCTCTCCACCAACCAGACTTTGGGACATTGCTTCTACCAACCTGCACACACATCCTGGACATCTGCATTCAATCAAATGCATTTACTGGAACTGGATCAGTTTGAGCTTACTTTGCACACATCCAAATGTGCAGCTTGCCATATACTATCTGGGTTCTGCGAAGTGTACATGTCAACTTGCAGGCAGGTGTGATGCTGGGTCAGTGTGTTTGATCGCCTATAGAAACACACACGGATGCATCTGCAGAGACCAGGACATCAAATGAGGACATCCAATCCTTTCAGAAAAAATCATTTTGAGTCTCAGCCCTGTGCTTGACAGATGCTGCTGGAGATTTAACATGTGCATTGTTTTAGAACAATGCTCTCCTCTTCTCACACATTGTAGTGAAATATCACACCCAAGCTGCTTTGATTTACTGCATAATTGGGTCAAGAGCCAATTTATCCTAATCTGAAAGACAGTATCTTCAAACCATGGCCCTACAGACCTGTAATTTGCATCACTCCTTGGTTTCTCACCTCCTTCCCTTTGTCCTGCTGTTACTTCTCCATGCCTGGGGAGGGTGCTGTCACCCCCAGTGTTTGGATTACAAGCCTCCGTTTGAGCCCCGACAGCCACTGGTCTTCTGTAAAGAGTATAGCAAGTTTGGATGCTGCGATCTGGAAAAAGATGGAGAAATATCAGCCAAGTTTTACACCATCATGGAAAACTTTGACCATTCAGGTTATGAAGCCTGTGGCAGGTACATACGCAGCATCCTCTGCCAGGTAAGCAAAACATGTAAACAATCATATCATTATTAATATGTTTGATAATGTGTCCAAAGGATTATTTTGGTATGATTTGAATTATGTTGTAATTGATTTAATTTGTGACATAAACTATACTTCTTTACTGTAAACACACACCTGTCACATGCTAAAGTCATTACCGAAGTAAAACCCACATTAATCTTTCCACCATGGGTTAGTGTAGCTACTGACTTTAATATACACGTTTTTGTGATACTAAATCATTATATCCTGCATGTAAGGATTACATTTGTCTGACTGAGGATGTTTGCTGTCCCTACTTTGAAACCTGGATTTAGTGTCCAAGGTATTGCACCAAGATGTCTTAAAGAAACAGTGTGCATATTTTTAGTCGTTTATTTAAAGCATTTTCCTCTGGTTTAGTTTCTCAGGTAATAATATTGCCACTCATATTTAAAATGGGAACCAAAGAGCCACCAAGCTTGTCTCAAACACAAGGTTCTGTCTCACTCCAAAGGATATTGTGGTGTGGTTAACATCTGTTGGAAAGCACTTACTCATGCTTAGAGAGTTAAACCACATTCTTAACTATTGGTTATGTGTTCTTGGGTGAACCTAAACAAGTCAAATAAAGCTGTGCAATAAACTTTTAAACTTCATTTGAGATAAAGACCATAAACTCACCATGTGATAAGAACATAACTAAATCCAAATGGAAACCTTTGAGGCAGAACCTCAATTGAACTTTGGACACATTGGCACAGATGTTCAAATGTTGACTGGACTCACTGGTTTTCTCATGTGTGCATCATACTGTATGCAGTAAATCCTCAAAGAGAGTATGCTGACCAATTCCCAGTCTTTTTTTAGTGTCTTCTCTTACACAAGATGGACTAAATCAGAATGACTTCATGGAAAAAGTTGTACCACCAATTAAACGCCACATTTACTCAACCTTTTTTTACTCCACAAAATTCCCTTGAAGATCCTCACAAACTGGAATAACCTTAGCTGTCTTGAATTGTGGAGGGGAACCTGAATCAACCTTAATTATATAAACATCTTCATGATTGGTGGATGAAAACAAAATAAAACTTTACATTTCTTTATAAATTTACATTGATTGCATTACTTTTCCATTTAAAGCAATGACACTGCATAAGCTCAACAAGACATTTTCAGACTTAATGTTATTGTGATAATGGTGTTAAACTGCAGTAGAAGTAGACAGTATACTCTAACTTCCAACGAGGAGGACGAAGGCATATGTTAAGATCACTTTGTTTTTAATTATTTTCTGAGCTTGCTAATCTTAAACAACTTCCTCCTCTCTTTCACTGGCAGACTGAGCCTTGAAGCCAGTCCCACACTGATTGCATAATTACAGTAGGTGCTGACTTTGCAGCACAGACTCTAACTTTGTGCAGATGGTGAGTGCAAATTGAATGATAGCTGCAACACAAATCTGTCTCGGCTCATTAACCTCTTCTTTAAATCCTTATTAGGAGAAAGCCAAAGAAAACGGTCTGTGGGCTCTCCCAAAAATAAAACCTTTATATTAAGGCCAAAACAAAAGAAAAAAAAAAACTTCCTGGAAGTTTAATTCATCATGCACTATGTTAAGACAGTGACAAATCCTCTGACTCTTAAAATATAGGTTTCTACCATTCTGGTAATTATAGCCCAGTGTGGTTCTTTCCAAGCAGGGTAAACGTTCTAAAGACAGCGCTGCAATGCACGTACAACTTTCAACAAGACATATAGTAGCAGTGAGATGTAAGTCTGTATATAGAGTCCTTAACAAAGTAAATATGAACATCTGAGACAGGGGTTACAAACAACATTACACACAGACCTACTTTTAGAAAGCACAAATTATACGGTTACTTAGCATTAGAATTCATTTATAAAATTCTTAAAGAAGCACAATTATTATAATAGAAAACAAAAGTGTTTTGGTTACAAACTTTTTCTGTTTTTTTATTATTTCAGTCTTTTGACGTGGTTATTCAATTAAAGTGGATAATAGCACCAAACTGGGCGTTTGTTAAGTCTTTAAATTATGAATATTTGTATTGTCTTTAACTCTTTTCTAAAAAATAAATCTACTTAAGAGCCTGACTCAGACACACTCTGTGGTTTTCAGCTCCAAGGGTTGCAGTTTGAGGTAAAAGATTCCCTGGAGGTGCTGAGATTGCCTCTCTGCCAGGGTACTCAGAGTAAACCCACCACACTGAGGCCCTCTGTTCTCCATGCACTGCAGGAGCATCCTAGCACTGATACCAATAAGACAGTAGAGAGAGAGAGAGAGAGAGAGACACACACAGGCTGATAGACAGGTTTGTGTGTGTGTGTGTGTGTGTGTGTGTGTGTATGTATGTGTGTATGTGTGTGTGTGTGTGTGTGTGTGTGTGTGTGTGTGTGTGTGTGTGTGTGTGTGTGTGTGTGTGTGTGTGTGTGTGTGTGTGTGTGTGTGTGTGTGTGTGTGTATGTGTATGTGTATGTGTATATGTATATGTGTTGTTTTTGTGGGAGACAGGAGGGAGATTGTCATCTTCCCCCAGCTGAAACAAACAATCATTTCCTCCTCCGGCCCGGGGTACAGGATATATCAAATTCCTGCAAGAGAGAGAAGGGATGGAAAAGAAAAAAGAGTGAGAGAGATTAAATCAGTCAAAATAGATCGGTAAACTCTTTGAAAACAGGAAGACAGAAGTTGAAAAGTTCAATTATTTAGAGCAACTGTTTTAGAATAATGTGTTTTTGTGTCTGTGTCTGGTCATTCAATAATTGAATTGAAAAGCCATTTCAAGCATTTAGTGAGCACTTAGCATAACAAGACAACACTGAATTAATTGTTTCCCCAGTTGCATTTTTAATAAGCAGTGTTTCTGCATCTTTTAGACTCTTGTCTCCAATGACAGCTGAAGAAAACTGCAGATGTTCAAGTTTCCAAACAGCATGTGAGAGCCCCATACCACAACAAATCCCCAACACACAGAAATGCAGTATCCATAGTAACTGACCCCAACTATAATTTAATCTACTTGAACCGGGTCATTTTTGTAGGAAAGTTGAGGCACAAGTACCTCTCTTCCATTTGTTTTCCATCTCCCTTTTCTTTGAACCTTACTTTCTCTATGGGGGTCCATGTTCACACATTTACTGGCCATCTGTTTGCCATGACTCCTCTCTCTGTCTCTCAAACCACAATTTGGACATTAAAGTCGACCTATCATGCTGTATTTGAAACATATATTGTAGGGCCATACCTATTTAAAACATGTCTGTGAAGTTTTTTTTTCAAAATACCAAACAGATCATGCATTTTAGCCATGCCTCATTTCGCTCTATTTGCTCTTTTCCAGCCCTGTTTTTGCAAGGGCTGATTCTGCTTTTGTGGCAGACTACAGCGCCACTTACAGGCCTGGCATATGTACTACAGCGTCTCCAGCGCTTTCGAACGGTCTCTCATTCCCCTGATAGGTGGAGAGTTGCCCATATAGGCGGAGCACCCCTTTTCTGACGTCAGAAAAATTCAAATAATAATCAGCTCCGTTGCAGCCCCGTTTTTAGAGATTTGGGTATGGAGGAAAAGAGAGAGGGTTGTGTTTTCTGACACTTGGTGAGTTCCCTGACACACCGGGGACACATATTCATGTATAAAAGACGTACAAAAGTGCATTTTGCATGATAGGTCCCCTTTAAAGTGCTGTATGGAGTCAGTAAGGCAAGAAGACAAAATAAAGGCTTTTATTTCCAGCTTAAGTCTGAAATTCAGTTTATTCTTAACTGTACAGCGTAAACAACAAATGATGGTAGTTTGAAGAGGCTGCATTGTTAGGGAACAGCTGTTAACACTTACATAGATGCATTTATCCTACCCTATGATAGTAGGATACAAAATAAGACTCAGAACAAAGGCTGTCTGTTTAATTTCAGAGGGTCAAACAGGCGAAGTACAGACACTGCAGAGCAATGTGACCAGTGCCTTCTTGTTTCCCAGGAAGGCTCTGATCTCTGCCCAGCAAAGCGCTTTTATGTTATTTAACAAAGAGTCTCTGTTACAGCTAACTTCTCTTCATCTCTTCTTTGGCCAATAATGAAAATCTAATCATTTGTATACCTTTTTTTTTATTTGAGGGGTTCTATGCCATAATCGTAAGGGTTAGGGTGAGGGGCACCAAGAACATTTCTGAAAATTAGACTAATGTAAGACTACTAAAATAAATGAATTATCTCAAAAAGTATAAGTAAGTATAGAGAAATAACACATTTTTAATTTTTTTATGTAATCGTTTGGCAGGGACAATGCACAGTAAGGAACACTTAAAACATTTAAATGTGTCAAGCGTAACAGTGCCAGATTTAGCTTTGAGCTCATTTCCATCCGCAGTCCCTCACATAAAGCATTTAAGAAGTTTACATTTTACAAACATACAGTAGCAAAAACAAAATACATGATATGCAAAAGGTGCAAAAGAGCAAGAGCAGCACACACAAGTATTTATGACATGGTAATACAATATAGCAGATACGACATATAAAGTGCAAGAGAAGATACAAGAGCTACCTAAAGTGCAAGAGGAGATACCCCTGTATTAAAGTGCATTTAGCGGTGATTGCACATCTGTTTGTTTCTCAACCATTCTTTAAGTTGACCTTTGAAGCTATTGAGAGTGGGACAATCCCGTATCTCAGTTGGGAGGCTATTCCACAATGAGCTGCCTTTAATGGAAAGTACATTTTGTCCAAAAGTGGTCCGTCTGCGGTGGACTGCACAGTCTCCTCTGGTTTCTGACCTAGTGCAGCGTCCAGTGTGTTTTTTGCATAACAAACCTTGAGGCACATAGATGGCATGAACGCCACATCTTCTTCCCTGTCAGCCTTTCTATTATATTCATTATTCATAAAATGTCATAGTTAATGGGGAAACTTGACATGCACAAAAAAATAAAAGTGTACATTATTTATAAGCAGAAGATCCAGGTAGAAGCACACACCCACATGCACTGTTAAGAGACAGAGTTTGTCTGTGTAGGTGTATGAATAACGTGTTTGCTTCTTGTGTGTATGCTTTATTGTTTTCATGACTGCACTGTGTGATCTCGGAAGTTAGTTAATACCGGTTAATACATATTCACAAGATTTCTCAGATGAATTTGCATCTAATTACAATATTAGCATGTGGTTACAACTACAAAATAAAGAAGACAATATTTATTTGTTGTCTACATTATCTTTAAAGTGCTCTGAAAACTGAAGCAATCTCGGAAAACTGCTGAATCTTTACTTACCTAAAAGTAAGACACAGCAGCAACTTTTTTGTTCAAGTCTTACAAGTGCTGCTAATAAGAGTATGTCTAAGACCTTCTGATGTGTGCTGAATTATTTACTGTAAACGTTTTGCATTCCCCAGACCAGTTACTTTTTGATACCTAAAAGCCAAATGTATTTGTAAAATAAACTCATCCTTGGGCATTACGCAAACAAAACATGACAGTATTCAAAAGCCTAGGACCGTTTCACCATCAAGTTGTAACCTCTTGTCAACAATGTTATCCTGTCAGTTTGTCAGCATGATTACGGAAAAAAAACGCCTGGCCTGATTTTTAGGAATCTTGGTGGAAAGGTGAAGCATTAGACAAGGAATAAACGTGTTACATTGTGGGGTGTTTCCCAATCATGGTACAAAAACAATTATTATTGTTGTCAACATTGGGAGATATGACAGTTGGACTTCTTCTACGCTCCAGGGTGCTCTTCTAGTTCAGTTGTGTTTTTTTTTACCAGTGATCTCATCTTTTTGTGCTTTGGGCTTCGTTTTTTATGGTGATGATCGGTTAGGAAGATCTGGCTCTGAGTAAAAGAGCACCAGTTGACCACACGATGGTTTGGGTGTCGTGCCTCCGTGTGCATGAAGCTTACCATTCTGGGTGTGGACAGTGTGGTTGTGACTTAATAACTGACTGGACCTTTCCAGGGATTCATTTATACCATACCCTCTCAGACAGCCAGTATATAAGCAGGCCTGACCAGTCATAGTGAGACGGTGAAGAGCTGCAGTGAAATAAGTACACAAATCCTATATTTACGTGATCCATACATATCCTGTACTTTACCTCTGAGGTAAACACATTGGCCTAAAGGAGGGTTAATGAGTGCAGACAAGGATGAAGACCTACGTAGATGGGACCAGAAATATCCAGCAAGACACAGTTACTCAGATACAATTATGAGGGTGTATGTTTGTGTTAAATCCTCTTTCCCCTTGCAGGAGTGTTCTCCATACTCGGCCCACCTGTTCGATGCTGAAGATGCTAACACGCCCATGCGGATGCTGCCTGGCCTCTGCGGGGATTACTGCTCCAGCTACTGGATGCAGTGTCGCTACACGCTCAGCCTCCTTTTGGAGGACTCGGGGAACCCGCAGCAGTTTGCAAACCTGACTGCAACGATAGAAGAAGACCGCAAAAAGTTTTGTGACTATCTGGAGCTGAAGGACAAGCAGTACTGCTATCCTAATGTGTTGACAAATACAGGTATGGGGTAGAAACAGGTTCAGCAGCACACACACACTCACACTGATGAACACTCTTCTGATCTTACTGTGGGGTTGAGTGGAAAAGTGGAAGACATTTTGATTACCCCACTTAAATAAACAGCCAACATGAACAAACAGGTTGTCAGAGACTGAAGACATTGTTTCCACTGGCAGGAACCTGAACTTGCACTTACAGAACAGTCTTGTCATGAATTATGAACAGACATTGCTTCACCTTGTTATCCGGCTCATAAGGATGACAAAACAATGATTGTTTAGACATATTATACAGTATACAGCTGGTTTCCCCATATCCTATGACAACAATCCATTAGATGAAGATGAAGAAAGTTGTATTGTTTTGGTCTACAACTGGCAGTAGTAGGTTTTATATGCGCAGGTTCGATTTGGAATGCAAGATACCAGGTCAACTCTTTTCTATAAGACGCACTTATATTTGGTCCTAAAACCCTTTCCTGTTTTGTGTGCATCTCGTATTCCATTTACTGAATGTTTTTACTCCTTCCTTTCTTATTTACTTTTCTGTCCCTAGAGCTGAATGCTAACCTTGGCTTGGTCCGTGAAGATCCCACGGGATGTCTGGAGCTGTGTTTGCAAGAGGTTGCCAACGGGCTCCGTAACCCTGTGGCCATGATTCACGCAGAAGACGGGACTCATCGATTCTTCGTGGCGGAGCAGCTTGGTTATGTGTGGGTGTATCTGGCCAACGGCTCCAGGATCGACCGGCCTTTCCTTAACCTCACCCATGCCGTCCTCACATCACCGTGGGCAGGAGATGAGAGAGGATTCCTCTGCATAGCCCTACACCCAAGGTTCATACTTCTATTCAAGTTATCTGTGAGGGTTAGGGACATCAACAATGATGGTTTTCATGATTCTCAGTGAAAAAAGGTTGTGAAAAGTATGATCTCTTCTGCTTCCTTTTCTTTGCAAAGGTTTGATGAGGTCAAGAAAGCCTATGTGTACTACTCTGTGTCAGTAAAGAAGGAGGAGAGGATACGTGTCAGCGAATTCACTCTGCTAACAACCGATGACAACCAACTAGATCACTCATCTGAGAGGTAAGGAGAAAAGTCTACAGAAACACAAATGGAGACATATTAGTTATTTTAGAATAATGTTGTAATGGAATATTTGTAAGATCTGGTATTCTACACGTTTAGGACTATTCTTGAGGTGGTAGAGCCAGCATCCAATCACAATGGAGGGCAGCTTCTATTTGGCCGTGACGGGTACCTGTACATCTTCATCGGTGATGGTGGCCGAGCTGGAGACCCATTTGGAAAGTTTGGCAACTCACAGAACAAGTAAGTATACACAAACCAATATAGTAGCTAGAGTGGGTTGACTTTAGTTTTTTCTTAAACTGACGTCAAATTTCCTGAAGTAGCCAACAAAATATGTTTTCATGCTACAACAGCATACCTGAAAACTAGCTTCAAATCTGTGACGTGAGCCTTGGAAAACGTGATAGTAATGGTTTGGAAGATCAATCTTGCAAAATAAACATATCCTTTGATTGCTCTTAGAGGTTGTTAACATTTTATGTGAAATCATGTCAAATTTTGCGAGACACCGTGACATTGTTAAGATGTTGGCTGGATACCAATACCAAAGTCTGGTTAGAACCAGTTCTGCCAAAAAGGAGTTCCCGATAATTCAATTCCAATTAAGTCTAATGAAAAGGAGCAGATTTATGGAGAAAAAACACTTAAAAGCTTTGCAGACTCTCAAGTTGCTCTGTTGTAACTTTAAATTATATATTTTTGTAAGACTGGTTATCGACACTTATGAAAATACCTGTAATTTGAAAATCTTGATTGGCTTAAATGCTACAAATTAGTTTGATTGTGCACACACCAATTATCACAAAGATGCATGGCAGGCCCTGTAGAGCACTTCTTCAATTGGAGCTGCAATAACAAACTTATTGTTCATTAGGGGGATTATTGAGAACTCCATTATGTATATTTTTTAAATAGAAGTGCTCTACACTTTCGGGAGGATTAACAAGGCTGAAAGTTAGCACGCCACCGAAGATTATTGAAGAATTTGCATAAATGAACTGTCCGAAGATCAAGAGTGAAATATATTTCCATTATTGGACTGCATATGTGAAGTAATTGTGGAAAGAATGTAGAGCATTAATTAAGAAAGTACAGTATGTCCATTGTTCTCTTCAGGATTAAGCAATGACAGTAAAGACATTTATTAACCCTTAGATGCATAAGTGGGTCTTTTTGGACCCGGTGAGGTGTTTTCTTGAAGTATCTTTGTAATTACAGTTTTGTGTCATTTCATATTCCAGCTATTCCTTAAAAAACACGTTTTGGATATCATGCCATTCACATTTTAAATGCACATTTTAAGAAATTGTAGTTTTTGTATTACTACCCCAAGCTTCCTTAAGTGGGACAAAAATGACCCGCTTGCATTTTCTATGGAATCCTATGGGAACCTTTGATTCTTCTCACCTGTTGCTGTCAGGAATACATTCACTGTAGACCACACAGACTACATCACAAGTGACACCTCTCTGGAAGATTATTGTACACAGCAAGATTAATACCTGTCAGTATAATAATAATAATATTAATAATAATACTACATTATATTTGTATAGGGCTTTTCAAGGACTCAAAATCGCTTTACAATATGTAAAAAAATGTAATGTACATTTTTTTTCTAAAATTATAAATTGTGAAAAATTAAATATAACATATTTCTAAAGTGAACCAAAATATAATACTAAATATTATACAAGTGATTTTTCTTAACCAAAATGACAAAAATGGCATAAAAACGCATATTATTCTAATACGGGTCCTTTTAGACCCACTTATGAAGAGTGTAGGGTCCAGTCACTCGTGCATCTAAGGGTTAAAGAATAAGCCACAAGCATCTGGTGGCAGTCCACAGACGTCAATGGGAGATGTGGCAAGATGTGTTGATGGCAATGGTGCATGTTAGCTTTATAAATGAGCTTTTGTTGAAGGGACTGCAGGGAATAATGTGTCTTTAGCTATGTTGGTAAACATTACTCTCCTCTCATCAACATGACCTTTGCAGTGTAATTAATTTGATTAATTTCATAGAAAGGCTAGCTGTATCTAAAGGCATTGTTTATTTGTGTGTTTATGTTTATGTATGTGCACATAAGTTTGTGGATGATATTATGTGTGAGTTTTTTTCACTGTTATGAAAGATTAGCCTTGATTGCTACAAGCTACAACTGTCATTCTTCATTATCATTTGATCAACTTTCAGTGGCTTAAATGTTAATTACAGCTAATGGACAACAAAGTTGGAAGGACAGATATTACTGCACAATACTCCAATTACTTAATGCATCATAGTTACACTACATCTACAAGTACTTGGACTATAATAAATTATTAAACAACATTAATGCATTCATGTTAAAAAATACCTTTGTTTTGCTCATAGAGAGGCTAAACTGAATTTAAACCAAGACTAAGAATACAACAGATTAGATCTAAAGCTGGGACATCTTCTGACTTATTTGATCAGTATTGGGTTAATGACACTTTAGGAACCATTTCACAAGGTTTATCTGAGATGCTGACCACTTTTCTCCAGACAGTTATAGCGTAGCTGTTTCTTAGGGGTTTTGTTGACAGGCTCCATTAGCCTTCTGGGAATGAGGGAGCATACAGAGCGCCAAGTCTAATATTGACACTACACGTTACTGTGACCGCCACACATTGGTATGTGGAGAGAGAGAGAGAGAGAGAGAGAGAGAGAGAGGAAAAAGGTGTACAAAAAAAGAGGTGAGAAATAGAAAGAAGGAAAAAAGACGGAGGAGGGATAGTTAGTATAGGAAGTGGAATAGGTTAAAATAAGAGATTTAGCAGATGATTGGACAGAGAGAAATGTGAAGCATTGTAACCAAACACAGTTGGCCTTTACCAGGAAAATAAATGCAATTTTGATATTTCATTGCAGAAAAAAATTGGTTTTTCACAACAAGTAGAAAAGAAAATGAAACAGTGTTAGGTCAAAGATGAAACAAACATTACACAAAACGAACAAAAATTACAGGTAAGGATATATTTGTATCTGCCTTTATTAAAGCACTCACTCATTCCGTCACCTCAGCCTTTCTGAATCCTTTTCATTCTCTCATCTACTTTCTGTTTTGAAAAGATCAACACTCCTCGGGAAGGTGCTGCGTCTTGATGTGGACAACAATGACGATGGCACCCCGTACAGCATCCCCTCTGACAACCCTTTCTTGCACGAGAAAGAAGCTCGACCCGGTAAATCAGCTTACATTTTCTACACATGTTGGATAATGTTATGATATCTCTTCACAGTTAGGATGAATTGAATATTTAAGATTATGGCACAATTCCAAATATTAACTTAGACTATGAAATGTGTGTCTACAGTGGGGCTTCTCTAACTGAGAAATAAAGAAGAATGAACACTGAGAATAAAAATACGCCTTTGGTTTCTGTACTCAGCCTCACAAAGGATGCATGGTATTTGTGTTTACATATAATGTGTTTTCTTCCCGTTCAGAGATTTATGCCTATGGAGTTCGCAACATGTGGCGTTGCTCCATCGACCGAGGTGACCCCACCACAGGCCGAGGCGGAGGCAGGATGTTTTGTGGTGACGTAGGCCAAAACAAATTTGAGGAGGTGGACCTTATTGTAAAAGGTATGATGACTTTAGTTCAAAACACCATCTCTCTTTAAAGAGAGAAATATTTCAATACCTCTAAATTCACGAGCACACTGACAGCGTCTTTATCATATCTCCAAAATAAATGGTTCAATCTTACACTAGATGGCTGTCATTATCTACTCATCCTCATGTCATATAAATCTGTTATCTAAAGACCACACAGACATTGAGTCAGACATTATAGTTTAATGTCAGCCTTCTACCTTACAATTACAGTGAAAGTGATCTGCTTATGTAGAAACCCAAAAGAGCTATGAAATAGTCATCTAATTACAGCCAAACAATACTCTTCTCAGTTAGAAACTTTCTACAGTATATTTACTGCACCGTGAGGCAATTCCATTTTGAAATAATGGTACGGTAGCTGTCTGCCTGCGATGTTGCACTAACTTTGTATGTACATGTTTGAAGGAGGGAACTACGGATGGAGGGCCAAAGAAGGCTTCAGCTGCTACGATCGCAAACTCTGTCTAAACTCCTCGCTAGGTGAGGACGCTCTCCTGGCTGCTGCCATGCACTTTTTACAATCTATAATGATGAGGATGATACGTTTCACAATATATATACTGTTAAAGGCTGTGAAAGCTTCTTAACTTTAGGTACATTTAAAAAACACTTACAATTCTTCATGCTTAGTGTGTAGTGGTATTGTCTTCTTGTTATGCTGACAAAGGAAGTTAATGTTTTTATTTTATGTCGATGTCTAGATGACATCCTGCCTATCTTTGCATACCCCCACAAGCTGGGCAAATCAGTGACGGGAGGTTACATCTACAGAGGCTGTCAGATGCCCAACCTCAACGGACTCTACATCTTTGGGGATTTCATGAGTGGGTTAGTGTTTCTGCGTTATTCCATAATATAAACTTCACACATCTTCTTTAGACACATTCTCGCCCTCACTGCAGATACCCAGTGTCCAATTTGTCATAGTGGCCATTACAACATCATCATAATACACAGCCTATTAAAACAGACACATATTTCTTTGTACTGGAAATTGTGGATATTAAGCAAAAACCTTTCAACACGACACTTCAACATCAACCACTACAGTTCAATCAGGAGAGACGTAATGTATGGAATACGTGTTTATTATCGGTCACATTCTATAAATGAAACATAATGATGACAGTTTATAACAAGGGAATGAAATGGTGTTTGGCGATTAGGCCCAGGTTTTGTAGGATATCATTCGGGAAGGGAATGAACCGTTTCCGATTAACCCCCCTGGGTCTAGACACTGGTGATGGTGATAAGTGGTTAGGTCCGGTTGGAAGGGAGGAGGTTAAGCTTGGTCCTGAGTTGGAAGCAGGAGGTGAAGGGGTGGAGGAGGGTTGCGCGTTGGCACCTGGAAGACAGCTGATAGAAAAGGGGAGAGCATATATAGAGGGATTAACAGGTGCGATAATTAGGCTTGTGAACGGAGGGAAGTGATAGGTTGGCGAAGGAGTGGCGCTCCCTGTCATCTAGTGAAGGGAGCGAGTATTGCCATGACGTGCAATACGGAGTGATAGGTCTTCCTGTCTGAACTTGCGCTGAGCTTCATTAAGCATGAAATGCTTGATTTTAAATGTTGAATTGATGTACTGTTTGTTTCTGTTCAGGCGTCTGATGTCTCTGAAGGAGAATGTCGCTTCAGGTGAATGGCAGTACAGAGAGATCTGCATGGGAGGAGACCAGACCTGCAGATTCCCAAAACTCATCAACAGTTATTATAAATACATCATCTCTTTTGCTGAGGATGAAGCAGGTACGTTTAAAAGTTAAAGCAATGTTGAATAACTTGACTGAGCCCCATTTCTTCCCTTTCAATAACTTGTGTTTGCTATTTTCCGTTTGGATTGTCTTTTACTCTCCACCTGTCTCTCTCTCTCTCTCTCTCTTTTCTCTGTCCATCTTTCTAGGTGAACTGTATTTCTTGGCCACTGGAGTGGCGAGTGCCAAGGCCAGAGCAGGAGTCGTCTATAAGATAGTGGATCCTTCCAGGTAGCTAAACATTACAAACAATAGTAGAGCAACAAATACACTTTCATCATACCTGCAGGGGTTTGTGGGGAAGAGGTTTTTAGAGTAGCTGATCTTAGAATAACCTACATTTAAAAAGTTCAAAAGTACTTGTATAGGTTGCATGAGTGACGTTTTGTTCCCCTCTCGTGTCTACATAGGCGAGCAGCACCAGGAAAATGCAGCTTCAAACCTGCTCCTGTTAAGATAAAAGGAAAACTGGTTCACTTCTACCCCAAAGAAGGTAAGGAATGCTTTAAAAAATGAGACAACATTTCCTGGTAACCTTCTGTTGCACATTTAGTTTCTCAATGTGTTTTACATCCAACAAAATGATATTGTTTATTATTATCATTATGTTGTCAATGTGCAACATGTAGAAGTTATGTTTCATAGTCTGAAGCATTTTTTATTACGCTGATCAAATGTATTTTTTGTTTGCAGAGTTCGTAATCAACAAGAAACCAACAACCACACCAATACCAACAACATCCACAAGAAAAGCTACAACAACAACAAAAACACCCCCAAGAAGAAAAACACCAATTATTATTATCAAACCACCAATGCCAACAAGAAAAACAATAAGAAAACAACATTACAGACAACAAGAAAAACACCCCCAACAACAGCACTAAAAACAACATCAAAAACAACAATCAAACCAACAACCGTACCAACAACTGTCCAGAAGGCCATGGAAACAACCCCCGCCCCAACCACACCCACCGGTAGGCCCACTGGTGAACCTGTTCACCTTACCAGCTCCACTGATAACCCAACTACTAGCTCCAATGTTCACACAACCACTAAGGCAACTGGTAAAACTAACCGTAAACCCACCAGTAGACCAGTGCAGGGAGAAGCCACCAGAGTGAAACCAGCTGCTTTCTTCTTCTGTGCTCTACTGTTGCTTTACATTTAACACGCTAATAGCCAAATGACTAAACTCTGTGCAACTGATTTTCATTCAATGATTAATGCTGAGGGATCTTAGTTGCTAAGTGAGATACAGGCAGTATAGTGACTTAACTTTATAAATAAGTTAAATTAAATAAATACATACAAAATAACATGAATAGTTTGGCAGCTAAGTTCAAGTAAGTTTACTTTGAAAATTGATCAGAACCTTTTTTAGGTAGTTTTTGGTCGGTATATAAAAGGTAAAACAAGCAGCTAATACAATATTTTAAAGATGTCTTCTTACATGGTGAAAATAGAAGAGATAAAACAGGTACCAAATAGTGAGGAGAGAAATCGACTACAGTAAAACAGTGAGTGGGCCCTCTTGATACATGCAACAGCAATCTATTTATATTAAATTATTCTATGTTTTTTGTGGAAAATTAATTCAAACATTGTTTATTATATTTGAAAAACTAGATTTTCTGTTTTGCTTATTCTTATATTAACCACTTCTGAGACGCCATAAAAGAATATGCAACATAGGTAGGTAATTATTTAATGCAATTGTGTTCTTTTACATATGGTTATTATCAGTCTTTGCAATTTGCACTGGAAAAGCTGAAAAAAATACGATGCATAAAATGCAAAAAACAAAACAATGCATAAAAGGTTATTATTATAAATCATTGAATGGAAATATTCTGAAACTTGATATAAAATACACCAGTGTTACAGCTTTTAATGATGTTCTGCTAACTGCTAACCGATCATATTTAGGAGGTTTGCCTTTGCTGACGCACAGCGTAGGGACTCAGGTACAGGGCTTTTAGAAAAAGTAGAAACTTGATTTCCTGCTAGCATACGTTTCTTTGGCTGGTACAAGAAACTTGAGCAGAATGGTGCTTATTTTTGTGTTGGGTATTTGGAATACTTTAATTTAAATCAAGTACTTTGGCATTATTTATTTTTAATAAATGGTTCTGCATCAGCTTCAGTTTGGACATTCATCTTTGTGTGTCTGTGTTTATGTCTTTCCTTTGGATAGCATTGCTTTAAATGGCTTGGAGAAATCTGAGATTTGTAACATTCTCAGTTCTAAAACTACCTTCTTGGTGTATTACTAAAAGATATGTTGCAATGTTTCAAAAATAAGCTTATATCATTTTTGGAAACAGTGGGATACAGCTAGGTCTGGCCAAAGTTAACACAATCTAAAGCTCACTAATACATTTGTTATACTGCCTACTCACAGAAACAAAAGTTTGAATATAAATATTTAAAGTTTCACAGGGATTCTTGGTTGGATACATTGACTTCTTTGACACTTTTACCCTTTTGGTCTGGTGGTATGCATATTCTGTTATCTTTGGACGGATCCAGACTAGCTTTCCCCTTTCTGCTAAATTAAGCTTACTGGAATTAACTTAATCATTACCAACATAATGGTATTAATCTTCTCCCCCACTCTTGGCAAGAAAGAAAATAAGCACATTTCCCAAAATGTCAAACAAAGCACAGTGTTAAACTACATATATTCAAATAAAGAGGGTGATTCTGTCTCTCCATCAGGTTATCGCACAACCATCATGACTGCGGCCTTCACTAGGAGTGCTCAAACACCAATCATCCCCACATCTCCAACCAGGAAACACGGGAGACCCCTTCAATACGCTCCTATTACCACCTCCAAACCTTTAACATCAGCACAACCTCCCCCTTCCCCATCCACAACATCCATGAAACGCCCCAAGGTGGCTTTGACCTCTGAGCGCCCGGCAGAGTTGACCACACCACAGCCGCAGTATTGGAGTCTGAAACCCACGACATCAGGATACAAGCCCCAGAGACCGCCGATCAACACAACACCGACCAAAACACAAGAAGAGGGGCTGCGGCTCGGAGAGAAGCTGGAAAACACCGGAGGGGCTAACCAAGTATACAAGAGGACCCGAGGAAGAAGTCGAGGTTCGAAGAGAGGAAGAGGAGGGAGAGGAGGAAGAAAGCTGCGTGCCGGCTCGGTGCGACTGGTGACCACTGATGGATTATCAGATCGAGGCAGACTGGAGATCTTTATCCGTGGGGAGTGGGGGACGGTATGCGATGACCTTTTCACCAGCAAAGCAGGTTCTGTGGTGTGTCGACAGCTCGGCTTCACCACGGCGTTTGCGGTGATGAAGAGGGCTGCCTTGGGGGAAGCGGACCGTAACGTCAGGATCCTGTTGGACGACGTGGAGTGTGAGGGCGGGGAGAGGTCGCTGCTGGAGTGCAAGAGATCCAGGGTGGGGAAACACAACTGCTCACATGGGGAAGATGTAGGGGTGATCTGCGGTTAGCATGGAGGAGAGGAAAGTAGAACAAAGTATAGGAAGGAAAGGAAACAAGGAGGCAGGGGAGGGATGTGTGTTATGTATTGCATACAAGAAGTAACAGGATGAGTATTAGAGTATTAGAAGAGAGTATAAAAGATGACTGCAGACTGCTTTATTTTCAAGCATGAATGTTGGTGAGGTTGGACAGGTTGCTTAAATGTCTATGAATTGTATTTTTTTATACAAATTCATGTTTCATATGTCAGAAGACATATGTATGTTTTTTATGAGAAGTATTATTTTTTTTTAAAAGGTCAATAAGGAATGAGTGAGTGTCGGAGTAACTTGAATCCTACTTTTGAAGTGTTTTCTGTTTACATACTTACATGTGGCAGACACCAGATCCTGTTAAACAGTCAGGTGTGTCCTAAGAGAATATATTTGTATTTTTGTATCATCTCAAGCAGGTCTTTTCTTTTTCTCAAACAGCTTCTTATATTTGCATTTTGATACCTTTTTTTAATGTAGTATTAAGATGAACACATCTCAAGAGTTTTAACAAGGAAATGCTGGACATTCTGAATGATGAATGTAATAAAAGGTTTCCTATTTTATATAAAGACTGTGATATGAATAAAGATGTACTGCAAAATGACAGCCTTGCTCTTCTCTATTATTCTCTGCCAATAGTGATCTGAGGAATGAAGGCTTACATTGATCAACACCGACTTCTCTACAGCTGCGAGAACAGACTCATATTAATCATGAAACTATTTTTCCCACTGTATGGCTCTGCTTGTGTTTGGTTTCTGAGAGTTTCAATAACACTCCACTAATACACGACTGATTTTCAGAAATCTGTGGGATTAAAGCAAGATTTTTACCATGGGAAAGAAAACGTGTTTTAGGGGAAGGGAAAGTCCAACTGGCTTGCCTTTTTAAGTTCAATGTTGTCAAGGGAAAGAAGGAAAGAAAATAGACTACAAAAATATTCAAGTGCCGACAAATATACTCTAGATAGAATTATCACTGCTCAGTAAAGTGAACATGTTCTCCCCCTTCATTTCAGTTAAGTAATTTCAGAGGCAAAACTGTAATTAATAAACAAAAAACATATTTATGATAAGGAAAATAATCAGTTTACATACAAATGTCAGAATAACATTTGCCAAATGAGAAAAATAAATGATTGAACTCCAGATTGGGCACATCATAAAATCTGGTTTCCCAACTCTTTGTATCTACATTATATGAAGACTGCATTGACTACATTGTAACACTGCCACACGCATCTTTTAAGAGTTGTTGTTTTCTTATAACCATTGAATAGAATCAATGTAAATATAAAATGTGCCAGTTTTGCACATACGGTACATCTTAAAACAACAAGAATAACAAGCAGTAAATGCAGACTAGCTGTCTGGCAAATAAATGTGTCTGCTTGCACACTGTAATGTTTTACAGATCCTGACTCACCACTAAACCATAAGGTGCAAGGCATTGCTCAGTCACAGCGGTTTGCATGAATGATTACAGTAAAGGTAACATGTGTGTGAACCTCATGTGTGTGTCTGTCTGCGAAGAATATGTTTCTATCCCTGTTCTTTTTATGAATCCATGCATACTTTGATGGCATTCAGAGTGTGTGATGTCAGACAGCATGTATGCCAAAAGACAAACCTGACCTTGCCAAGGGAAAAGTGTTTTTTATTTCAAGACCTCTGTACTATTTTAGAGCTAAAGAGTCTCCAGGCAGTCAGGCAGGTAAGCATTGGAGTTCATGAACATGGGCAGAAAATATCCATCTACTTTGGCTCTCAGTATTTTAGTGAGTTATACAAATATAAGGCCTTTCAGATAGAACCGTTTAAGCCTATATAACAAACATGAAACTTTGCCTAAAATTAATTTTGTATTAAAGAATAAAATGATCCTTACTAACACAATTTTTCAACAGCACACTGTGAACAAATGGTCTGATATTTGTTTTGCTTCTGCTTCTAGACCACAGGGAGGCAGTCATGTATCAAGTATTATCACTAGTGGAAGATGTTATGAGAGCAGTTCATACGAGCCTTCACATGAATGGCGACAGGGGAGATTTTTTTTATTTATCAGTGGGTACAATTATGATGAAAATCTAAAATATTTAACACGAAAAAAACTGTAGACTTCTGCATCACAACATTGTCATGGGAAAACATTACTATAATTAATGCAAACCATAATGCCAGACACCACCGACTGTCCTACATTGCAACACTTTTTTAATCCCCGTAATAAACAACATAACAGTGTTAATCTTTGATGGTGCCTTGTGAAAGTAATTAGTAAGAAGAAGGCTGGTTATAATGTCAATAGATTATAAAGTGAATTGTTCTGTGGATCGAGAGAAGGTTTCATTTAACATAAAAAGAAGGAAACAATTTAAATGTTGTCACATCACGATTTAATCATGAGTTCTTAAGTGTGGTAAAGACCCTTTTCTTGAAGCTACAGACCAGGCTGATTAAAGCGTCTTTGGAACAAACGAGTAACATTAAGACAAACCAAACCAATTGATTGGCAACAGAGGAATATGTTTTAATCAGTTTGAAAATGTTAATAATTACCAATTAAATTCTGTCATCTCATTCTGGCCTCACTCCTTTCCATTTCAACAAATGCTTCACTATATAACTGATACAAGAGAGAGTGTCAGAAACATGCAGCAAACTCCAGGCACTGAAGCCAAGGTGGTATTACATTGCTGACGATCCCCAATGGCCACTCAAAGCTGGCTTAAAAAACGAGTCAATCTACATAAATCCATGTAAATGAGTCCAATTTTACAGCAGAAATAAACATTTACAGCCTGATAAAAAAACAAAACAGTTTTGGTCTATATTGCAAATGTGCCTGTTCATGACAACTGTGTGGGCAGAGAATTTATATAACATGTTAAAATGATATCTAGGCTTAACGTTTTTGAATCGTTGAGGGCTGCTATGAGTAATAGGTAGGTGGGTACTTACTTAGCTTATTGTAGTAAAAGTTGGATGGTAATTATTTCTGGTAAGAACATTGAAAACAAGAAAAAAAAACTGGATGGACAAAACAACCATGGCAACTAATATCCCAGTTAAGAGAATTTAAGGATGGATCTTGAGTCATATTGGTTCGGCATCAGCATACTTCCGACTGTAGGTTATGTTGTGTATTTCGCCTTATTATGTTGAAAATGGGTTCTTTTACTCCATAAATATTCTTTTTTTTTCTTTTTTTATGATAGAAGAATATAACATTTAAAAGAATAAAATAAAAGTGAATCCCTGAGTCTACAAACATATGTATTCTAAAGTCATCTGAAGGTGAGAAGAGTTTCTTTTTTTTGTACTTTTAATTTTCAATACACTGGTATAGCGGATGATCTTATATACAAATGAAGACTCTTAGAAAGATAAGACCGAAGAATAGAGGGAATATCCTAGTTAGTCATTCAGGCATAGTGAATAATTAACAGGCGGGATTAGAAAACGCATAGTGGAATCAGCAGTCAAGCAGAATCTGTGCTATGGATGAGGATGTATTCCTCTGTCGCATTAAGAGCAGCCTTTAAAAATGAAAAGTACAGCCATGTTGACTTGATGTGACGTATTTGGCACACAAATGCATTTGGCATTCAGCCCCTAAATGAATTAACATTGCAACAGTGATCAGAGAGACAGAGGTTTTACTGTATAGGGATGTGAGAGGGAGATCGAGTGGGCAGTATATTCATCTGTGAATACTCTTCTTGACAGTCAACTTACATAGAATGAACAATGAGCTACTGAAATGTGTTACCAATGCTGATGCCTCTATAATCTTTCTCTGCACACTGGGTGCTTTTGTATTTAAAACAATAATACTGTTGCTTAATCAGGCAACAATTTTAGAGGCAAAGCAAACTCCAACCAGTGAGCATGTTTGAATGATTGGAGAAAACATTGCGATGATGTGTCCCACTTCCTGTTTACTTCTTTACTGCCAACTGTGTCACAGTCAAATGGTCAGCAATGCATAGCATCAAATGCCACTAACAAAACTGAATAATAGTTCAAACTGTTCACTCCAAACATAAGAACGTGATGTGCCTATTCAGCTGTATCACATTGTGACTCATGAGCAAGACAACTTAAAGTGGACCTATCATGCTATATTTGAATACTATATTGTTGGGCCAAACCTATATAAAACATGTCTGTGAAGTTTGTTTTTCAAAATACCAACCAGATCATGCATTTTAGCCATGCCTCATTTCGCTCTATTTGCTGTATTCCAGCCCTGTTTTTGCAAGGGCCCATTCTGTGGCAAATGAGCTGCAGCTGACCACGCCCCCCTGCAAAGGAGGGGGGCGAGGCACGAGCGTCATGTTACCATGCTGTTACCATGCTGTTACCATGCCACGGCAACCTCTCATTCCCCTGAGAGGTGGAGAGTTGCCCATATAGGCGGAGCTTGTTTCTGACGTCAGAGATATTTCAAATCTGGATCAGTCTGTATCAGATCCGTTGCAGCCCCGTTTTTAGAGATTTGGGTATGGAGGAAAAGAGAGAGGGTTGTGTTTTCTGACACTTGCTGAGTTCCCTGACACACCGGGGACACATATTCATGTATAAAAGATGTACAAAAGTGCATTTTGCATGATAGGTCCCCTTTAAATAAATGTATTCATTTCGATTTGAAAGGTCACATGGCATTTAACCACGGGTTAGTATTCAGAATGGTTAGTCCTGTATTTGTTTTATTTAAAGCAGCTGAGTTATGACTTAAGAAATACAACGGTGATAGATGTATGTTTTATGTGCGATTAAACATTCACACAATTAAATTATATTCTTTCACATGCCAGATGTTAACTTCCATACATTGTACTGAACAACTGTGAAGTCTGATATAGTGGCAGTGTACGCATTTAACCTCTTCATATTTTCTACATTTACGCACAGATTTAGATATTGTATGAGTGGCAAGTTATATCTGCACCTCTAGATCATCAACAAGATCTAGACCAGTATCTTCCAACAAGAATCAAATTCACCTTCAATATGATCTTAAAAGATCGATCAGATAATCAAAGATACTTACTTGCCATTTCAACTGGATCAATTGCCAAAGAGAGACAAGGCTCACCCCTTGTTTTAGTTGCCAATTTCATATATTTTCCAATAACTACCTCGAGTCCTGAACTGATGATTGATGTCATGCGAAGAAGTATTTTATTGACTGCAAAATGTTCAACCTTGGGTCTCTAACCGGTCTGTATCGATAGGCCTTTCTTTGGTTATAAGGGCTTTCAGACTATCAATTGAGAAGACAAAAAACAAATAAAAAGTTGCCTCCTAAATAACATTACCACATGTGTGTACATGCTACCATGCTGGAAATAAAAGTGGGACATAAATATGTATAAAATATGACACCGACATGTTTTTTTGTACTTTATATTACATCTAAATAATCCAGAAGCAGTATGTCAAACATCCAGTGGGCTTCACTCTTTCAGCACTAAAATGTATTCTTTGTATTTGTAACCATTAAAATATAAACTATAAAACACTTACTGATGACGACCCCTGAAAAAATGTCTACTATACACACACACATATGCAAAGACACACACCCTTCCGATCCGGCTGGCAGGACAGATGGTGGCACTGGGTGACGCTGGGGGCCAAAAGGACAGCTCTCTCTCTACTCTCTCTCTCTACACACACACACACACACACCACACACACACACACACACACACACACACACCACACACACACACACACACACACACACACACACACACCACACACACACACACACACACACACACAACACCACACACACACACACACACACAACACACACACACACACACACAACACACACACACACACACACACACACACACACACCACACACACACACACACACACACACACACACACACACACACACACACACACACACACACACACACACACACACACACACACACACACACACACACACACACACACACACACACACACACACACACACACACACACACACACACACACACCTTCTTTCCCTGGTCACACAATGGGGCTGATGTATAATGTATTTGTTCAATGACTTGGTCACTTTTTGTCAAAAACAATCACCAATTCAAATGAAAGTGTTCTCTACTCAGTGTGTGTGTGTGTGTGTGTGTGTGTGTGTGTGTGTGTGTGTGTGTGTGTGTGTGTGTGTGTGTGTGTGTGTGTGTGTGTGTGTGTGTGTGTGTGTGTGTGTGCACTTGCATGTGGAACTGTGTATGTGGCTGCACTGTGAATGTTTGTCAGGTATGCATGCATAATAAAAACCTTGCTGCATGTTTCTTTTCCAGCAGGATGTATTGTTGTTTTTGTCAGCCAGTTGCAGATAAAAGGAGAGTCAGAGAATGTGTATTTTCCAAATGCATATGAGGAAATATGAATGTACTGCGAGTGTATTATTCATGTGGCATCATTATGAATGGTGTTCACATGTCCTGAGAGCTTTCCACTCCGAGATTCTGGCCACTCTGTTCTCGAAGCTTCTCTCAGCGAGGGAGGGGTGAACAAACCAAGTGAGAGGACAGAAAAAGAGACAGAGAGGTGCTGGTGGAATATGAAGGGGGGTGAAAGAAGTTATGAGGGGTAGTAAAGGAAGGATGAGGAGAAGAAGTGGAATGAGACCGGGAAACAGAGGCAGAGAAGGACAAATATAGAGAGAACGGGAGTGGGAAGGGGAGAGGAGATGAGGGAAACAGAGTGGGAGAGACAGGGAGTGGATGAGGAGGGAGGGAGGGAGGGATGCTGCATTTTGGTGATAGCCCAGACTGAGACTGCAGGAGCAGACAGAGGCAAGAAGAACATCGATGAGAAACTTAGAAATTAAGAGAGCACAGCGCAGCATTATCAAAGGGAGAACGGCAGCAATCCCATACAGGTAAAAATATCAAATAGCTACAAACTAATTATGAAACATTTACATAATGCATCTTGGAGTCTAATAGTATTGTTAAATGAATAACCAGCTTAGGGCTTTCTCTGCAACGACAGCTGTCTCAAAGATTTCCTGGATGTCATAGAGGAGCAGTCAACCTGTCAAAGCATCCATCCATAAATCCATGCACATGTCCATCGTTATCCCCCATCTAGCCCTCCATCCATCCATGTGCTTCCACTCACTCATCCATACACTCTTCCCTTCTTTCTTCCAAGCTCCTCCTCTTGCTTCACTATCCATCTTACAATTATCTCTCAATTGCACCCACACACAAGCTTTTTCTCCACAACCCCCCCTCTTCATCACCGTCCTCCTCCCTTCATATCTCCTCTGCTGTCACTTCCAAAGATCCCGAGGGCAACTTTCTCTTTATTCATCTCCAAATATCCTTCTTTCTCTCTTCTTTGTTTAACATTTACCACTTAAGATTTCATTTTCATTTTGTCTAGACTGTGACAAACGTGTACTTGTAAAAGTAACAGGAGGGGGAACAGAGAGGGGAATAATAGGATAACGTTTGCATCTCTGACGTCAGCAATGGCAACTGCTGTCAGAATAGAAGAGACCACCTGTAATCAGCTGCTGTGTGAACACAGGCAAACAAAACGACAAGCATTTAAAGGCAGACTTGTGCCTCTGTTGTGTGTCTCTCTGCTCGACTGTGTCTCCACAGGACATCCTTCCATCTACTCAGCGGCATGCAGGTGTCATTTTGGTGCCTTGGACAAAGAGAAATGCTAAACGGATCCTGACGTGATGTTAGAGAGAAGAGTAAAAGAAAAACAGAGGACCATTTGCAAGCCTCTGGAGGGAGAAGGGAGGAGAGAGCAGTGTGAGTCAGAGCACAGCAGCTAGAATGCTTTCTAGTCAGCAAAGAGAGAGGTAGATGGAGATAGAGGAGCAATGAGAGAGATATAGCCTGAAAAAATAGCAGCAGAGTGAAGCGATCATCAGACAGAAGAACGACAGGATGAGACAGAAGCAGCCACATTGGCATGCGGTGAGTGAGATATAGGCCAAGTGATTCAGCTTGCTAGAGGGAGAAGAAGGCAAGAAGAGGGTGATTCTGGAAAGTATAGGGTCTGACTGAAGACGGTTGAGGGAAGGTTAAATGAAGGTTGGCTGCAGGGTGGACAGTGGACATCGGATAACAGAAGGACAGGCTTAATGAAAAACGTGAGCAGCTCCAGGGCGGGGAGTCCTGAGTGACTGTTTCTTGCTACAGTGAGGGAGCATTACTGAGGTTTGCATGTGGCAGGGCAAGGTTGTCCATAAAGAAGAACATGAGAAAGTAGAGGGGTTAAAAGAGCAGAACAGATACAAGAAGAGAGAACATATAGGTACAAGAAACATGGCCAGATAAAAGCAAACTTCGTCGTTCAAGCAGAGAGCAAGAGCTGAAAGGAACATACCGCAAACCAGAGAACATGTCATCCAATGTACAGCATGTGGAAACTTTAACTGTGACAGCAACACGGCGAGAGGTTCCTGTTAAATATTGATGCCGACAAACCACTCTGGAACTGCTCGCTCCTTGCACCACAGAGGAGGAAACAGGAGGAAGAAACAGAGCGGCTATTTTATTCCAACGGATTTTCCTTACGTTTTTTACGGAGATTGAAACAACTACAGAGAGAGGAACTGGACCTTCTGCTTGTGTGGGGAAAACAAGAAAGAAGTACATTTGGGACATCACTGAAACTACGTAAGGACCAGAACAATTCTTACTTTTCTACGAGAACAAGAACCAACTCTGGCTGATACATTCAAATGTATATTTTGGATTGACATGCTGTAGATGCCTTGACAGACACTCTTAGAAGATCACTGCCAGATGAAAGGAGCCAAAGAGAGCTGAAGCATTCATAAATGTTTCCTACTTTTATTTTTTCCTTCACTGATTGGAAATGTTCCAACTATCTTGAAAATGGCCTCATTACAGAGATTTAGCCAGTGGAGGACTGCTGTCATGTCTTGAGGAGATATCAGTGTGGAAACACTTTGATGTGCATCAACACGCAGGATCCTTAAATTGGAAGGAGGACGTACACTTTGTATTTGTCTACATAACTACATAGAATGATTCTCCAACTTCTAATTAGGAAAGAGACTTCCTACAGTCTGACCTAAATCACAGATTCTCCAAAAATCACGACATCAATGAAGAAAGAGACAACACCACAGTCTCCGTTCAGCTGCGGATAGACCAGCTGCAGCTTCATGTGTGTCCATGTGTGTGTGTGTGGCTGCGTGGGGGTATAAGGACTGTCAAGGAGCTCAGCTGTGTTTGTGCGTATGTTTGTGTGGGTGTGGATGGAGAGGTGTGTGTGAGCCCAGCTGTGTCGAAGTGCATTTTCAAAGGATTGCCCGGAGCTTTTGAGTGAGTGTGTGTTTGTGTGTGTCGCCTGGATTCTCCCCACCAGCGACAGAGCTGGACCTGAACAACAGTGGTGAGACGGGGGACAGGGAGGGGGAGGAGGAGGAGGAGAAGAGGGAGGTGAAAGGAACCAACTGGACAGATGAGAAGAAACAACTGACAACATGCTTGGATAAAGAGAAGAAAAAAGGGAGTTTTCGGCTGCCCCACTGGTGCAATGTGTGGTGAGTAAACATTTATCCGCCGTCGTGGCTTCCATGTGTCTCTGCTTATGTGTGAGTGCATGTATATCCACCAATCATATCGCATCATATTCCCACCAGAATGTTGGCCAAGGTCAAAGGTGAGAGGTTACTTGGGGAGTTAGGGATCAGGAGTATTAGGATAGATCCCATTATTGGATGCAGGATATGTCATCTTCACATAAGGTTGGTCCAGTTGGACGAGTCCTTTTTCCTTTCTCCGATTCACACATTTATTGTAACCACATTGTCCAGTAGGTCACGTGAAATAGAGCTTTTCACCGGAAAGAAACTGACCCCTGTTTCAGTACCCATACTACCATACTATTTCGTATGCCAGAAACAGATTTAGTACGTCCCAATACATATTAAATGCAATATGCCAATACTACCAGATTATCATAGTGCATCCGGTCGCTTTTTACAAAGTAGTATGCCCCAATAGTTTATATATTGCATGCAACAATACAAACAGAGACTTCTTGGCTGTCCTGAGTGTCTGACTTAGGATGCATTTTGACATTCTGAAACCTCTCCGGTATGAATATTAAACAATGCCTTTCCACTATAATCAATGTATTGGGCATGAAAGAGTATTTGTAGTCTTGGACCAATCACAGTATCAACTATATTGGAGAATTCTACTGTCAGAGAACTCAACTCTACTAATAAAAGTAACTGTAGTGTGTAACTGGTTAGAATATGGCCAGTTCAAATGATACTGAAATCAGAGATATGGGCGCCCTGCCCTCCTCATGAACTCATTATTGCCTTTGGATCATAGGGAGGAAGGATTTGCCTTGCTTTGAATAATTTGGCAGGCATAAAGTGCTTGGAGCCTGGGTTTGTGTGAGAAATGTACTTGATATCATAGCGAATGAATGCATCACCTGCTGCAAGGCAATGCCATGACTTTCTCATAGTTCTGCAAGAGTTTTCCATCTGAGAACCTCTCAAAGCTTCATGATTAGTGTAGAGGAAACTTCTGTGTAGCATGCAATGGAGTCACCGACTCAGGAAGGAGACACGGGAAGAGTCGGAGCTTTGATGTCAAACCACTGTGATTTATTTGGAGTTGGTACCAGAGGATTCACATCACAAATCCAAGAGTCAGAGGTTCTGACTCCACGGTAGAGTTGCCACGTCAATTCTGGAGAGCCTCTCTCTTGCCAGCCCATCTAACTGGTTTCGCAGAGAGTAAACAACATATTTGAGAAGATAGCCTAAACAGTGTGGGAACACTGAGCTACTTGCGTCGGACACTTATGACCTCGAAGATTTCACCTTGGAGTCCACAAATACAGAGAAGGAAGTGTCCCAGTGTACCCACAACACAGACCATCTGTATCCCAGTATTGACCGGTCACAGAATGGGAACAATAACATTATTGGCTAAGCCGCCTGTGTCCTTAAAGAAGGTAAACAGACATCAAGGTTTGTCCTGTATGTTACTAATTGGCGTCTATGATAATTATTTCCATAACAATTAGAACATATTTTATAAAGTATTCAGTGTTACAATGGAAATGGTTATCTTATTACATCATATATTTGTAGAAGTAGCAACCAATAGCTAAACAAACCAAGCACACTTTTTCTCCTTAACAGTGTCACTTTTCCTTTGCTATATGAATACAGCACATAATGGAGTCACGCTGTCTTACATTAAGCACACTCATCCTCTCTTCCCATCTTGTTCCTCACATACACACACTATGAAAACACACATGCCCAAAAGCGGAGGAAGCGGGGTCGTGGCTGAGGAAAAAACGACAGTTGCTTCATGGCCGCTGGCTTCATATTCAAGCAGCGCCGGCCAGCCGAGCTCGTAATGAGGCCGAGGGACGCTCAAGTGTCATATGGATCTGGCTCCAACACCATCATTCTGTGCATCAGCTTAGAGTGTGTGTGTGTGTGTGTGTGTGTGTGTGTGTGTGTGTGTGTGTGTGTGTGTGTGTGTGTGTGTGGTGTGTGTGTGTGTGTGTGTGTGTGTGTGTGTGTGTGTGTGTGTGTGTGTGTGTGTGTGTGTGTGTGTGTGTGTGTGTGGGTGTGAGTCAAGAAGAGACAGGGAAAGATAGGGACTTTGTGAATGTTTGTACGACTTGCAGTAAACCGCTGCCTTATTGCTCACCTTGCAAAATGTATCTTTATCAAAATACAGTAGCCCACAAAAGCTCTCTCTGTTAGCATATCTACAAGTTTGTAATTGATCTGCAAGGAATGAACAGAGTGTCTATATTGTAACACAGCCATTGCATCACTGATTGAGACTTTCTGTGAAGTCAATAACATTGATCAATGACTCCAATCATTTCCTGCAATTCGTCCTTTGATCACTCCTGGATAGAGAAGGTACCCTGCACTACAACATGGAACTCAATGTGTTGATATTGTAATACACATCATTGGTAATGTGCACTGCTTAGCACAACTCAAATACTTTGGCGGGTTGAAGTTGAAATGTTCAGATTTCTGACCTCAAAGGAGATGATACAATAAGATAAAGCACCTACGTAAGTGTTCTTAAAGTTAGAACTTTACAAGTGTTGACATCCAGATTGCTACAAAGTTGGTTAAAAAAAGGTTTTAGACGTTGGGATCCATCTGAAATATTTTCTTTGTTTTCTCATATCATGACAAATTGCTGATGTTTTTAGTTATGTAATCACTCTTCTTTTATTCATATTTTAATCATTTTTCTTTAGATTTTGTGTAGCCTGTTACTCTTTTATTTTGCTTGTGTGTTGCAAAATTTGGAAGGGTTACAAAATATCATATTACCATCAAGAAGAGGTTGAGTAATGAAACATGAATTATTTTGTTTACTTTTTGCTGGCTCGATGATTTCTAACAGCTTCATGCCGCACAGGTGACATGCTGGTGGCTGTGGGGAATACAATTACATTTGCGGTTATCAAAACTACCATCACCCATGCTAGGAATGTGAATATAATTGCAGGGTAGATAAAGAAATGAGATGTAACAGCAGTCTATTATGTTTTAGGGCTTGGATTTATTTTCCATATGAAATCATTTGACAGATTATGGTAATCCACCCATACTAATTACCCGCTTGGAAAACATACATTGCTTACCATTAAATAATGTATACAGCCACTACACCAAGACAAATTCCTCTTATGTGTTAACCTAATTGGCAATAAACCTGTTTCTGATTATGATTATGACAGTGAAATACAATCAGTGTGCTTTGTCAGTGGCTCATTATCAGCATTGGAGTCAGTGCCAGTCAGTTCTGGTGAATGGAAAGAGGACATTAGGTAATGAATCTCCTCTACTCATACTGCAGTAGTGGGTGAATTAGGTTAACACAAGTGGATTATTTCAAATGTATACATATATTAAATTCCTGTGAGTAAAAGAAGAGTATGCAAAAGATTGAGGTTTTCTTGCAGGAAAGAATTGCAGCTATTTGAGACTTTACAAAATAATCAAACGCATACACGCTCACACCGATCTCTCATCTCTTCTGTCTCCAACATATTTTATTCAATGCTTTATCTCCAACAATCTGAATCCTTATTTATCTCTATGGTTTATAGTTCATATACTTCAATGACTGTATCTCTATTACTACTGTTCAGTGAAGATTCAGAAAGGTAGATGGGGGTAAACAGTGCAGGATAGCTCTCTTGTACCGTGTTTAAAGTATATATAAAAATAGGGGGGAGCATACTACTGGGCCATATCAAAATATGAGATCATCGGTGATGTAAACAAGAAACTAACAGCAAGGCACACTTACATTTTGTCCAAAGTACTTTAAAGTGGACCTATTATGCTATATTGGAAACATATATTGTAGGGCCATACCTATACAAAACATGTCTGTGAAGTTTGTTGCTTAAAATACCAAACAGATCACCCATGCCTCATACTGCTCATACCCCTCTTTTGCAGCCCTGTTCCAAACAGGGACTTTAACAAATGGAACTTAATCAGCCCCAGAACGCCTCGTTGGAGATTTCTCTTTTTCCATTGTTTTCTTCCTGGGTACAGTGACGTGCCCATACCCAAATGGACCAATCCGTGGAGCTCCTCACACACACACGTACACTCTCAGCAGCGAAACTGCTTGTTAGCACCCCTCTCTTTTTAGAGATGTGGGTACGGAGGAAATGAGAGAGGGTTTTGTTTTCTGACACTTTGTGAGTTCCCTGACACACCGGGGACACATATGTATGTATAAAATCCATCAAAAAGTGCATTTTGCATAATAGGTCCCCTTTAATAAGACTTTTAGAATTCACTGATAAAACACTTGCTGTGTGATGCAAACCTATAGTTATGTTAGCCATCTGTGTGTTTGTGACACTAACCCGGGGCTGTACGGTCTGTGTATGTGTGATAGTCAATTTGTTGGATTGGGTCTGAAGAAGAGACGGTACATTTTCTTTCCGTTATATCCTCCTCGCTGCCGGGGGGCTACTTTGCTGAGAGGGAAGCGTGTGGTAGCTCCAGTTGGAGGGCCTTCAGTTGGAGGGCCTTCAGTTGGAGGGCCTTCAGTTGGAGGGCCTTCAGTTGGCGGTTGTGATGTCTGATCCGGCCAACAGTTGCCTTGGATCAGACTTCAGGCAGTGGGGTTTACATTGGCTGGGTTAGAGTTGCTGCAGCTGTTGGCTGGGGGTCCATCTCCTGGAGCCGCCCTGCTGGGGTCATTTCCTCGTCTCTGCCATTGTTCATTTAATCCAGTTGACATATTTTCAGAACGTTCAGAAATCCACTCCCATCAAAGTGATTGACAAGCCTTTGGGGCTGCCCCAGTCCTTTGACCCCTGGCCGAGTGAAGCCTGAACACTTCAGTGACTCACCATTGTATCATTAAAAAAACAAGTATTACAAGACAGAAGGGCAGGGGCTAGCTGCTTATCATGCTCATGTGAGTATAGATATCTCAAAATAATACATCAAACATCTTCAAATTCTGTGGATAATGTTTGTTCGTTTAGATAAACTACCAAACTAAAATGTTGGCCATATCTCATGTACTGTACCTTTAACGGTCCATCTTTATGCTCACTCTCCATCCGTCTTATATTCGAGCACATCTATCTTTCTATCACTCCATCTAGACATATGGCTATTTGGACCTTACTCAAAACAGTGAAGGTGTGTAGAAACAAATCTTGTGATTAAATCAATCCACACATTAATTGTAGAAGATTGCAGTTGTGTTCGAAAAAAAACCACATTTTCTTCTGAAATAAATGCAATTAAAACCCCCGGTAATGAGCCCATGTCAGATAAAATCAAACCTTATACTTTACTGACTTTCTTTCCCTTGAGGAAGGCTTCTCAGTCAGTGCTTACACACAGCATTGTCATTGCGCTCAAAATAACTCCACCCTTTGAAATCTTACATATAAAACCTTAAAATCCAACATTTTGTTGATGAGGCTTTTTGGGAGCATTACACAGCCTCAGAGGAAGCAATAAGTGTGCTATGAAGGGCAACATAATCCGTCAAGAACATTAACATCCTTATGTCTGCACAGATTAGTGCTTACTAGTTATTTCATGAGTTTACACAACTGCTCACATTTTCAAAAATGAATATTACTAAAACATAACATTTTAAAGAAAATATTATAACAAATGACTTCTTAAATCAATCTTGTCTTCATTGTGTAATATCACAGGCTCATATTTTCACTCTAGATGTTTCCTTGAGATGACCCCGTTAGTGAGTGTAACCTCTCAGACTTCCAGAGCAATCTGGACCATCTGTAGGGGATTCATATCACACCCTATATAAATGAACTTGACAGCTAAACAAGCAGAGTAGCTATCTGCACCAATAATGATGAATATTATGCATGAGTTTCATGGGGCAGACCACAGCGCATTGCTCATTCAGCAAGGAAGACGTTGTTGAATTCCCCAGAGCTATACTCTGTGTTTCTACTGCACTGGAGTATGTCCTCAGAGTGTGGTTTAAACACAAATTAAGAATTATATTGGATTTTGGAAGCTTTAAGTACACATTTTCCAAAACACCTTATTTGCATGAAGAATAAAAGCATGAAGAATAAAAGCATGAAGAATAAAAGCCAACCCATTAAATGAAAATGGACAAACATGCCATTGATTGAGCTGCTGCTGTTCATTTATATTTGTTTTCTTGAAGAGAGGGAAGGAGGGAGAACACAAACTAATAGAAGTGAAAGAGAGTGTTTTCTAGGAGTAACTGTATGTTGTCTGAAGTCTAGCTTGTGACTGGATAGTGGATGCTGCAGTTGTTTTGCAAAATAATATGCATTTGGTAAAACTATAGTATGTGTGTTAATTCATGCTTGTTCTTTAACTCTAGAAGACTGACAACACTGACAATGTACACAATTTAATGTTGAAACTAATCAATTCAACCTCAACCTTCAAGTCAAATAAGTACAAGCACACAACATTATAATTTAAGAAAACCTTAACAAAAGCAAATGTCACAAGGTCATAGTAGACTGTTTAAAGGCAAGTGAAAAATCCTGCTGCAATCCACATACATTATTTGGAAGCAGTTTATTTTCTGTAGAGTGTTTTGCTTTTGGTCAACTTAAAGTATGCAATAAAACTTGACCTGCAGTTTTGTCTTTAAAGGGTTGTGTCCTTGGCTGCTGTGGAACTCAACATTGGAGGGGTTCAGTTTCATGCTATGGATTAATTGGAGAAAATCTAGTGGCCAACTGTTTTCGCCCACACCTACAAAGAGTGAAAATATAACTACAATCCAATTCGCAGTTTACAGTAACCAATCCTCTTATATTGTAAAAAGCATGTTAAACTGTTATAGTATACCTTCATTACAACACCACTGGTAGTCATAGTCAACATCTGAACGTACATATGATATTTCCTCTATTGGATTTCCCCTTTGTTTTGTCATCTTCTCTATATTTTATTTACATACAGCCCTAAATGTTGAGGTGTGCCATACATTCCCTCTAATTGGGTTGGAAATAATCATGTTACACTGTTGAATGGCTAAGCTGCATCAAAATATACTGCCAAGTCCCTGTCAGTCACACACACACAACACAACACACAACACACACACCACACACACACACACACACACACACACACACACACACACACACACACACACACACACACACACACACACACCACACACACACACACACACACACACACACACCACACACACACACACACACACACACACACACACCACACACACACACACACACACACACACACACACACACACACACACACACACACACACCACACACACACACACACACACACACACACACACACCACACACACACACACACACACACACACACACACACACACACACACACACACACACACACACACACACACACACACACACACACACACACACACACACACACACAATAGGTTTACTTTAGCCTGGCACAAGCAGATTAAGAAACAGACGATGCACTAGTTGATTAGCCAAAATTAGCCAAGGTAACTGACTAGTGGGCCTAAATGTGAAGAGTTCAGTGTAGTGGAAATCTCACATCCGGTGGAAAGCCCAGGAGATGTTCTTATTTTAGCACAAAAAGAGATATAAATACACACACGTTCAGAGTCCTCATCCTAACCTCGCTATCTCTGTTCGCTCACAAACTGTCACAGAGCACAGCACATAATACACCAATCAGCTTCAACCTTCATTCATTTTTAACAGACAACACTGATCACGCATCACCACTAACAGAGGAAGGTGAAGTATGTAGAGAGAAAGCAGAGACTAAAGACTAGTAGGACATTTACATCATCAATAGTGATTGAATAGTATTTATCTATTGAAAAAGATACAGTTAAAAACATACTCCAGGATGTTGCACATGGGTTTTGTCTTGGACCAGTTGGAGTTGTAATTTGGTCAATGGTTAAAGAAGTGATCAGAAAACACAATGAACATTTAATCTAATTATTCACTGACTAAATGTTTTGTTAATATGCAATGCTCAGATGAATGCAGGGAAATCTTTGGAACTAAAAAGACGTTTGTGTGCAAGTGTTTGGGAAAGAGAGGGATCGTTTTTCAGCTACTCATAAATACTGAACATGTTTCATTCTCTTCTGCATATCTTTTTTTTACCAAACCTCTGTTTAATGTCAACTTTGTCTGTCTCCATATCCAGGCGTCACGCCCTGTGGGGGTGGGGTTCTTTGATGGTAACCATGGTCCCCGGCAGCCGCTACGTCTGCAGCACTCACGCTAGAGAGGAAGACCCCCAGAACGACCGCGAGGAGAGAATTTTAGCCATGCTGGGCATCATAGGGACCATCCTCAACCTTTTAGTGGTCATTTTTGTCTACATATACACCACTGTCACCTAAGCTTTTCTACAAGAACTTGAACGAGAGCTGTTGGACCTGTCCCTCTCTTCTCTTTCCTGCCGTCCTCCTCTTTATTTATATAGCTACTAAAGAGGGTTTGATTATTCAGAGTGAGCAGTACGATGTGAGGATCATTGTCAGTGTGTTAAGCTGGATAGAAGCCATATTTATCTAGAGCTGCATCACTGCTTATCTCTTCAGACAGCTCTGCTTTGTTAGCTTAAGCCTGCTGCCAATCACAGAGCAGTATAGCTGCAGGTGGAGTTATATGCACACTCACACAGCTTCGATTCTTTAACTGCATTTCCAATTTTTTTCAGGCCAATTACCCAAATGTATATGTGTAATGACTGGTGTCCATTCTGGTTATGGTCACATGTATCTGTATTTATATAACTGGGCCAAACTGTCTTCGGTCTGATGGTGATCATATTTGACTGTGTTCTGTCCAAATATCTTCTGTTTTGTGACGTAACATGTTAAAGTGTGTCTTTTGACAATCAAGCTACTCTGACATTTAGGATTGTATCACTGCCACTTAAATATATCTAAATGGTGTGACAAACAATGCACATTTGAGTTAACTTGACAAATTGAGTGGTTAGGGAGATATCTTTACAATATAAGCATGGTTAAAAGCGAACAAAACTGCCAAGTAAACTATTAACGGAGGAATTGAAGCCAATATACTTTAACCCTTAAATATACTTGAATAGAACCTTTATACAACTATACAGATAATCACTCGCACATATTAATAAATACTATTTTCTGTACTTAGTAGTGACTGTAAACGTTTTACATGGACCTGACGTGTCCTCACCTGAGCACCCCAGAGGAGAGATTCCTGGCTGTGCTGGGTGTCATTGGCATCGTACTCAACCTCGTGCTCCTCCTCTTTGTCTACTTATACACCTCCACTTAAAAAGATATTCCTAAACACATATTCAGTTATGAGATAATCTTGCCACACCTAACAGCACCAGTACCTTAGAGTACACAGTTTAACCACATCTGTATATATTGTACCTAAGCACACTGTGGTTAACATTTGTAGTACTTTGCAAGAACAGATATAATAGAAATACACATTAATGATTTACCTTTTTTTAAATGTGTATCCTACAGTTGGTATATTGTGATCGTTCTCATATGTGCATGATGAGTTGTATTTCTTTCAAATGTATACCTCTATCAGGATTTGACCAAAACACCTGATAAATGACTGTCATTTCTTAAAGTTATTCTGTTTATTCTACAGACTTATTGATGTTTTAAAAAAAAGCAGAGACATGGAACTGGGTGGTGTTAATGATTCAATCTGTGAAGAGTCTCATCACACCATCAAAGATCTCTCTGCCTCTTTTCTGGCGTCATGTTACTGTGATTGGATCCGTAAAGCCTGCACGGAGCAGCAGTGGAGAAGGCAGAATGGGAAACTAAGAACATTTCGCACAAATCAGGACAGCGATATGTTGCGGTGTAACACAAAGGAATACAGCCACAAACAAATCAGATTGAGCCGGTGTGGATCGTCTGGAAAAAGAAGAGATAAAGCCTCTGCGCAAGTCCTTACCATTTGTGTTGAAACTCATAAATGCACAACAAACTCTTTGGGATTGGGTTACAGCATTTCCCCTAGAGCTGCACGTCACTATGGATATGAGTTTAGGTCTAAGCACTGTGCCTCTAATGGAGGAGCAAACCTCAATGCAGCTGACACGCAAACAGAGAGGATCGGCGTAAATCTACACTTCATCTTCGTCATTCTCTTCTCCACCAACAAACTCACGCCAGAGAAGACATAATAGTGAGAGGACCCAAATAAATCTCTTCAGTCGTTTCCCATTGCACAAAACTTGATATAATTGACATGCACAGACTTCTTTTCATACACCATCAGTCACAGGATGAAGACATAACAAGCAGGACCTCAAAATGAACCAGCAACTCCTCACTTAACAATTTTGCATGCTTGCTTTTGAGAAAATACGTACTGAGATTTATCTAATCATTGCATATAAGTAGTTATACACATACCACTTTCGTCTCATTAGTATGCATAGAAAGTGACAGGTCACACCTCTCCCTACTTATTAAGCCCCGCCCACTTCCGGCTAAACCCCGCCCACTTCCGGCTAAGCCCCGCCCACTTCCACCGGAAGTCCCGCCCACTTCCACCGGAAGTCCCGCCCCTCCATAAGCCCCGCCCCTTCCGCCGGAAGTCCCGCCCCCCACTTCCGGTTTTTCAAAATAAAATTAAAAAATATTTTAAAAATGGTAAAAATAAAAATGCTGCCCCTACCGGTCACCCCCACTTCCGGTTTTTCAAAATAAAATTAAAAAATATTTTAAAAATGATAAAAATAAAAATGCTGCCCCTACCGGTCGCCCCCGCTTCCGGTTTTCAAAATAAAATAACATGAAATGTAACAACCATATATTTTAAAAGTAATGTCTCAACTCTAAAGAGCAAGGCCCCGCCACCTAACCACTTCCTGTGCCCCTGTATACAGCAGTATTGACTGTAACTTACAAATACTTGCAAATAACATGAAATATACAACCATATATTTGTAAAAGTACTGTCAATCTCACTAACTCTCTCTCTCTCTCTCTCTCTCTCTCTGCTATTCTCTGCCGTGAAAAGTTTGATGAACAGTCAAGACAGGTGTGGGGACCATAAAACCCCCCGACATCCTCTGCGGGGCAAATGGTGGGGCGATGGGGAGGGGACACACACACACACACACACACACACACACACACACACACACACACACCACACACACAACACACACCCCCCACCACTCACCCCTCTTCCGTTAGGGTTAGATAAATAAGAGCATTCGTCTTTCTCACTCTTCAATATTTTCTCAAGTCGAGAGAAATGGCCAAGAGCCGTCTTGATATGGGTGTAATCTGCGAGACACCTGTGACAACCTACAGCCATCCGCTGGGTGCTCCAATCAAGAAAAGATTGCGGTTTGTATGCCGTGTCCCAAACGCCTCCAACCGAAGAAGAACTTCAGGGAGAATGGACTCTGGAAAATGGCGACGTCTGGGGTTATGCCTTCAACTATGTGGCGAATGAATTGCATTTCTACAACTTAAAGAAGGGGGAAATGTACGGACCACAGAGTGCTAATGCGACGCTAACCTCGACAGATTGGACTGTGTTAACTCTGGTGTCTGCCAGAGAGCTCCCCCACCCCACCACTGGATTGAAGGCAGAAGGAGTGCATCAAGAAAGCATAAGGGAACCAGCGGTGTACAAGATTTTTTGCAGTGAAAAGTCAAGAAACGCAGACAGCAGGCGAGATCAAAAAAGAGGTTGCACCGTTGCCCATCAAGCTGGAGGAAGAGGAAGGAGATATTTCCCCGCAGCCAGAAGGAGATATTTCCCCGCAGCCAGAAGTGAAAAGAATCCTGTCAAGCACCGTATGGGAAACTAAAAGCGGACCCTCTGGGCGTTGGTATTACCGCTCAAGCCATGTGGTGACGTTGGGTAAGCACCCCTCGGATGATTTTGTTTTGGAGTATTTCAACTCTACATGCGGGGTTTTCCAGACAGCCCTACGTGTGCCTCTGACTGCTTGGTTGAAAATGATTGATGAGAAATCTGTAAAGCTTAAAGAACTTTTTAAACAGAGTCAGACATCGATCGACATTATACTGCTGAAAAGGACCCTCGCTTATGCAGACGACCCCGCCCCCCAAACAGCATAACAAGTCCCACCCCCACCTCACCAGATCATTTAAAACGAAGGACCCATCAAGAACGGTCTGTGATCAACAACAGCCATGGATCTGAAAAACAACAACTCCATCACCGCGAGCTGCAGCCTGGATCAGACGCCTCCAGGACCACCATCCTCACCAACAATTTGGACACCAGATCTCGACAACTATATGGCGGGCATCGATATCACGGGATGGATGGATATGCCTCAACCTCCATCCGACTCTCCAGGGGAATGTGCAGCAGAAGGCGTTGACATATGCTATACGTGTGTTCCAGTGGTTCCTGATACAGAACGTGGAAGGACTTCATCATTCCTGAATACGGTAAAAGCTGTTGTAGCCCATCTGCTGGATAGGGTCGTGCAACTCTATAAAGAGGAAACATGCAATGGATGTCAAATCGCTCACCCCAGTCAGAGGCAGCACGAGTGTTTGTTGCCGACCCGAGATTACTTTCTGAACATCAATTATGACGAGGTGTTAAAGAGACTGTGGACCGTTCGTTTCATTCCAGCCATTCGGGATGCTCTGCACAAAAGCCAGCTTCATGTGTCAGAGAGGAGAGTCCTTGGAGCTACCGAGGCGATTCTGCACAATCTCAGAAACACCAGACTCTTTGAAGCTAAAATGGAGAAAATTTACGACCAGTTGATAGACAACGACGAGAACCGTCTGAAGACCATAAGAGCAGCCTGGGTCTTTTGGCAGCAGTAGGACAAACAAAACAAATTTGATACTTTTTCGTTAAAGTATGTTTTATATTTTACTTCTTTTAACATGTTTTTTGATACATGTGTGACATATCAATAAAATGATTTGCAAGAAAAACTTTTGTACTCATTACCTCAACGGTGTGTAACAGGAAACATGTCTGAGAAACGTGCGATGCATAAAGTGTATTACACACCCTCTAATCCAGGGAGTTTAGGAGGTGTGGACAAACTCCATAGAGCTGTACAGAATGAAATGGGTAAACAAATAAATGTAGAGAAAGTCAGGGAATATTTATCGGGGCAGGACGCATATACTTTGCACAAGCCGGCTCGGGTGCATTTTGTAAGAAACAGAGTTTTCGTACTCAGACCGCTGCAGCAATTTCAAGCAGATCTCTGCGATATGCAGTCGCTGTCCGAATATAATGATGGTTTTAATTATTTGTTAACAGTCGTAGATGTATTTTCGAAAAAAGCCTATGCTCAGGCCTTAAAGAAGAAGACGGGTATAGATGTTGCCAAAGCCTTTGATACAATTTTAACACACAGTGAGATCCCTAAAAAGATACAAACAGATGCGGGGAAAGAATTCTTTAATAAAGTTTTTCAAAACTTATTGAAGAAAAGAGGTATAGCCCATTATGCAACCGCCAGTGATATGAAGGCATGCGTGGTAGAGAGATTTAACCGTACGCTGAAAACTAAAATGTGGAGGTATTTTACAGCTAAAAACACTCATAGATATATAGACGTCTTACCCGAACTACTTGAAAGTTACAATAATAGTTATCACCGAAGTATTAAAATGACGCCAATGCAGGTAACCAAGGAAAATGCGGCTCAAGTGTTTCGGAATCTATATAACCCCTCCAGCCTTCGTAAAAAAGCTGCTGTCAAAATGAACTTTAAGGAGGGGGAGCTTGTAAGGATATCCAAATTGAGAGGAGTATTCGATAAAAAATATGAGCAGAGTTATACGAACGAAATATTTACGGTGTCTGAAGGCTTACCTCGACAGCCACCTGTTTATAAGCTCAAAGATTATGATGGAGAAGAGATCAAGGGTACTTTTTATGAGAAAGAGTTACAAAAAGTTAAGATAACTAATGACAAGGCTTTTCAAGTCGAGAAAATTCTAAAAAGGCGTGTGGTGAGGGGGAAAAAACAAATGTTTGTATCTTGGCGTAATTGGCCCGAAAAATTCAACAGCTGGGTTGATGCTGGCGAAATCCAAGATGTATAAAAGCAATCAGAATCAAGCTCAGTCCTTCATTACAACCATGGAGATAAATGAAGGGTTCTACATTACGCTGCCGTCTAATGCCAGCCTGGAGGTATTTCAAAACAATACAAGCTCTAGCTATCAGGTGAACCTAGCACAACCTTTACACTTGGATGGTTCGTGGCAGGTCGCCCTGACAGAAATATCATACCCCCACACCTGGTATAACGTACCTACGGAAGCAGCCTTTTTTGAGTGGATAAAGAAAGCAAAACTCCCTGACACATCCCCAACGAGCAAGTTAAGGCTTCATATGTTTAGAGCTGGTTACTATAGTAGCATAACTCAGCTCATAGAGGAACTTGAGTCCTGTTTTAAAAAAATTGACCCCGATGTCAGTTTACACTATAGTCCAATTAACAGGAAAATCGAATTTCTAGGAGGGGCTCAATATCGCTTCCGCTTTCCAAAAACCGTCGCCTATATGCTTGGAATACAACCAGACCAGTGGCTCAAATTTGATAATAAATCAGCTGCCTATCCAACGGATATAAATGCTGGCTCAACACATCTATACTGCTATAGCAATGTGGTCAGTCACCAGCGGGTAGGTGACGCTTTTGCTCCTCTCTTGAGAACCGTAGATATAAGAGGAACATTCGGCGATACAGTAACTCAGTATTTTAATCCTGCATACTACTTGCCGGTAACAAAAACACACATCGAGAATATACAGATAGAAATAAAAAACGACCAGAACAAACCAGTAAAGTTCACCTACGGAAAAAGTGTAGTGAAACTTCATTTCCGCCCCTCAAAACGATGATTCATCAAGACCCCCAACGTTTTGTGAGTTACTATGAAAATCAAGCGGGGGGATCCCTGCCTGGTTTTTATGGTGCCCCGGTAATGTACGGGCGAGGCATTGGCTCTATATTTTCCAGATTATTTCGTTTTGTCGCCCCCCTGGTGAGAAAAGGGTTCGCCATAGCTAAACCTCATCTGAAATCGGCGGCCAAAAATATTGCATCAGATGTTATCAGTAAGGCTGTCCATAGATTCGGCCCCCAATCAGACCCCGGATCTCAAGAAGGATCAGGTGGTCTGATGGTTTTGGCAAGAAGGCCCCGGAAGAGACCTCCAGGCAAACGGGTTCCGAGGGGTGTCAAGAAAGGAAAACACACAGTCAAAAGAAAATCATTAGGGAAAAAACACCCTCGGAGAAGGAACGTATTGGGGAGAGATATATTTTAGCGTGTTAAATATGGCCCTTTTACATCACAAATCTGCTGAATGCAGCATGGCAGAGCTGGATTTATTTTCAGCTCCGATGACACAACTCTCTATCGACGAAAAACACTACACAGAGGTCCTTCCACTGTCGGCCATTACAGAGGACGGACCCATAGAATTTTTTATACCCGGGGACGGAGATAAATACCTGGATATGAATGACACCTTGATACATCTCAGGATCAAAATAACCAACGCAGATGGGACTAATCTGGCAGCTGATGCCCCCGTGGCCCTAGTTAATTACCCTCTGAATACAATTTTTAGTCAATGCGACGTTATTCTAGGGGACAGACTAATTTCTCAATCCAGTTCGACTCATCCTTACAGGGCTATTATTGAAACGCTATTGAATTACTCTGATTCTACTTTAAAAACTCAGTTCACAGCCGGCTTATTTTATAAAGACACCGCGGGGTCTATGGACTCTATAGTCACAGCCAATGGACCAAATAAGGGGCTGGTAAAGAGGGCCTCATTCACAGCAGAATCTAGGGAGCTCCATTTGATGGGTGCTTTACACACGGATATATTCTTCAGCGAGAGGCTTCTCCTGAACTCTGTAGATTTGAGAATCAAACTCACCAGATCTAACGATGCCTTTACTCTCATGTGTGCAAATGACTCTACATACCGTCTAAAAATACTGGGGGCTTCACTTTTTATCAAAAAAGCCACAATCACTCCTGCGGTGCGTTTGGGGCATGCTGCGGCTCTGCTGAGAGGTAACGCCCTCTACCCCCTGTCACGGGTGAATCTAAAGACATATAGTATACCGGTTAATTCTAGAATATGCAACCAAGAAAATCTCTTTTTGGGTAATATGCCCAAGTACCTAGTATTGGGTACACACTAAAAAATGCTGGGTTAAAAACAACCCAATTTGGGTCGTTTTTTAACCCAACGCCAGGATCAATATTGGACCAACCCAGCAGTAGTTAATTTGACCCAACGAAATGGGTTGCGTATTTTAACCCAGCAGATGGGTTATACATTTAATCCAAATGCTGGGTCAAATTAATTACAGCCCTGGGTTAATTCTACCATGAATTGGGTTAAATATTACACCCAAATGCTGGGTCAAATTAATTACAGCCCTGGGTTAATTCTACCATGAATTGGGTTAAATATTACACCCAAATGCTGGGTCATAATAGCTGCGATGGGTTAATTCTACAAGTTATTATCGTCATGTTTTTAATGCAATACCCATGTCTCTTAAACATTTAAATTACAAACCCTTTTAAAATGCATCCTATATTTGGTCATGCAAATAATATAATATGCAATAAACGTTTTTAAACAATGTTGGAATCTTAGAAAAATATTCATTTTATTGTTATAACAATTGACAGTTCAATAAAGTGCAAACATATTCAGTTCACAATAAAGTGCAAAACTTTCTTTAAACAAAACTTAACATTTATGCATGTACAGTACAGCCTGTAAACAACACACATTAGCAGATCTACAAGCTCTGGTTTGAGAACCACTAATAGCAACATACGTTTTTTCAGAAATGACTGGTTCATATACTGGCTATGTAAACGTTACAAAGAAAATCCTCCAACATGATCACAACAATGTACTGCTCCTTTAGGTGATCCGAACTACAGGAAACTAAGATGTGCAAATAAACATTTTAACAATTTATGCTTCCACCATTTAGCTCTTTTTTTAGCACACAACTTGCTCATAAAATACTTTGAGCATTAGGTAGTATTTTGAACATAACACACACACACTTCACAAATCCAGCAATATTTAATTTAACCAGATAGAACCCTACTCTGAGCCAAGCAGCAGAAGAGAGAGAATAGAACAGGAGGACCAGCAGAAGAAAATAAAAGGATCAAGACCACAAGTCTACTTGCAAGCAAGTATTGCTGCACGCAAGGACGTAGCAGGTTTTGACTCCTCTCCTCCCTTGATTTCGTACACTGCATTTTGGAGGAATTTCCATACAGCTTCACACTGCTTTGTGTAGTCGATGTCAAAGATATAGAATACCTTGAAACAGACATCTACTGCCTGAAGCAATGTGTTTTGTTCCAACGCCTCCCCATCAAGAATAACGAACGCCTGAGAGGTGTGCCAAATATCGTTTCCCAGGGACAGGACATATGGGTAAGGTCTTGACACCTTCGCCTCATGGAGGTACTCCACCAAGTTTGTTCCAACCTGAGAAAGAAATAAAGAACAAAAGACAAGATAAATTAAACAAAGTAAAAGATTGTGCAAAAGCAAAGAGTAAGCAAGATTTGGCAGTGGCTGATACAATGCATATTCAGAAACAATGTTTTGAATTATTCTTGAGCCCAGGAATAACAGGCAGTCAGGCACATTCTTAACCACTTAAACTGGACCTGGGTTGGCTCTGTACTTTAGACCACTGTTTTCCATCTTCACCAAATCTCTTCGCCAAAAATAGCCGATCTAGCTGCCATGTTTGGCTAATGTCCCCGCCACCCCCCCAAGAATATGGATGCTGGGTTCAAGTGATTAAAAGAATAACATTTCCCTTTAGATATGCAGAGGGACTTACAGGCTTATGATCAATGAAGGCCAACTTAGACTCCTCGATAGTGTACCGGAACACTTTTCGGCCAACCCTGTAGACAGTTGGTGGAAGCAGTGTTGGTAACTGGCTCAGAGCAAGTTCCCCCAAACAATCTGTAGGAAGACAATTTTATAGGTATCAATATGTGGCATGGCATATCTGTGAATTGGTCATTTAGTAGCAAAATAAAGTCTGCTGTACAATATAACAATGTATTACCGGGTGTTAATCCATCAAGCGACGAGATAAGTTTCCCTTCCCGTCTCGCCAGGTGCAGGATCTTGTCTTTAAACAAAGGTAGCCAGGTTTCGAAGAGCTTAGGCGCAGCCTCTCCATGTAGGATCTGAAAGTCCTGTGCAATCTAAATGAAAAATTGAAAAAGAAAATTCAATGTGGCAGCTGACATACTGATAAAAGATTGTTATAAACAATGCATCCACATCATATGTAAACATATACTCCTTCCTAACTTACCATGCCTGGAGTGAATAGATGTGGGAACTCTTGGCGGATCCCTTGAATGTCCCACCCGTTTTCCCTTAAAGACTTGGCCCTGTTTGATAGTTTGCAGAAAGTACAGCAGTACAAGAATGTTAAAAGGATATCACAAAAAGCCCTGAGGGCAGTTGCAGACAGGTGCTCTTGTATGGCAGTTTTGGAGGGTAAGGAGTTGCACTTTCTTGATGGCTGGTGGTAGGGTGTTCCACATTTTGGTAGCATAATAGTAAAATGCATTCATCCCCATGTTTGTGCCGATTATGGGGGGGGGGGGGGGGGAGAGAGTAATGGAGCTCCCACTGGTGTTGTGCCCTTTTATTTTGACAGGTACATGGCACTGGTCCCTTGAAAACCAGGCCCATTGCAAGTTGCTGTACTCTGTCCTCCCCTGAGCCATCCCACTATAGCATCATAATGAGCAGGGGTTAGGTCATAGGTGTGAGAGGTCTAGTAGTAGTTTGTTTTGAGAAGTCTGTAGTTCAGATTTGAATGACTTGAGGTGCTACAGTACCATGAGGTGCATGCATAGGCAAAATGACATTGAATGAGTGCTGCAGCTAGTGTCCTCAGTGCATTCCTACTGACCTGTACACTGCTGTATCCTGCATGTATTGCTCCACCTGGTTGAGGGGCTGCGAATTGTGTTTCAGCCATTCTTTACACTGTATGGCTCTTTCTTCCGATATGGTACATTCTATAAAAGTACACATAAGGATATTAACAATCTCAAATTATATGTCTGTATTGCTTAAACAAATTATTCAGTTCCAACGATTACCTGGTATGAATGTCCTACGAGTGCTAGCTTCACTACTTTGTGGTGGTGTCTGCTGCGTGCTCTGTGACCTGGCCGGTTTTCTCATCCTCTTTCTGACGTTCCGAAGCCTCTCTTCGAGGAATCCAGTGGCTGGGCGGCGGTTCCGTCCTGGGGTGAACCAGTATCCCTGTCAAGAAATGAAAGTCTTTGGTGAATAGAGATGAGGCACATTTTGATAGCGTGGCGACAACATGTGGCTGAGCCATCTAGAACAGGGTTTGTCTGTATGTCTGTCTGACAACACCGGGCATCAAACAGCACAGAAGTCCAGTACTCTGGTGCTGGGAGATGAGTTATATTGTGTTCAACTGACTGTTTTAGCATCAATTCCTCAATAAAATGTTAATTACTTACGAAGCCACTGCTTGAGTCCGACTCGTCCTTCAAGGAGGGAAACCCATGAATCAAAGCTGCAGCCAAGGCCTTTTTTGTCTCACTGGTAGGACTGCAAACACAGAAAAACTAAATTACCAGCAGAGTCAAATTAGATCTTAAGTATTTCTAAAACATGTGTTGCACCCCAGTATAATGGCTGTAGCATATTCTGCAGCTAATAGGCATCCTAATAAATTAAAAACACTACTGAACGTGTGTTTTTGTACATGTGTTGTGCATGTTTATGTTGGTGGTCTAGGTAAAGGTCAGACTTGAAAGTAGTGTCCCGTCTTATTCTTTTCCCCTGAAAGAAGATTCATATACCTTTTTCAAACTAACATAACATTCACTAAAAACAAGAAAAAAACCCCACTATTTTTAATTACCTCTCTCCAAACTTCTCCATGAGGTGAGACACCAAAATACGGACAAGGCACTTTCTTTGCGAAGGGATGATCACATCCTCATCAAGGCTCCCCAGGATCAGCTTGCCTTCAGTTGAGCCTGTGAGAATCTGGCGGATATCCTGAGAAAATTGCAAGAAGGGACAACATCACAGATATCGTTTATTACTCTTTAGTGTTGATTAAAGAAAAAAGTGAAACCCAAGTCTTAAAAAGTGGAGCTTACAAATTGTGGAATTATATGTAGTGTTTGAGGTATCATCGCTGGTACGACAGGTGCCGTTTGGTCCTCCATGGAGGGTGGAGTTGTGGCAGTTGGTTGGACATCAGGACTTGTAGGTGGCACAGCAGGTTCAATCTAAACAGAATCCAGGTTAATGTAACAAACAGTGACAGCCACCTAGAATTGCCGGATGAGCATCAGTAATGTAAATCAGTGTACCACACCAGCGGACTCAGAAGACTGCACACAGTATGCATGGTGTGAGAGATATGCACCTGCAAAGTTTTCACCCGAGTGAATGAAAAATGCGACAAGTTTGGACCATGCAGATCTGCGGCAAATTGAAAAAGATATAAAACAAACATGTAACTTCTTAACTGACAGTGACTACTACTGTACATCGTCACCGTCGGGTGGAAACCGTGTATGTCCAAAATTGTTCCTTTTATAATTTTTAACATTTAAAAATTGTGAAATAGCCAATCGACAAGCTCTTGACATTGGGAGCTTGTAGATCTATTTGAACTACTTTTGTACAACACTATGACGAATTAGTACATTTACAAATATAAAAAACATAGTTTAAATATGGAGACAAGGTTTCTGCCCAACAGCAACGATATGTAGACAGATTAAACAAAAAATACTTACTGTACAATTTATCACATCCATCCCAGTATTTACAGAAACATCCCAGTACTCCATCGCATGATCATCCCTGTAGTCCAAAGGCACCTTTTAAGCAGCATTTATAGCTAACCACTAAACAAATATGGCAGGAAAAAATGGACTTGACGAGTCAAAATGCTATTTACAAAGTGTCATACCTACTGTACACACACTTGGTGGCAGTAAGCTGATTTTCTAAAAAAGTCTATAGCGCAGTGAAATGTATAAACTGTCATCAGTCTCGCTGAATGACTTCACTGCATGTAGGGGATGGTGATCAAGCAGCTCTCTCACATCAACAGCTGCCAAAACTTGAGTGGGAATCACACTGTATGCAAAGAAATGCCTATCAAACCATTGTGTTTCCCACTTCTGTACAACAAGTTTTATTGTTGGTGTGTGTGATGTTTGGTCTAGTACTAAAATGGACTTTATGAGACCAAATTGGGGCTCCCCATCTGGGTCATAAGACAGGAATACAGTCATGCCTGCTCGATATGCAGTTCCCTTAAAGGTAACCAAGGCTGGTTCATACAATTCACTGAAAAGGGGAATGCCTGTTAGACCACTTTCGATGTCTTTAACTCCCTCAATGTTGGCCAGAAAGGTAGTGTGCCCTGGACCAACTTCTGTATTGTGGCTCAACACAGTTCCACACAGCAAATTATAGCACTGCGCTATCTGATGGCGAAAGGCCATGGTTTTGCAAATGTTTCGGAAGTTGCATGTTACATGGCTAACCCGTTTAAAAAAGTTGTGTTTCGCTTCGAATCTCATAGCCCAAAACTGAGTCAAGGGTCCGAGCTTTTGAATGGCTCTTGGGTAATGGAGCATGAAGTGGTGTTTTGGCAGCAAATGGTGAAGAGGATAGAGCTGCAGGAAGAGAGAGTGATGCTCTTCAAGGATTTTAGCTAAGTACAGTGTTGCTTCAACAGTAAGAGAAGGAGAGAAGATGAACTCCATACATAACAGTAACAGTAGGAGAAGTTTCCATTCCTTGCTATGCATGGGGACCAGGTCACCTATCATTGACGGCAGCAACCTAAGTAGGCACCACATTTGAGCTGCTGATTGATGCATGGCGCCTTTAACCTTTTTTAGATCATCCTTACTAATTACAGAAGGTTTAGACCTCAGATGAGCTAAAAAAAGGGCTACCCGGTTGGTCATGTCATCTTGCCCTAGTTCATCCCATTCATCCTCAACTTCCTCATCTCCCTGTACAGGCTCATTTTCAGCAAGCTGTATGTCAACAGGCTGGGCTGGACCTTCAAAGGGATCATCGAGAGTATCACTTTGGTTTTCATGCTCCTTTAATAGGTGTCTTCTATAAGACCTTATAAAAGAAAATGTTCTACCACAACCAGTTTCACTACATTGGAAATATGTTGATGAATGGTTTACATGATGTACTGCACGTAAATGTTGAAAGAGAGTCTTGGCATCCCCTGGAATTTGCCTTTTGCATTTAAAGCAAATATATGCCATCTGCTCACAAATTTGAACAAATCCTCAGAATGAATATGCGTGTGTGGGGGAGGGGTGTAGCCTCTCACATCTGCAGTGATCTAACTATACTTACAAGTCCTCTACATTTTTTGAGGAACTTAAGCCTGGGGCCAGCTTTTGGAATCAATTGGCTGATGGTCCCCTCGTCTAAAAGAAGAAAACTCTCCTCGTCAATTCCCTCGTCTGAAAAACAAAAAACAAGGACATCTATTTAAACCATGGAGAACAGCAAAAAATAAGAGGCTAATTACATGGAAGCTATTGGAATAAAAATGCATTTTCAGTAACATAAAATACAATGCAGTCAATGCCATTTCAAATAATTCCTTTACCTAGCTATACAGACCATCTGCTTGCTGTGAACGTAAAAAAAAACATGTTCTTACCTTTAAATCTATCAATAACGTCTGTCAACTGCCACTGTGTCAACGTGTCACACACAAAATCGTCCATTGATCTGAGACAAAAAACACATAAAGAGCTTAATTAAAACAAAACATAAAATGTACATTTGCATGACTTCAACCTCACTTCTGGGGCTAATTTATTCAGTTGATGAGGCTACTAAAACTGATAAATGTCTGCTTCTCCTATTTATATTACCTGTTGTATTTAGCACACATGAGCCCCACTTACTATGGTTATTAGCATTGTATTTTATCTGCAGACTTATGGTTATATCAAAGCCTTTATTTTTATATAGAGTGATACACTTTTGTGACTGCTAGAAACAGGTCAACCCACAATAGAGCAAGATTAGTTAACCAACTACGGACAGCAGCCACAGGAACTTTTGCAGTCACAAATTGCTGTGAAAAATTGAGAGACCAATGAAAGTTAAGTTACAGAGAACCTGCTTTTTTTTTACACCAAACCTTATCAGTCCCCTTATCAGACAGAAAGTGCGACTACCGACACTGGCAGAGCGGCATCCGTCAAGTAACATTAACTGCAGAGCGAAAACCACAGTGGCAGTCAGCTCCGCATGGCAGCTAGCTCCGCATGGCAGCTAGCTTGGCAGCTAATTTACGTGACGCAGCCGAATAACGGCACAACATTCCTTTGTAAAAGGGGCTGATATTACTGACATATATGAGCGCCTGGGGTAGCACACTTTCCGTTTAACTTTCCCAGGGTAATGCTACCGTCCTTTAGTTTTCAATCCTGATATCCTATATTTGAACCATCTCCCTAACTGGCAGTTACACAGACTAGCTAGTTAACGACGTTAGCTTTAGCATGTTTGTCGGCTCATTCGGCTTTTTAAGTGAGATAAAAAATAACACTAAATAACAAATTAACTATCAACGTTACCACAATATCGCTCATGGACTAGCAGTTGATGACATTTATTAACAGCTTCACAGTTAGATGACAATGTGTTCTGCTTACCTCCTCCAACTTTCGCCAACGGTCTTTCTTGTCTCAATGATCCTCTCTCGCGATGATGATGGTTAAGTTTACGGTTATGCCCAAATATCGCGAGTGCACACAGGATGCAGGGGAAACCCTTTCCCGCCAGATCGCGGTCAAAATCAAACCATGGCAGAGTTCTCTTAATACATCCATGGAAGTGTCCAAGAGCAGTCAATAATGTAGCATGCCTTATTGTTCAAGCCATGTTTGTTGTTTCACATCTTTACAACCGTGAACATTTAAAAGTAGATTGATTTTTGTCTCTGTTTACATTAGTTGGTATCATAGACTGTGGTTGGTATCCAGTTTATTGGTGGTTATACCGCCACCTTCTGCTCTGGAGTGGGAATCAGATATACCCTAATCCCTTTGTCTCAGTTTATCTCAACATGAATGAATCTAATACATGTGAAATGGTTGCGATTCATGCAAACCAATACCCAATACCATAGGCGGCGCCGGCGCGTGAGGCTCAGGTTTGGAAAGGCTTAATCACTTTTTTTACCTGACGCTGCCCGCCTCCGGCATCTATAGAAAAGAGATCAACTCAGTGTGCAGAGTTTAAATCTCTCAAGTCATATTACAGGATAAAGGAAATACAGTTTAAACTGCCGTATGCAGAGAAGACGCCGACGTGTCGCACTTATCATTCATATTACATCATCAATCAGATCATCGATCATATAATATTATAATATATCATATATTTCCTTATCTGAGTCAGCTTCTCCAGCCATATCTGGCCGTGCAACACTTACAGTGTCACATACTGTATGCAGAAGTATTATTTTAAGCAATACATTATGTTCACGAAACACTCGAGTCAAATGTAATTAAAGTCAGATCTGGTGAGAGAAACCCTGGCTTGATTTACCGAGTTGATAACCAGCGTCGTAGGACCGCTTAGCGAGATCTCGTTTGTTTGTTTGTTACTCAAACATATCCAGGGTATGTTGAACTGGCTTCGTAGTACAGGGCTAGCGGGTGGCTAGCAGCGCTAATGTCAAAGACACAGACATTATACATTAGCCTATATTTGTATTTTACCAGGATGCAGTGACACAAATATTTGGGAAGGCTTAGCCTTCCCTAGCCGCTACAGCACCCGCCGCCCCTGCCCAATACCATATAAATAACCCAGAATGAGTTAAACATTTCATAACCAAATGGTTGGGTAGACAAAAATATTTTGACCCAGTACTTGGGTTGCACAAAAATAACCCAATACCATATTAATAACCCAGAATGGGTTAAACATTTCATAACCCCATGGTTGGGTAGATGAAATAACCCACTGTTTTTTAGAGTGTATGGTACATCACGAAGCCTTCACCGGCAGGAGAGAGCTTTCACCGTTTAATTTCATTCATAACGACATAGAGTACCTGGCTTTATGTCAGGACGGGAGACAAGTACCAGCCAAAGCATTTCAACCCCAATTTAACCGGGGGTCGTCAGTCAGAGAGTTTTACAACATGTTAACTGCTACAGGGAGACACATGAAAGACTTGCCTCTAAGTATAGACAGAGATGATTTCGAACAAGGATACTCTTTATTTGTGTTTAATTTAACTGCTGCTGAAGATGCCGATGCCTTATCCCCCATCACCAGCGGTAGTTTAAGATTGGAAATGAGGTTCAGAGTACCGCTGCCACAGACTACCACTTTAATCGTATATTCTTGTTTTGATTCGATTCTGGAGATTAATTCAAAACGACAAGTGCTGGTAGATTATTACTAAGAAGAAGACTACAACATGAATAATCACCAACTGGATAGTCTCATGCAGAATATGTTAGGTGGTTCTTTTGGGGGGGTATGGGCCTCAGACCAGCTACCCCGAGTAAAACAATTATTTAGATGCCCTGTATACATGATTGTCAACACCCACCCCTCCCACATGCCCGGAGAACACTGGCTAGCAGTGACTTTAGAGGCTGGGGAAGGAACTTTTTTTGATTCTTTCGGATTTCCCCCCGATTTTAGTCATTATCCTAAAAGCATCCTGCAATTTCTAGAAACACAATGTGCAACTATTTTATACCATAACCGGCAACTTCAGAATGTCATGTCTACAGCCTGTGGTCAACACTGTGTTTTTTATCTATGCAAAAGAGCGTCCGGGTTGTCTTACGAAAATGTGTTATCTTTATACCAAGATGATGTGATAAAAAATGATGCTGCTGTAACGAATTTTGTGAAAAAATACCAGAGGTGTGAGAGACGTCATAAAGACACTCATTTTAATCACAGTGTCTGTTCGCTACAAATGTTTAAAGATTGTTATAAAATGTAGAAATAAAAAAGGTCTGAAGACAAAATTAATTCAGGTGACTCTGTCTTTATTAGGAAATCATGAAATATAATACAACTTAAGGGGTTAAATGTAACCATCTGGGGCTTAATACTCTGTCTTGCCTTATCCTCTTCTTCTTCTTCTTAAGCAGGGCATTCTGAGGTTCTACAGCTGTTCCTAAAGTGTCCCACCCAGTAGTAACGGGAGATGTTTTTCTTCTTCTTTTTCGGGGGATATTTTCTCGATTTAGTTTACCCTCTTTGATTATGCGATATTGTTCACGAGCGTGAAGGTTTTGAAAAGCTGTTAAGGGAATGTTGATCTCACTCAGACTATTTAAAAAACCCCGCCAGCCCTTAGGCTCCTGGACATTTGTTTTATACGCGCAGGATAAATGTTTAAATAAATCTAAAACGTGGGAGCCTTTAACGGCAACCCCCTTGTCTATAAATTCCCCCTCTGGTGTCCATCCAGCTGTACTCGTGGTTAATTTCCTCATAATGTACTCGGCATTCTTGTGGTAACGCTTAGGGAGGTGCAGTAGAACATCGTTTTTTATTTTATCATCGGACGTGCCATCATTTTCTGCTCCTTTTACCACCCCCGTGTCTTCAGGTAGAGTCAGAGTAATATGTCTCTCCTCAAGCCCGTCTTGTTTGAGTAGGGTGAGATATCTTTGTAACAAGGTGTTGTATTTTATGATTTTTTCATAAGGGGGTAATCCTGGTTCGTTTAAGGTGGCTCTCATTTTTTCATCCAGAACATCTTCTGCAGTGCGTCTAATTGTTTCCTTACTGTGAGGGTTAGTTACACCATTCTGATTGAGCTGATTAAACTGGTGAGGTGTTAGCAGAAACATCTTTTGACTCATGGTCGAGCTAGCCCTCCTAAAAGTTGGCCTAAAATGGGGATCAACGCGCCGAGTAGCGGCAGTAGGAAACCTCCAGATTGCTTTCTTAAGGCCTTGAATTTAGTTTTTAAGTTGGTCTTTTTATTGGCCAAGAGTTTGAAAAATTTCTTTTGCTTCTTAAGCTTCTTATACTGAATGCCTGACAGGGGGATGTTACCTTTTAAAAGATTTAGAGACAGTTCACAGAGTGATTGAAGAAAATCCGTGGAGCAGTTCTCGAGAATATCCTTGCGCTTTGAAGGCGGGGCTTGACATAAGGCCCTCAACAGAGGCATGTTTCTTTTTAAACGGGCCGACATACTGTTTTTTCTCAAGTCTTCGTTTTTGGTACATAAACAACTAGCCATTGATTAGGTAGTGCTCCCGATCTAAGCCTGTAGATGTCTGGACAGGTGGGGGTCATGTCTACGATTAAGTAACCGTGAGGTTCCGTGGTGGCGTCTTCAAAACTTTGTAGGAAAAATGATTTATTACCAGGGTGTATTTGTTGAGCAAGTATGTTCATTTGTAGTCTGTCTCTGGGGTTTTTAAACAAGACCATGTAATTAGTATTCAAACTAATTGTGCGACTGTTTTTTTCCTTGGTGAAAAACATTTTGGGTAAGCATGATAACACTCATATTTCTATGATGACGGTATTGGGTGAACAGTCTGACTACTTCCGGATGTTCAGAGGCCTGAAATATAACATCGTCTAATATAATCAGATGACTTTGGTCAGGAGGAAATAGCGATTCATCTTCAAATGATTCAGGCAGACCCTTGACGAATTTTATATTTTTATTCTTTTCCTGCAGTTCAGCATACATGGGCTGGAAAGAAGTATAAATCCACACAATATTTTGAGGCTGTACATCCATTACGTGAATACAATTTTGCAATACATTCTTGACAAAAAAAGTTTTTCCACAACCACTAGGGCCCACTACTAGACAGGAAAAAGGAACACGCAGTCGGGGGTCAAAATCAATTTGACTTGGTGAAAACATGTCGTCAATTATTTTCTCAATACCCAAAAGGCAAAGTATTTCCCCCGGCTAACAAACGTCTCTTGTCAAACACAACTCGGAACTTTTTGGTGAATGACACATTTCTCAAAGCGAAAACCTCTTTATTCCTTACAATGCTGTGCTGAGGGACCTCAATTACCCTTCCCCTCTCAGAGTTTTGAACGTAGCCCTCCACCAGGTCGGCCAGACTGTCAAAGTTCACTCGTTTGCAACATTCATGCGTTTGTGTGATGCCTTTCACGCGCATCACAACTTTTTTTTGATTTTTGGTCTGATAAGCATAACTTTTAGGGCCTGCTGAAACAAACTCTTTAATCGTATCGCCCCCCAGCTCGTCTGTCAGGTCCCCCAGATACACACCCATAGGTAGAGGGCTCTCTCCTTGTCTTGTCACATAGATTATGCTATCTGTGTCGTAGTAGAATACTCTGCGCTGTAATTTCTCCAATTCACTGTACAGTTTCAGCCTGGCATACGCTGTGGTAAAGGCGGCGATGAATATGTTATCCACCTTGTTGGGAGTAGAGTAACAATTTTCCCCGTAGCACCACTGAACTAGAGCCGTTCGGGGGTTGAGGAATGAGAAATACGTAACCTTATGTTTAGCTGAAAACAAGAGGTTAAGAAATTCTTCGGCTTTGGTCACAATCTTAGTCTGAGTCAGATTGCTTCTCTGGGCAAATTTACCCCAGAAACTGTTGAGACATAGTTTTGCCACTTGTCTTTTGGCAGGGTTTGATTTGATTTTATCTGCATCCAGCAAGATGCCCTGCTTAGCATGATAGTCTGCCACATACTTTTGTCTGCTCTCATCATCTGAGGCCTCTGAAGGGTAACCTGATGCTTCTTGTTTACCCTTCAAAAAGGTGTGTATATAGTCTACAAAAATGCTGTCACTTTTCTTCTCAAAATGCCACACCTCTGTGATCTGAGTCATCTTGTAACCCATATCCAGAGCTTTGGTGAATTCCGGGGTCACCCAAACCCCTGTTAATGCTCTTTCCTCTTTGCTATGCAAGCAGGCCCCCTGTTGGTTGTTAAGCTCTGCGCATGTGCGGCATAGAGTGAACACCAGTTTACCAGCTGCAGTTCGGTAGGGCAGGACAGGAAAGTACAGACCTCTAGGAGGTTCTACTGTGGCTTTGATTAACCCGAAATAACTGCGAGGGTCTTTGAAATCTCGGAATATGATCTGAGGGTGTCCAAGTGGATATAGGCCTGTGCAGTTTACAAAAGGATAGAGTGAGGTGAAATCGCAGTAATGAACCGATTCATCCACCGCTGCTGTGTGCCTCAACTTTACTGCACATGTCCTTCCCCCGTATAAAGCATCGCGGGGGGTCAGCGGTTCTGGTGCATTGTATACCTTGAGGAAAGCCTTCAAATCTTGATTGGATTTTTTCATCTCAACCCATGTATGCTCACGCATAACGTTCACTTTGGCCCCATGGACAGCCTCTAGCTCATGCAGTTTTGCCTCGCTAACAGCATGGAGATGCTCAAATGTGTGACCTATCAAGGGGTTTTTCTCATGCCCCTTATAGCAAGAGGGGCAGCCGTGATAGAAACAACCTAGAAATTCCCAGACAATCTTTTCCCCGGTAACTTCGGCAAACCCGTCTACGACGAAACGTCCCACTCGTTTCTCTCCTTCATTCAACGCATGTTGAATAAAAACACCTGCAGTCTGAGCTACCCACTCCAGCCACTGAATACCTGCGTCTGAGTACGTCTTGTTTTCACGGCGGTAGTCGTCGGGTGGGGGGATTGCCAATGTTTTGGGCGTTAGAAAGTTTGTGGTAAAAACTTTCATACAGGCAGAAGCTATAGTCGCACGACTAAAAGGATCAACTCCTGTCTCCCCGAGAAAACCTTTCCGAAATAATGAGGCCCCCTGGGCAAGAATGGCCACATCGTTTTTGCAGTAAAGCAATGCCTGCTCTCTAAAGTCAAAAATGCCCCGGCGTACCGTCTCATACCACGTGAGAAAGTCACTCTTTTCACCAGTTGTCATGCGTTCAACCCCATAACAGCGTGCGGGTGGATAAGGGCCTATATAACTCAGGTTAGCCTCGGAGCTGAAACCGTGAGGGAAGTACCCCTTGATTTTATCTCCAAACCCCAAAGCTTTTGGCATGTCTGCTAAACGCATAGACAGATAAGACAGTGAGTCTATGTACCTGTGGCCGAAATCCTCGTCAGTAAAAGAGATCACTTTACTTCCCTGCATTGTTAACGGGGGCTTTAGCCCCTGTGCAACCATTGCGTTGATAATGAAATAGCTGTCAAAACCCTTAGCATTGTGCGCGATGAATGTTGCATTCTTGAACTTTGGGCTCCTAAAGTGTGCCAGAAACTGCCGTGCACAGTCGATTCCTTCGCCGACCCAAATTTCACCCCCCAAGGTTTTTGTACAAACCAAGAAAGGTATATGTACCCCATCTGCCCCCGCCATTGTTTCAAAATCATAAAACACAATGTTGTCATTGTGTTCTGTCTCTTTAGGCTGCACTCCTATGTAACACAAATGTTTTTCACACCCGAGCGTAGAAGTAGATGGTAATTTTTCCTTGCATGTCCTACATTTTTTCGTCACACACTTGTGTGTTTTATCTGCTTTACTCTTGGGGGTGTAGTAAGAAAGTTGGCAATCTGCACACTTTTTGTGTAAATCACAGTTACTGGCAATGTCTGTTGATCTCTGTTTCTGCTCTTTATGTCGAGAATGACAGCCGACTGTACGGCATGTTTTGTTGCAGTCTTTACAAAAGATGGGTTTAAACTCTGCCAGGGTGCATGCAGGGTCAAGGCAGACATAGCAATGCCCAGTACAGGAGTGACTCCATTGAGAACTGTACCCTGTATAGCAATGCTCACAGACATACGGAGAGCCTAAAAACCCCTTCAAGTTCTTCACACCATAGTAATGGTTGTGTAGGAGGAACAGAAACACAGTTTTGTCTCGTTTGGGGGCGTCTGTCTGAAATTTACAAAGGGTTCGGTCGTCACCGTTTGGGTAAAAAACCACTATCTTACAGTTTAAGCTGTCTTCGAATTTATCAATGTCGCTGAATGTCACAGCTGTATGAGCTGTCAAACCCGCCATATTCTGGATCTCTTTACCGCGCTTGACCCCCTCATTATCAGTGAGGTTATCGTGTAACAACAGTGCTAAATTAATAGCAAAACACAGCTGGTTGGAGGAGTTCTGAACAACGTAAAGAAAACGCGCCTTCTTTTTAACAATCTCACTGTCTAACATTTTACTAATCATCCGTTTACCCTGAACCCCCCCACGGGGGGCCTGAACAATTTGAACCACGAGCTCCATGTTGCCTTCTGCCATTACCATGATATTCGATTGCATGGCTTTGAACAGCCCCTCCTCAAAATCATCCAGATTATCATCGGGACCATTTAAAATGGCTGATACATTAAACCTTAGTTCTTCACCACGTAACTCAATTTGTATGATATCTTCTCTTTCTGCCCGTGCAAAAGCATGTGCACGCATGTTATGCACATTGTTCATCAGACCCTGAAAATAGACTCCAAAGTCTGCTTCACCCCCAATAGGCGGTAGGACTAGAGACTGTCTCATTTCTATGTTACCGAATACAGGTCGAGAGATAACACTTGGCTCGGCATCTCTGCTAGTGCCTCCTCCTCCATACTGTGACAGGGGGCCCGGTGATTCCGAAGCATTCGGGGTGTCATTCTGATCAACATGTCTGTTACTTTGCATGGAGCAAGCGGGTGATTCTGAGTCATTCGAGCTGTCATTAACACACCCGTCATCTTGCATGCTGGAAACGGGGAGGCAGGCGTGGGGCGAAGCTTCGCTATTTTGTCCATCCAGACGGCGGGCATTGTCTAGAGGCTGCTCTAAAAGCCCTCGGTCTGCATAGCAGTCTATCACCCAATCCAAGGCACCGCCTAATGTTTTTGTTGGACTGCTTGAATTTGTTTCTGACAAGGCCGCGGGCTCGTTTACAGCTGACCCCTCGTCATTTAACTCACTGTTGCTGCCTGAACACTGCGGAAATGACAGGTCCCTATATCTGAATTCATCATCATCATCACTGCACAATTCGTTTACATCCGGTAATACATGCAGAAAGGACCTTTCTCCATCTGTATAGGGGCTTGTTTCTGTCAAGGGCGTAGGCTCGCGTACATCTGTTATTGTGTCATTTAGCTCACTGTTACTGTCTGACCACTGTGGAAATGACATGTCTTCGTACACAAAGCCCTCACCACTGCATAGTTCATTTACATCAGGTAAACCCTCGATGAAGGACTTTTCGTCGTCTTTTAAATCATCCATGCTTGACCGTTTTTAAGAAATCACCCCCGCAAAAAAAACAAAACATAAAAACAAAAAAAATCAGTGGCACCGCTGAAGAAACATTTCACTTTGCTTCTACATTCATGGACGTAAAGTCAACATACCTGGCGGATACATCAATAACAGTTTTACATGTGATCTACGTGTAGCTTATTCAGATGGTGTGGCCTTAAAGCAGACCTTAACAAACAGCGTTTGTCCTTTTGATAACGGGGTCCACCCCTTCAATTGCTCTATAAAAGAAAAGAAAAGAAGAGGGTATAAGCATGTTTTTTAAAATACTCCAAAACAAAATCATTTAGCTATCATCTTTTGTATAAGCACACCTAAAAAAGCATTTTTTACCTGGTAGGTTTGAATTGTCAAAAACACCGTCTGTGTTGAGATGACTTGTTGAACAGATCTGCGCTGAGCTGAGACCATGCAGGCCGCCGGAGGGGGTTCACCACCTTTTTAGAACAAGTGAGTACGTTATTCTGGATACTTACACCTGAAAGAACATATTTAATTTTTAAGAAATATAGCTAAATACACTTATAGTAAAAAAATGTACACCACATTATTTGTACTTAGAACGATACTTCATTAAAGCTTCTAAATAATTACATAATAGAAAAACACAGATGCATAGAGGTTATTTAACACGCACACACACACACACACACACACACACACACACACACACACACACACACACACACACACACACACACACACACACACACACACACACACACATCAAGCAGCATTAACTAACTATATGCTATTATAACATAACAAATAAAAGTACTTACCATATATTTTCAAAATATCTGGGCCTTGACGGGGAAAAGCGAAGAGAGGCTGCCTAGATGTTTTCGGGGTTACTTATAGACCGCTATATGTAAATGATTCTAAAAACAACCAATGGGGTTATTCCTGATTGTTTAACAAATTAGCATTATATTGTATTTGGTTTTTTATGGTAGAGCAAATACTTTTTTATTTTAGGCTATTCTCCTGTATATATGTATGAGTGTATATATATATATATATATATATATATATATATATATATATATATTTATATATATACATATATACGCATACACATTACAAAAAACATGTAGATAGTTACATGAGAAAATAATGTAACTGCTTTCTCTGTTTTGCTCTGACCATCTGTCCTGAATTCGGAGACTTTTGTAATTAGCAGCCTCAGACCGTCTCCTCTCACACACACACACACACACCACACACACACACACACACACACACACACACACACACACACACACACACACACACACACACACACACACACCACACACACACACACACACACACACACACACACACACACACACACACACACACACACACACACACACACACACACACACACACACACCATTTGCCCCGCAGAGGATGTCTGGGGGTTTTATGGTCCCCACACCTGTCTTGACTGTTCATCAAACTTTTCACGGCAGAGAATAGCAGAGAGAGAGAGAGAGAGAGAGAGAGTTAGTGAGATTGACAGTACTTTTACAAATATATGGTTGTATATTTCATGTTATTTGCAAGTATTTGTAAGTTACAGTCAATACTGCTGTATACAGGGGCACAGGAAGTGGTTAGGTGGCGGGGCCTTGCTCTTTAGAGTTGAGACATTACTTTTAAAATATATGGTTGTATATTTCATGTTATTTGCAAGTATTTGTAAGTTACAGTCAATACTGCTGTATACAGGGGCACAGGAAGTGGTTAGGTGGCGGGGCCTTGCTCTTTAGAGTTGAGACATTACTTTTAAAATATATGGTTGTTACATTTCATGTTATTTTATTTTGAAAACCGGAAGCGGGGGCGACCGGTAGGGGCAGCATTTTTATTTTTATCATTTTTAAAATATTTTTTAATTTTATTTTGAAAAACCGGAAGTGGGGGTGACCGCTAGGGGCAGCATTTTTATTTTTATCATTTTAAAATATTTTTTAATTTTATTTTGAAAAAACCGGAAGTGGGGGTGACCGGTAGGGGCAGCATTTTTATTTTTATCATTTTTAAAATATTTGTAATTTTATTTTGAAAAACCGGAAGTGGGGGCGGGACTTCCGGCGGAAGGGGCGGGGCTTATGGAGGGGCGGGACTTCCGGTGGAAGTGGGCGGGGCTTAGCCGGAAGTGGGCGGGGTTTAGCCGGAAGTGGGCGGGGCTTAATAAGTAGGGAGAGGTGTGACCTGTCACTTTCTATGCATACTAATGAGACGAAAGTGGTATGTGTATAACTACTCATATAATATTACTTCTTACAAAGTGTATGTATGCTCTTAGTAATGGCATCAGTTTATTATGGATAATTAGTTTTGACAGGTTAGCAGACATTCTAAAAGTACCATTCACTAAAATCTAAATATATGATTCTGGTTGCTACAGTGTATTTTTACAAGTGTAGAATTGTACAGATCATATTTCCATGGTCTAGTCTACAGAGTGCTGGATGAACAACTGAACACAGTTAACCTGAAGAAAAACAAATATTTTACTAAGTATCTTTTAGTTGGTTTATGAGTTTAAAAACAGTTAATCAAAACAGTATATGTGTACTTTCTTACTTGAGGACCCTTATTGACATTTTGCATTGTCCTTTTAATTTAATCCTTACACAAAATGATTATTCCCAAAACTGTGTTCCCAAAACATTGACCTTATTCAGGAATTCTCCAAGGAAACCTTTAGGTTGTAATTTCCTCATCAATTCACTCAATTAGGTCTCCCTTGAAAAAGAGATCATTGATCTCAATGGGATTTTACCTGGATAAATAAAGGTTTTGAATTGAATTGAATTAAGTTAACATTGTAGGCCTACTCACCAAAGTAATTGCAGGAATGTGGGAGAAAATATTTCCAACGCAGCAAATTACACAATGTTAGTCCAACAAGTCTTGAAGTCAAAATGACCCAAGTGTCTCTTTAATGAACAACTTCCTGGTTCAACTTTGACCTACCCTATTTTCTGTAGTAATGCGCATTTAAGATTTTCCTTTGCAATGAGAGATTATTACCAACATTACGGCTTTACTCCATTTTGATCTGGCAAAAACATTTCAAATCTGTGGGCTATTTGTCCGAGATCGTAGCACTTTAGATTAGTTGAACAACAAAATTAAACCCAGATTGTGTGAACCATTGTTTTTGTTAAACCCATAAATAAAGTCTTATGAGAACCGGCAAAATTATGCCAAAACACATTATCACTCTTGATACCTAAAGCTTAAACTGGTCCTCACAAAGCTAGAAAGACAAGCCCTCCAGAAACATGTACACTTGCTAGTTGCATGTCTCTTCATTCATTAATTTTGCACCATCTTTTAGCACAAATCAGGAAATTGGACCGTCAGCACACTGAGATGTGACTTGCACACTTACCTCCTGTCACATAGATCTAATGACTGCAGAGCAGAGTTTGTTGAGTTAATCTAAGAGTGCACCAACGCTGTGTAAGCCACTTTTGGTTTGCCAGACATCTGCTGTCAGATTGTGACAGTCGACCCAGAGTTGGGCAGAAGCACATTTGAATAGACTTTGAAATGCCTTCAAAGCACTAGAGATATTTTTGGTTCTAAAGGGTCACTTGATGTTGGCAAATAAAGAAATTGACACTGTTTTTAACACTGTTTAACAAAGGATCACTTAGGTGCTGTTTACACGAGAACGCAAACGGTTGTATCCGCTACTTTTTTCTTTCGAATAGCCCGTTCGTTCACACGAGGCCGTAACGGAAACGCGGGAAACGGACCCCGCAAACGATAACGGGTACCAAGGTGGATAGATCTGCAAACGGAACGCTCTGGGGGGGCAAACGGCTCAGTGTGAACGCCCTATACGATCATTTCCTGATAACGATGAAGCCATAGCCCCGCCTCTCAGCTCCTCTACCACAACCATCAGCAACAAGTGGACATGGAGAATTACATGAACTACATGTTGCTAAATCCACCGCAGGGCATAAACAGAAGGGCAACCATGGCAACCATGCTCGGGGGTCTTCTTCACTGCTTTTGGTGTATTTTGTGGCGGAAGTACAGCGCCACTTACAGGCCCGGCATATGTACCACAGCGTCTCCAGCGCTTTCGAGCGGTCTCGTATGAACGGAAGATATTTTTTCAATATCGTATTCGGTTCGTTTGCGTTTCGTATGCGTTTGCATGTAAATGGAGTCTTAGACACTGGCACAGGTTTTAAGATACCAGCTTCTAATATTTGTCTCTTTTTAAAGATGAAAGATTTATTTTAAATGAATAAGTCATCCACCCCTGCTTTATAAGTCAGTTTGAAGACATAAATAAGAACAACTCTTAGGTTTCTATGTCTTTCCTATCATTTACTAATGCATTATGGCCTATGAGCAAGTTGAATATTGGTTTTTCTATCTATTTGTTTTGCTTTTCTAACCCTTTTTAAAGAGTCCCCCTAACAAAATGGTACCAATTTTACAAAAACAGTGTTTTCAAAGGCCAGGGATGAAACTGTTACTAAAACATTTTGACTAAAACAAATAAATGACAATTATTTTTGTTCTAATAATACATATGTTTTACTTGTCAATATTCTTTCCAAAACAGGCCTATTAAAATGTATTTTGAAAACTGTGAGGCAGACCGAACCTTTCTTATACAACCAAGAGTTATGTTGTATATTGAGCCTTTTGTATATTCATTATCTAATTACATTTGCAGTAGCTTTTGGTGATATGGTGATCAAACTCCATGGCTACAGTACACATGTTTGTGTGTGAACTGTATGCTTTAAAGTGTTTTAGTAAAAAACTGTCTAAAGATGACAGACTCACTGCCAAGCCCATTAGAGGAGAGAGCCTAGAGGTCCTGCCATCTGCTCTCCTAATAGACCTTTAGCCACCTCCTCAAAGTACACACACTACACACACACACACACACACACACACACACACACACACACACACACACACACACACACACACACACACACACACACACACACACACACACACACAAACACACACACACACACACACACACTGCATGTACCTTTTTCTTTAACAGAATGTATTTTTCATGCATCAAAACAAAAACACTTTACATTGATTAATTTGATGCTTGAAAATTCTGTTTACAAGGCTAACATGTGCATATGCATTATGTTATGGAAATAGTCTGTAATGCCAGAGGAAAACAGCTGCATCAAAGTACACCTGGGAATCCTAACCAGCCCCGAGGTGCGGTTGTTAACACAAAACACTGAAAACAAGGAATAAATGTTCAAAGACAGGCAAATGCTCATCCTGGAGTCTGGGTTCAAATAACTGTTATGTTCAGCCAAGGCGACGGATTTTACTGTTTTTTCATGATGCATGACTTGATTTTAGCCTAAGGCCACATTTCAAGGCAAGATAATGTGGACAAGAGCATCCCTAAGATATTTCAATGTTATTTCAGAGCAACAAAGTTGAAAAATATTGTTATCTCAGATTTTGACAAAAAAGAAGTCCCTGGGGGTAAATGGGAAATTTGCATGGGAAGGCTGAATTGTTACTGCCCCGTTGGAGATATCCAATGTGTGTTTGCCAAAGATACATTTTTCTCCTATGAGTAAGGGGTAAAGTTATTTTATTAAACTGCGTCCCATAGAATTGTATAAAATAAATTCTAAAGAAGCTGTAAAATATACAGTTTGATATGAACACTAAGAGTTACTTTTGAACAAATGCTTTGAGATCTGGTGTACTTTCATGTGATGTGCTTGTAAATAAATATATTTATAATGTACAGTAATAGTAATGCCAATAAAACAAAGAAAAACACTTTCAAAGAGTTTGGCCTTTCTTTCATTTAAATGGCAAAATCTTCATACTTTGAAAATAAGTTTATGCTGCCAACACTGTTACTGTTGGTATTATGATCTCTTCCACTATAGAAACCTTTTTTGATTTGATAATAAATTGTAGTCTTTTGTAATTCTGACCACCAAGGGATATGATCCTGAGAACTGGATTACAATCCAAAATCGGATACGAAAAGACATCTGAACCATCTCTTGTTGTGAATTGTAAAATCACCTTGCCTGGCCAAAATAAGTGAACATATCAGATATGAGTCTTATTTTGTGTCCATTGGCGGATATCAGACCACTAAATGCACATTATTAACCATACTTACATAGTTCTGATGGATTATATGCAATGTGTTGAAACTGTGTGTGCTTTAAATCATGCCTCCAGTTTCCATCGCCATACTTGTTTCACTGGGGATTGTATCTTTCTGCCCCGATGACTCCTGCCTTAATTTATATCTGGGAGCCTGAAAGAACGTTATTTCACTTGACAAGACAATCAAGCTGAGCATCCTAACTCCTCAAAATGTTTTCTTATGAAGTGTTTTACTTATTTTCACCCAGATTCAACTTGAGTGCTTAGTGCTTCGTTCCCTTTAGCTCATCTGAGGGTTTTTCCTCTTGTTTATTCTTCCGGCTTGTCGGTGAGAGGCATACTAATTTGTATCAGTATGAAAACATGGTCATCACCCAAAGAGCAGAAGTCTTTTAAAGTAGTATGGCTGCTTTAGTAGACCTGTGCTGTTGTGTGCAGCCATGCTCAGTCAACCAAATAAACAGTGTGTCCTCAGGCAACCCTAGGACAGCCACTGACCTGGCTAATGTGGGTGGCTGTCCTCTGTGTGCACATAGACACACAAACATGAATGATTTTATAAAAGACTCATACAAGTGTGACTTTCCTTTCTTTCTGTTCTCCCTTACCCTTTGCACTCTCTGTACCGCACACATTTATGATGTCTCCTCAGCGCCCGGTCCATTGTTTTCTATGTTCCTATTTCAGTCTTTAGTTAGTTTGCCAGCTCAAGCATGAACCCCATCCTTATCTCTAAGCCTCTAGCCACTGACAGACGAACAAGGAAAGATGTTTTATATAAACAGTAATATAATGTCCTACTTGCCTGTTGAGTGGAACAAGTCACTTAGAAGTTCATCCAGCCTTGAAGGAAAATACCCAGTGAGTCACATCGTTTTCTGCTCATGTTTATTATTTCCAACCTCCTTAAGATGTACCTAGCTCTCCATTTAATGCACAAGCGATAGTGTGTCCGGAAAAATATTTAGATTATTTACATTTCACTTTTAAACTAAAACACATTCCCACTTGGAGATATCAGGAAACCAGCGTGGTTAGCCAGCATTTACTCAAATTGTATTGCTAACCTTATGAAGGACACGATAATCAGGAAACAGGTAATGGTAAGTCAAATAATTGTTGTCTGTTGGGTTTACTAAATGATAAATATCAGATACAAATCATTAATGTCCTTGTCACGATTGACTCAATATCTAAATATTGAATGGTGAATGAGATTCAATCCTACATGCATTAAAACTTATAAATATATAAGTGCTTATAAACAAAGAGGACATTGATTTAATATTTGGATTTTATTTACTTTTTTTGGTATTATTCTATTGATATATGTCTCTTGTAATGGTAACATTAATTTGTTAAATCATAAACATATTTTAGATAACAGTAATTTTGCACAGAAGGTGTGTCCCTCAACATGCGTTCAACCCTGTTACCCAAACCTTTTTAGATTGGCACAGGAAGTGAAAAAACTGTAAGTCAGATGACACAGTGGAAGTGACATCAGCAAGCCATGTGCTAGTGCCATGGGTAGACCAAAACTAAGTCCTCTCTTTTATTTTTCATATTTTTACAATCTTTTCAGTCTTAAAAGAGTGTGGCACTCTGACCAACTCAACCCTGTTACTGATATTATCAGAACAAAGCATATTAATTTCAAAGTTATCTTTCTTGCATTAGATATCCAAGTATTAGTATCCATTACATGCTACATCTATCTAGCAATAATTCCCGAGGTTAAAGCTCAAATTAGCATTGATTTTCAACCCTGTTACTTTCAACCCTGCTACTATAATTAGAGTAACAGGGGTAATTCTTCATTGGAAAATATACATGTGATGCCTAGCTGGGCAAATCACTTTTTTTGATGGTTTATCATCTGTTTTTCCTAAATACATTAAAAAAAATTATAAAATAAAAGGTTCATTTTTCAAAAATGTCAGTGTCTAAATTGTCCTCCAATTCTGGAATGACCATAAGGCATTACAATTTGAAGATCACTAAAAACGTCTAAATTATGATACAGTGGAATCACAGATGTTTCATAAATGGTCGATGCAAAAGAAAATGATATGTATATAACTTGAGTACATCAAAATATTGACCCCCATGTTTTAATCCCCATTTTCTTTATTTATGGCATCAATCATTATCTTCTGCAATTTTGAACCAAAGCTGATGTTGCAAGATATCATTTATTCAGAGGCCAATTAAGTCCAATTAAACTTTTCCATAGACTAAACTATTGACATTTTATGACAAATGGCCCAAGGTAGCTTCACCCCAACACCTCACCTTTACCCCTTAGTCTTTCCAGGAAATGAAGTTTCAGGGGATCTCTAATATCAAGGTTCTCTAATGGCAAACACTCTTCTGTGTGCTTTGAGCATGATGTGTTGTAACTCGACAGTTATATCCGGTTTCAGATCAAAACACAGCACAGAAACAGCTCTTTTGAAAATCACAAACGACCTCCTCCTCTCCTCTGACTCCGGCAACCTGAACATCCTCATCCTCCTCGACCTCACCGCAGCATTCTACACCATAACCACACCATCCTGCTGTCCCTCCTCGAATCATCACTCAACATCACTGACACTGCACTCTCCTGGCTGAAATCCTACCTCGCCGACAGACATCAGTTTATCAACATCAACAACTGCACCTCCTCCACTGCTCCTCTGTCCCAAGGCGTCCCCCAGGGTTCGGTGCTTGGCCCCCTCCTCTTCATCCTCTACATGCTCCCCCTTGGCAAAATAATTTGTCGCCACAACCTTCAATTTCACTGCTACGCCGATGACATCCAACTTTATATCTCAACAAAAACCATCACCCCCACAACACACTCCACTCTCACCAACTGTCTCTCAGAAATAAAAGCATGGATGCAAACAAACTATCTCCAACTGAACAGTGCCAAATCAGACATCATCATCATCGGCCCCCCATCCCGTATCAAAGACATCCAGAATTTCAACTTCACCATTGACAGCCACACTCTATCTCCCCCCCTCACATCCGCAACCTCGGAGTCATCTTCGACAGTCAGCTCAAATTCAACCACCACATCAATCACATCACCAGGACCGCCTTTTTCCACCTCAAAAACATTGCCCGTCTCCGTCCATCACTCTCCTCTTCTGCTGCTGAAACCCTGATACATGCATTCATCACATCACGACTCGACTACTGCAATAGCATCCTCTACTACGGCATACCATCCAACCTAATCAATAAACTCCAACATATCCAGAACTCTGCTGCCCACCTCCTCACCCACACCCGCTCCCGAGACCACATCACTCCCGTCCTCCAGAACCTCCACTGGCTCCCCGTCCGTCAAAGAATCAACTTCAAAGTCCTCCTGATTACTCACAAAGCCCTCAACAATCAGGCCCCCCCCCCCTACCTCACAGACCTGCTGCACCACCACACCCCTTCCCGCTGCCTCCGCTCATCAGAAGCCAACCTCCTATCCATCCCCACCCGCATCAATCACCGGACCTGGGGGGACAGAGCCTTCTCCGTCGCTGCCCTCTCCCTCTGGAACTCACTCCCACAACCCATCAGAGACTGCACTGACCTCACCACCTTCAAAAAACTTACAAAAACTCACCTCTTCAATCTGGCTTTTAATGTGTGATTGTTTTTGTATTATTTGACTTTAACTTTAACTATATATTTATTTGTTGTTCCTTTATTTTATTTTATCTTCACTATATCTGTAAAGCGTCTTTGAGCACCTGTAAAAGCGCTAACAAATTAAATCTATTATTATTATTATTATGTTAAGTTATGTTTTTTACTCTAGTCTTGTGTTTTGATCTTGTCACTTCCTGTTTTTATTTTGAAAGTAATCCTTCCCTCTCATTCCAGATCCCACATTTCCTGCCTTTGTGTGTTTTCCGCCCTTGAGATTTCTTGGACCTGCCCTGATAGTTTTCACCTGTGCCCATCATCCTCACCTATAAATATATGGGCTCAGAACAGTCTCATAATACACACATGCACACAGAAGGATTCACACTTGTATTTCATGATCCGCAAAAGGATTCACACTTGTGTTTCCGGATCCACACTTGTGTTTTTCAATGCACACACAAATGTGTTCCGTTTCATATACATGTAAGTAAAATCCAAATACAGAAAAAAGTTTCACATATATATTTTTGATCCACACATATTAGTTTTCCGTTTAAAACCTCTGAACCTGCAAACACAAACCGCTTTCTGTGCACGGATCGCTGTACATTCGTGTGTGGGTTTTTGAGACTCCACTGACGGTCAGCCGATTCGTACTTGTATTTTGTTCTATCTATAGCCAATCAGATGTTAAGCTAACCTGTTTAGGTTAGTTTAGCTTAGCTGCTCCCTCCACACTCACAACAACTTCATACAGACGTAAATAAAGCCGCTGTATTCGCCATACAGGAGGAAACACACATTTAAAACGGTTTTGCCTGCCGTTTTTGTGTACACAAGCATTCATCAATGGTTCGGAAAGTGGCGCTGTACCTTAATAATATAAAGGCTTGTATTTGCGTGCATTTCCTGTTCGGAAAGTGGCAATGTACTGAGAGTGGAGGTGTCCTGAGATTAGCGCCTGCAGGCAGGCTCCATGGACCTGTCAGCTCCGAACTGCGCAAAATGCGTACATGAAGCGCTACGTCATGAACGCAAGAAATCATACCCTCGTGGGGGCGCGCTCATGTGATTGGCTTAGAATTGAGGAAACATCTGATTGGCTATAGATAGTAAAAATTACAAGTACCAATTAGGCCGCAAGGTGAACCTCGAAAAGTCCTTTAGAAAAGAAATCCCGCTCCACAGAAGTGGAACTACATAATCTTTAGTTCATAAAAAAGAACGAGTCATGCTTATCCACCAAAGAAAAGTTCGTCGCGAAAAATACCTGTCAATTCTTCTAGGCACGTAATTATTGGCTGAACTAGTCCCTTCAAAGCGTAATAATATCTTGGTCAAAAGTAGTGCCACGGTTCGTCACGTGATCGTGCTACACCAATTGGGTAGCTGTATATTGTCAACAGAAGTGAAAGATGGCCGCCTCCGTGGTTACACTAAACCAGACCAAATGGATTCTAAACAGTGCTGTATGCTTGTTTTATGTCATGTTTTGTCATATGTCTTAATACATCACTAAGTCCGAGGTATTTGCGTTATATACGCGGTATTTGTGAGAGGTTTTACTATCTGGGAACAGAGTTGACCATCGAATCAACATTGGCTAGCAGCGTTTATCAGCCAACTCCAGCTACAACAACATTCCTGGACTACCATGTTCGCATCGCTAGGTTCATTGGCTGAGTTTGTGGATTATTCCATTAGACTGAGGACTTTTTGTCTGTCTGTCTGTTGTTATTGTTACCCTGTACACGTTAAATGCACTCTTAAAATAAACATGACTTGATTTCATACATAGCTGCGTCCAAGAAGGTTAACTTGTTACGTTAAGTAATTTAGATCAATAAAATGCAGTACTTATACCAATGACCATTGATTCATTTATTTACTCATTCATCATATAATAATTTGATGAATTACATTATTATTATTATAGATTATTATTATAGATATATATAGATTATTATTATAGATATATATAATATATTGTTATTATTATTATTGTAATATGATAATATTGTATTTGTAACTTCAAAATCAATGCCACCGTTGTAAGCTTGTCCTGTACGTATTCCATCTTGTATTGGTAAAATAATCAACCTTTTCGTGCTTCACAGACGTAATATGCATGTAACAATGTTTGTGTGTTGATAATTTTGACTTTTTGAGACTTTCTGATGCGTTTTCCTCGTCCCCGCTACTCGATGAAACCATGGCGGTCGCCATTTTTTCCAAATCTGTTTGTTGATACCGGTATATGCAGCTACCCAATTGGTGTAGCACGATCACTTGACGGACCGTGGCACTACTTTTGACCAAGATATTATTACGCTTTGAAGGGACTAGTTCAGCCAATAATTACGTGCCTAGAATAATTGACAGGAATTTTAGCGACGAACTTTTTTTTGGTGGATAAGCATGACTCGTTCTTTTTTATGAACTAACGATTGTGTAGTTCCACTTCTGTGGAGCGGGATGAAACGATAACAGGGTTCACTTTATGGCCTAAATCGGCTGACCGTCAGGGGAGTCTAAAAAAAAAACACACACGAATGCACAGCGATCCATGCACAGGAAGCGGATTGTGTTTGCAGGTGCAGCGGTTTTAAACGGAAAACAAATATGTGAGGATCAAAAATACACATGTAAAACTGTTTTCTGTATTTGGATTGTATTTACATGTAGGCCTATATGAAACGGAACACATTTGTGTGTGCATTGAAAAACACAAGTGTGGATCCGGAAATACAAGTTTGAATCCTTTTGTGTGCACGTGTGTATTATGAGACTGTTCTGAGCCCATATAGCCCTGGTGTTTATTTGTTCCCTTGTCAGTTCGTTATGTTTCATGTCGTGAGAACCTGGGCCTTTTGACTCCTGAAACTTTACTTTGAGATATCCCTTTTGTCAAGTGAGTTTTGTTTTAAAGTAGTAGTAGACTTAGTTTTTGTTATTTAACTACTTTCTATGTTTGGACAACTGTCTCAGAGTCCTGCTTTTGGGTCCTGTGTCCTGTGTCTCAGTTCATAACATGATGGATGTGCTTCACCTCGTGAGGGTCAGTTAATAATCATTCAAGTTGAAACGGTTTAAATTATTCAATTATCAATTGAATTTATCATTCCGTAAAACAGAAACAAATTCCCTAAAGGATATCGGGGTAGTTTGACAGTGGCTGGAAGTACACATTTCTCTATGGGGAGTTTCTTTATCTGTATAAAGAGCTTTCAAACTAACAAAAGCAGTAATTACAATCCACACACATACACACCAATATGAGGTCACTAATGATGTCAGCACAAAGTATTTGAGGCCCCTTCCCTCTCAAAGTAACACACAAACCACACGTTAAAAAAAACACACACCTGACACAGAAAAAGTGACTTGGCAGAGGAGCAGCTTCTTGGCCTTGTCTGTGCCATGGCGAAACAAAACAGAATGCCTTTATTCTCCCACTAAGCACAGAGCTGTGGGTCTCTGGAGCCCAGGGAGGAGAGGATAAAGAAGACGTTAACTCAGGGAGATAACGCAGGGGCACAAAGTCCCACCAGTAATCATCCCTGTGGATATTTGGATCTTTTTGGACTCAACAGAATGGTTAAAGTAATTTTTACTCTGCTGAGTGAGTTTAGGTTCTGAAAAATGGAGCCATCGGAGCCGAAGAATGATAGAGGACACAGAAACTGCAGAGGTACATTTTAGAATTGTAGCTCTTCAAATGATTTATCATTTTTGTACTTTCTTAAAAAATGCATGTTGGTGAGAACACTTCATATTGTAACTATTTCATTATAATAGATAAAGGGATAACATGTAAAACAAACATATCATCTGTGTCTTTGACTAAATTAAATATAACATTACTTAATTTGACTCCAGACCAGTGGTGGAAAGTAATTTTGAGCATTTCTTCAAATACAAGTACAATTTGAGATATTTGTAATTAAATTGGAGATTCATATATTATACTGAACACAATTAACAAATAATGTATCCTTTTTTATGAGTACAGCAACAAAATGGTATGTAGGCTACACGTGAATGCATCAATTTGTGTAATATACAGTATTCTGAATTGGGCCCTTTTGCACAGTGATACCTTTAACTGATGGATTACATTTTGATGCTGATAATGTTATACTGCCACTTGAGTAGCCTATACTTATGAATGCATGATCCCGAGAACACAACGGTTTTGTGTTGTTTTTTGTGAGTGGTGTAATTTATGTATCGCTGCTGCCATCTGGTGGCGGCAACATGTTCAGACACTAAGAGTGAAGATAATCCCACACTACACAGCTCTCTCCTCTCTTTCAGGGGGCCCAGCCTGCAGGCCCGGACTGGCCATCGGGAGGACCGGGAGGTTTCCCGATGGCCTGGCCTGCTAAGTGGCCTGCTGGCCTGAGGATTCTTTTTTGTATGTATTGTGAACGCAACGCTGCGCAAATGTGGGTCTGACTCTGCCTCACAGAGGGTGACTGGCTGTCTACATGATGTGGCCTGCCGACATGGGCACTTTCATACAGATCATACTAATGCCCTCGATTGGTCTCTGTGTGTCATTCAAGCTCGGGAGGGTTTGTATGTGTGGCGCGAGAGCGAAAGAGAAAGCGCGTGCACCGGTTACGTGTATTGTTGTTGTTAGCATCTGGTGCTAGCTAGCTGCGCTAACGCATATCATGAGCTGTCAACAAGGTGGAGGAGAGTCCTCTGCTGTCAGACTGAGAGACTGATAACTACAGCTCAGGTGAGGTAAAGGACTCTGAGTGTTTAGATAGTTAACTTAGTCTAAGTTCTCTGTGGGTCTCAAACGGTTTGGTCACCATTTATGTAAACACATATTTCCATTTGAAGGGGGAGTGATTAGTCAAATATGGATGAATAATAAAAAAATGTTTTAACTAGGTGAAAAAAGGGTAAGATAAACTTGTTAGCTAAAACTAGTCTTTGCTGCTGCCTTAAAGAGGAGCAGGGGCAGAGGAGGGAGACAGGAGAGGCTGGTTCAGGAGCACAGACACACTCACAACTATAAATGTACCAAAAACAAATAAATAAACAAGTTTCAATGTTTTTTCATATTGGATATGGTATATGTTATTGGTTATGGCCATGTACTTATGATTTTATGATTATTTAAATGTATACAGTTCTGTTTCATATGGGTGTAGTCTCTTTATTTCCCCCTCAAAGTGCACCAGATTGATGCATTTAAGTTCAACATTTAAAAAAAAATCTTACCGGGGGAGCATGACCCCCGGTAAGGATTTGAGGTCCACCTGCACTTAAAATATGTTCACATAGGTTCCTAAATAGATTTGCACATTATTTTAAACAGTGTGTCCATATGTTTATTCGGGGGTAGTAGATTTAAAGTTTAGGGCTATCACTACGTGCAGCAACGCTGTAAATATTGACAAATAAATCCAGGAAAATGGCACAAAAGAAAACTGGTAGTGGCCTGGCTGGGTGTATAATTCCCGGCCTGATTTATTTCCCCAGTCCGGCCCTGCCAGCCTGTGACCATGCTTCCTAATTTAGACAGATGGAAGGTGGATCCAGAACACATGCTTGGCCTCACGGGTATTGTGGGCGCAGTTCTCAACCTGCTGGTAGTAGTGTTGGTTTATATCGATACACCCGTCTGACAAGCCACACACACTGGATGGATTCATGGTTAAACTGTTCACTGTTTGTTGGACTAATGTTTAAATGGGACAGCACCTTAGTGATGGATGTATGGATGGACAATCAGAAGGAAATTACAGAGTGCTTTGAAGTGACAGGCCTTTTGTATAAGTAGCATTTGTCCTATTGTTAGTCTTCAGCATAACTAGTATTCAGTTTTACACAACCAACCTACGTAATTGTGTTTTTAACTGAGGTTATCTCAAAGTCCTTTTCCATAAGGTAGCAGTTGTTATACCAACACTGGGAACACATGAAAATGTAGCGCAAGTTCAATAAGGAAGACCTAACTCGAGTCACTCACACGTCACTCTATGGCTCCCTTCCCCCCTCATTAAATACGAGGGCGTCACCCCTCAGCAGCCAATCGCTGCACATGCTAAATGCCTTAAATGCCTGCTCTTCCTCCTTGTCAGTTGTCATTGCAGATGATCACACGCAACCCGCCTCCACCCCTCTCGCCTCCTGTCTCCTTCAGGACAAAGCTAAACCTTCCTCCTTCAGACCGGTCTCACCTACTCATCACCACCACCAGTGTCTAGACCCCGGGGATTTCATCGGAGCGGTGCTTTCCCTCCTGAATGATTATCCTGCAAACCGGGGCCTAATCGCCAAACACCATTACATTCTCCTGTTGTATTATCATGGCAATCATTTCATTCATATGACGTGTAAACAATAAATATGTAATTCTTACATCACGTCTCTCCGGTTTGAAATGATGTACTGTTGATCTACTATAAGTTAAAGGGGACCTATTATGCAAAATCAACTTGTTCATGTCTTTTCTTCATAAACATGTGTCCCCTCTGTGTAAAGATATTCTGAAAGTTTCAGGAAAAAACATTTGCTCACTTTTTGTCCTGATCCATTTATATAAAAACCAGTCTGAAAATGAGCTGATTCTGGCCACTTTATGATGTCATAACGAGCACTTCAGAGACGTGTTTTGTATATATCTGAGGCCTATAATATATTGATAAAAAAACAGTATAATAGGGGACCTTTAGAACACATTGAGCATGACACAGATGTTATTCTTCCTGTAATATGTATGCAATAACTGCATGTATTTGCCAATTACTTGTTATATGCTTTGTTTGTGAGAACTGTATATTAATAACCAACACATTTCAAGTGGAAACCAGTGCTGGAATTGGGCCGGTACTCACCGGTACGCAGTACCGGCACTTTTGGTTCTGACCCATGGAGTACCGGCACTTCTTGCTCAGTACCGGCATGCTGGCGGTACTCCGGTACTCATGCATCGTGCCAGTACTCAACACTCTCCCGCCGTTCTTATTATACATCCATATATATATACAGCCGCCCGGTACTCAGTAGATGAGTCATGAGGTGCCGAACGGACATTCTCATCGCTCTAACCGCTGGAGTTTCACAGCGGCTGTCAGCTGTTTACTCCTGTCATTCAAACAGAACGTGCTGGAGAGGGGGCGGGGCTTATCTTCTCCATGTAAATACTGTGGTGGAAACGACTATGTCAAAATTAACCTATTTGACCGTGATTTAATAGTAATACACGTTTCAAAATAATAATAATAATAATAATAATGCCGAAGTAACAACATACTGAAAACTGTTAGTAAAACCATGTTTTAATGCTTTACAATTTACATACCTAGATGCACGTGTGTTGTGTTTATGCAGTGCAACTCCCACCCAGTGGGTGGCTATGTAGAGTGATAGAACAGAGCAGGCACGCCCCCGAGAGAAGGAAAGCAAGTCACGTCACAAATTAGCATTTCTAAAATGTTAGCGTGGATTAATAAAAGTGCAAAAAGACAGCGGTTGTCGCCGGAAGAAACTTCAAATACAGAGAATGCTGTGCCTGTGTTGGAAATTGTGTCTGATGGGGAGCTTTCTTTGGTTGATCCTCCTGCTCCAAGTTCTAGTGCATTAGCATTAGCACTAGCTCCGCCGCCTCCTCCAGAGCCTCTAACGTTAGCTGCTGCTGGCGCACCTGCACCACCAACACCGGGCAAAGCGATGCACCTGACTGCTGGACAACGGACCAGGTGCAATATTTTTGCAAGACCAATGCATGGCTCCTTCTTAAAGATAAGAAGCTAGGATGTCGGATATGCAGAGATGTCAAATCTTTGGGAATACACACTGGACAAGGACTGAAACTGTCAACTGAATGGGGTGAGTGTGCAATGTCTCATTTCGGTGTTGACAAGGGCAAACAACAAGCTAGCCTGAGAAAAAAAATCAAAGAACATAAAGAATCACAAGCCCATGTAAAAGCTGCTGACATCCTTACATCTGCTTCACGTGAAACTATTCAACATCAAGTGCAGTCTATGCATAAATCTGAATTAGACACCACTATCAGAGTTTTTCGAACGGCATATACAATTGGCAAACATAGCCGGCCATTCACAGACATGCCAATTGATTTGAATGTACAGAAACTGAATGGGCTGAACGTGGGTAGGGTTTTGCACTCCAATAAAACCTGTGGCGAAATCATCGACCACATAGCTCATGAGCTGAAGAAAAAAATGGCAAAAGACATTACAGAAAACCAAAGAAAACTCTGTGTTTTGGTCGATGAATCTACCACTATTAGTGGTAAAACGGTGCTTGTTGTGCTCAGCATTAGCTGATGCTGAGCCCGAAACGTTTTTTTGGGAGCTGATCGAGTTGGATGGAACAACGGCTGATGACATCACAAAGGCGTTAATGGAGTGTCTTGGAAGAGATTTTAACGAGGACTTTTTAGGTCAGTGTTTCGTTTCTTTTGCATGTGATGGGGCTTCAGTCATGCTAGGGAAGAGAACAGGCGTTGCTACCCAGTTGTGTAGTAAATTCCCAAGCCTGTTTGTGTGGCACTGCTCCAATCATCGTCTAGAGCTGGCAGTTGGGGATGTGGTCAAGGAGGTCTCAGGGCTCAATCATTTCCAGATCTTTTTTGACAAACTCTATTCCTTGTTCCATGCCTCCCCCAAAAATCAGAGGCAGTTAGCGCAGTGTGCGCAAGCAGTCGGACAGCGTCTCCTGGTGATAGGGCGTGTTTTGTCCATCCGCTGGGTGGCTTCAAGTGAAAGGAGCGTCAGAGCAGTCTGGGAAAACTACCGAGTGCTTCATGATCACTTCACAAATGCTGCAAACGACACGAGCAGGGATTCCAGAGACAGAGCAAAGTACAAGGGCCTGGATGATGTGCTCACATCTGCAACGTTTGTCAGCAATCTGGGACTGATGTACGATGCGCTCACAGAGCTCAGCGACCTCTCTCGGCAACTCCAAAAAAGAGAGATGACACTGCCTACAGCAGATAGGCTCTTAACTCGAGAAATACGAGTTTTTGAATCCATGGTCACCATGCCTGGCCCACACATGACTACAGTTCATACAGCTCTAGCTGAGAAGTCCTTCAAGGGTGTTGCCCTGCGTGAGAATGGCAGGCTTGTACAGATTCATGCAGGTCAGTTTTTCCGCAGTATGGTAGAGAATCTGAGACACAGAATGACTTCCACAACCTCCTCTCATGTCAGCACAAGAGAAATCCCATTACATGGCCGGGAGGCCCGGGACAATCAGCTAATCCAGGACATGAAAGTTATCCATCCTGGAAGTTGGCCTGAAGAGGAGTTAGATGTACAGTATGGGGATGTAGAGGTGCTACGTTTGTGCGAAGTGCTGAAAGTGGACAGAAGAGAGACTGTTTGGGCTTTCGCGAATACAAGGAAACCAGGGCATCCCGTACACCTGCTGCCATGGAGCCTCTACTGAAAGCAGTCCGAACCATCACTGTCTCCACTAGTGAGTGTGAGCGGGCATTCAGCTGCATGAACGATATCCTTACTACAAAAAGGAATGCTCTCTCTGTCAGCTGACTGTCCAGCCTGGTTTTCATTAAATGTAATGGACCATCACTAGGACAGTTCAATCCGGAACAGTATGTGAGGTCCTGGCTGGCAAAGGGAAGGAGAAGTGCTGATGAAAGAGCCTGTCCAGCTCCAGCCCCTGATACTGATGTCCCCAAGGCCTTCTGGAGCCTTTTCTAACAATGTGAAGTATATTGCAAAGCAGCTCACCCAGTGAGAAGACTTTTGGCATAATGTGCCGATTTGTACAGATCCTGGAGATAGAAGGACTTCAGACCAACCAGGGAGTTATCTGATCAGCTTGGTGTTCAATGTAACTCTTTAATATGGCTCAGACTTTGTTACTTGCAGTTACAGTTTCTCATTTTAGATTGTGCAAATTTTGCATTTGTTTTTACATGTTCTTTGTTCATGCTCTTTATCATTTTTCTGAGTTGGAAAGTTAGATTGCATCATAGTTTACTTTATACATATTTGTATTCTTCAGTGGTGAAGTATATTGCAAAGCAGCTCAGCCATGTGAGAAGACTTTTGGCACTTTTTCGTTTTTCGTTTTCTGAGTTGGAAAGTTAGATTGCATTCAAAATGTACAGAAATACTTAATTTTGTTAAAGCTTTTTATAAAAATGCTTCTGACCAGAGCTTTGTTTCCTTGTCATTAATGTTGAACACCACCAGAGGGGCTCTCACCTGAAAGGTCTCTGCTTCATGTGTCTTCAGCAGAAGATCTAGACTTTGATTGCTATATTTTCAGTTAATATTGACCTTACTGAGCTTTAGCCATATCCGCTGCCTATCATAAAAAATGTTAAGTACAGTGAACCTTTCTAAAATATACAGTAGTAAAGAGACAAACCCACCAGCATTATAGTAGCCAAATTCTTGTTTGTGAGCTGTATATATAAAATTGACTTGAAAAAGTTGCTGATTTTAGAGTACTGGCACCTTTTTCATTCCAATTCAAGCACTGGTGGAAACAAATGTGAATTGTTTTTAATCACCACCACTTTGTTATTCAAAACCACATTAATGAAGCATCGAGGATCAGAAGACAGCAAAGAATGAAAACATATTTGTCTTGTGAAAATCAGAGTACAGTGTTGTGTTAAATAAATATTGTAAAATAGTGCAAGGAAACAGAACTACAGAACGTCATATCTTTACAAAAATGTTCCAAGAGCTCAATACAGAAAGACAGATCAGGAAAGTGTGCAGTTGTTCAATAGACACGGCTATTTACATGCCTATGTATTATCTGTAAACACTGTAATAAAGCAAGCTTTTTTTTTCTAGATTGAAACCTACTCTCTGCTTTTCAATACAAATATCCATTATGACATTAATATTTTAAATGTATATTTTGATTTGTTTCTTTAAGGTACAGAAGTAGTATTATTGATGTGATTGTTGATGTGAATATCTGGCAGTATTTGACAGCTGGTAATGATGTCAATCTTCTCGGACACAGCCTTTAGGTCATCCAGGATTAATCTGATGCTGTGGGAGGCATTGATGATGGCGCCCTGCGAAGTATTCAGCTGAGATGTTGCACTTTGCACCTTTAACAAAAACAGTCAGGAAAAAAATGGAATGAAGGCATTACAACCATAGACAATAAACTGTTACAGGACACTTACAATAGGATATGGCAAACGCTTATATTGTAATTATGTGTTACAAAGGCGATTTGTACCGTGGTATTCCGTGGTATTCCTAATGAATATATCTGATAAGTGTGCTGAGAAAAACACAAACCTCTCTACTGGCACTGCCATACACATGGCGTAGTGTCTGTCCCACATCAGAATACAGTCGGCTGTTAGACTCCTGCAGCTTCTGTTGTAAAAGGGTGTCACCTGGAAAAATAAATACATACTGAAAAAACCGAGAACTAAACCTCCTTTTCATTGTTCACTTATCCATTTGTTTGAAGCCATCCATGGAACTGCAGTTACTTTTAAATACAATTAAATAATAAAACTACTTTTGGCATTATTACTTTAATATAATGCACATTTCCAACATAATTATTTTTCAGCATTAATATGGTTATTAATAATTATTGACAACTATATGCATATTGTAATACACATATTTATTTATATTTGTTTTTGTTTTATATTGTAGTAAAATGTGCATATTTTAACTTTATGTTTTTATGAATATTTTTATTTAATATTAATCCAAAATGGAGCAACTATTATAAAATCAAATTTCACCTCTTTGGGGAACAAAGTATTGTCAGAATCAACATTTTGACTTTTGATTACTTGCTTTATTTTAAGATGATGATTACAGTTCACCTAGAGGCTCATTTGTGACGTTTGTAACTCTAAACCCACTCTCAACCTGACGAAATGCATAGTTTTATTCATACATCAATGCATTTATGCAGCCAGCTTATTAACTCACAAAGCATCATGAGAAGCAGGTAAATGGACCTCTGAGTTAAGCAAACTCTGTGACAGGTTATATATTATCATAACATAAGTATTACCCTAAGTATAACCATTCATTTACCATTTCTTTATAGTATTCCTCACCTTGTGGCCTGTGTGTGGGACTGGGACTGTCTTCCACTATGGACTGGATATCAGGATGGTCTCTCACTACGATAAGAGGAGGAAGGTCTCTCCTGAGAATCTGAGTGCTCTCCTGGCTCAGAGAGTAGGCTCGGCCCGGCTGCTCCTCCTCATCCTCACTGTCTGTTTCAGAAGCCTCCCCAGGAACCTGACAGCATTCAGAATATCACAGACAGCAGATAGTTGTTTTATATGGTGTGGAGGTATTAGTTGATGATTGTTGACACGCTTTCATCTCTCTATCCCACTCAAACAAAGACAGCATGCAGACAACCTTGGCTCCCACGGTGGCAGTTTGGGGAGTCATGGAGGTGATGTACACTTCATCATCAGAGTCTGTCTCAGAGGCCTCGCCCTGTACCACTATCTGGTAACTGCTGGACATGACTGTACACACACACACACACACACACACACACACACACACACACACACACACACACACACACACACACACACACACACACACACACACACACACACACACACACACACACACACACACACACACACACACACACACACACACACACACACACACACACACACACACACACACACCACACACACACACACACACACCACACACACACACACACACACACACACACACACACACACACACACACACACACACACACACACAATCAAACCAGGTTAGCTACAATTAAAAAATAGTTGATACACAAAGTATATTGTCACTGTAGCTAAACATTGTATTGATAATAATCATAACGATAACATTGAGTCAAGATTAGGTAATGTAGATCCAGACATATCAGCCTCCCTTTGATCGTTACAAATGCACTTACCGAGAATCTTTAGAACAATGTTCGCTAAAAGCTAATGTTAAAGTATAAGGTCCAATAATCAACAAACTGTCAAACCTTCTCTGTAATATCATAAACACAAATCACATGAGCAATAAGGAAGTGGCTTGTTTTCCAAGACCCAATCCGATCTGAGCTTGGATGTCATGTGATATCTGACGTCTCATACCGACAGCTCATCTAATCATGGGTCCGTTTGTCATCGCACTGGCGTATGCCTATGATTTAACGTAATTCTCAAACACGCTCTAAGTTTGGTGTTCCCCACATAAAAGCAAAGTATTATGTAACTGGATGTGTGATTGTTGTAACAGCATGTAAGGCGCTGCCACCCGGTGCTTTTCAACTTAATTGCAGTGTTAAATTCACGCTAACTCCGCCTTCCTGGTCCAGAGGGGTACCCTGAATAGAATATCGAGTGCAACCCAGGAAACAAGCTTCTGTTTACTTCGTGTAGCCTACACTCAGTTGACAGGTACAGAACATTTAAGGTTTTACGTTTAATGTATTGTAACTGCAACACATGTTATATACACACACCACAGTTTTGTCCTTATATACTGATACAGGCAAAACCAGGTTTGGACAATGTTGCCAGCAAAGAACACGAGCGATCTATCTGGCGCTATCGATCAAGCTAACGCTAATGTCTTTAAGGGTTTTCAATTTCCCCTTACTGTTGATTTTGTCTTTTGAGGCACAGCTAACTAGGTTACGTGAAACTGTTTAGCTTATGTGTTATATTGGGCTTTATGGTTTGCTTTTTGTTTTTGGCAGGAATGGCAGACGAGTGTTTGTTTGACTTTCTCCATATGGAGATCGTCTCACATATGTACACGGAGCAGCAATCCAGTAAAGGGGAGATGGATAACAAGGTGTGTTCAGTAAAGGCGTCAAACAATCAACTGAGACTTAATATAAGCGATAACCTTAGTATGGATATGCATTATTTTCTGTATAAACCTTGCTACACACTTTCTATTTTGTAATATGCTAGTTAATAAGTGCATTGTAGATACTAACAAACCCTATACCTATGTGTACTGTGCAAATAAATAGATTGCATTTCCTTTCCTTTAGGATAGAGCTGTCTGTGTTTCTGTCCTTGAAAGCATGGGTTTCAGGGTGGGACAAGGAATCATTGAGAGGTAGCTAAGCATATAAACACATATTCTGTATGCCAAACACTAAATGCTGTGGTGCATGAATCCATACCTACATAACATGCCTGTGTTGATGATTGCTCTGTGTAGGTTGACCAGGGACTCTCCCAGCTTCAAGGATGAGTTGGATGTAATGAAGTTTGTCTGTAAAGACTTCTGGACGAAGGTGTTCAGGAGGCAGGTTGACAACCTCAGAACAAACCATCAGGTAAAATAAAAGTTAACAAAAGTCTTTATTGTATACAGGAAACTGGGACCTGATTTGTGATACATACCATCCATCCATCCATCCATCTTCTCCCGCTTATCCGTGGTCGGGTCGTGGGGGTAGCAGTTCCAGCAGAGAGCCCCAAACTTTCTTTTCCCTGGCGATACATACCATACCTAATTATTGCAAAGAAGAGCTAGAATACCATCATCTTCAATACAAAATGTACTACGATCAGATCATTTAGTTAGATCTTCATCTGAAATTAAAGTCGTCTTGCTGGTAATTTAAGAAACAAATAGTGTTGATTCAAACATGATATTGTTTGCGAGTATGGTTGTTACTACACATGCTTGTTTTCTGCCACAGGGTACCTATGTCCTGCAGGACAACAAGTTCTCTTTTCTAACTCAGCTCTCAAGTGGAAAACAGTACCTGGATCAGGCTCCTAAGGTTAGTCTGTCTGTCTGTCTGTCTGTCTGTCTGTCTGTCTGTCTGTCTGTCTGTCTGTCTGTCTGTCTGTCTGTCTGTCTGTCTGTCTGTCTGTCTGTCTGTCTGTTAGTCTGTCTGTCTGTTAGTATTGCATACTACATACTAAATAAGAGTTCAGTTATAAATAGTGCTAATTTATATTTGTTGTGTTTTCTTTCAGTACCTCGCTTTTTCCTGTGGTGTGGTGAGAGGAGCTCTTTCTAACCTTGGTATGGACAGCGTGGTGACAGCCGAGGTCTCTGTTATGCCATCTTGTAAGTACTTTCCAAACACCAATTCATGCCTCTATAACGAAGAACTGTTTATGGCTGGTCAGGTCAGAACATGTTGTTGAGATTCATTAGCTTCGCTTAAATAACACACCTACTTTCTTAAGATCCTACAAATGGTTCATCCCTCTGACATTTCTTTCTTTCCAGGTAAGTTCCAAGTGGTGGTCCAGAAGTTGTGACCTGATCCTCTGTGCTACCCTGGAGCAGATAAACAGGGCCCTGAAGGCTTCAGTTAATCCGTAAGAGAGATAGTAGTTCCTGTCCAACCACAGATGGAATCAAACATCACCCTGATTCCCACAACTTAGTCAAAGAGGACTAGGCAGGTTCCGCTAAAAAACAAGGTGCCGATGAAAAGGCATAAAGGATTCAGGGCTTACCTTCCCTTGTCATGCTCTGATACAGAACACAATTTGTTTTATTTCTTGTGAGTTTTTATTATTTGAGTATGGTTAACTGAAATAACGTATGGTGTTCTCAAATGTAGTTTTCACAAATAATTGGAGCCTGGCCCTACCTGACCTGGCAGAGCTTTTTAATAAAGTATCTACAGTCACTGGTGTTAATGCAATAATGTGAATGTATAGTGAATGAATAGGTCATTTAATATTCTTTGTAATTTGTTACAATTTTGAGAGCTCAATTTGAGAGGACATACAAAGAAATAAAAGGAAGACATCATTGAACATGTGTTGTTTTTTTAGGATAGAACAACTACCATCTATGTTATCATCCATCTAAAAAGTAGCTTTTTGAAAATGATAGCACCTCACATCAAATTCATAATTTAATGCACATTATCTGTAACTAGTTCCTGGTGCTGTGCTCTGCCTTGTAGCAGACTGCCTTTTGGGGCTGGGTCATTCATGAATGCTTTTTTCCCCCAGTTCATTTAAAGGCAAAATGCAAGTCTAGAATTAGCCATTGCTGCAGAAATTTAACTTTTTTCGAATTACGTTGATTTACTGGATGTGATATCGGTTTCTCAGCAACAGTCTCTTACTTTGTAGTGATATTGTATTTTGGGGTTTACAAACTATTATTTCTTGTACCAAAATGTAAATGTGTTGTCCTTCTGTACAGATTAATTTGTGTAGTATATAGTAATGAGATTTGCCTTGCTGCAAATGTGATTAAATGGTGTTGTATGGCTTGACATAATTGTGCATGAATTATGGGTTATATTTCTTATTGACACTTTTTACCGTATGTCTACTAATATAAATCCCTACAGAGCTTAACAACTTTGATTCCATAAGTATGGGATTGTTCTGTTTGTTTGAATGATTGTGTATTTATCATTTATGGCACGAACAACCCAAAATCACCATCTGTTGAAAAAGAAAACAAAGTAATGAAATGAACCTCTTGTAGATGCTGTTGCCTCCCACTAGAGGGTCTCATGAAGCTGTCGTTGTTTCATGTGTTGCTTTACCATCATGGTTCTGCTCAGTGTCTTGTTTTCTTTTCTCTCTATTCTGTAGTAATCTTTCTGATGAACTTTTATTGTCTGGGAGAAAAAATAACAAGAAGTTGTAACTTTGCTCTACAAACCAAAACAACAAAAACATCTCTTTAGTTATTCAAATTAGTTTATCACAATCAAAGCAATTTCTTTTTTTATTATTATTCAAATAATGCAATGCAAGATGCGTACTTATCCTTTGCATATTCTATCATTATTAAATACTATCAACTACTATTTTTATGCAAACGATCTATTAAAACATGTACCTGAAACACAATTGACCTAGAATTCAGGACTTGTTACTTTCCATAGCTGTAAATAGCAAAAAACACAGTTAAAAGGGCTATTAAGATATCTTATGTAAATGGATGCTTTACCTTTGCTCTTTTTATTACTCCTATGCATAACAACACATTTCACTGTGCACACTAATACAGTAGTTCCATTTCCCATTATCCCTGCTTAAGTTATTAATATTGCTTTCATGTTGCTGATCCATATCATGAGCTTTGTATTAAGAGGTTCTACTGTATGTGAGGGCACTGCAGTTCTGATATATTCTCTATAAAGTTTAGTCCCTGCAGCTTAACTGTACTTAGTTTTCAAGAAACTCGAGGTCTATTTGAGTTTTTAAATCAGTGGTTGTGCCTAAGTTTACAAAGGTATTGCCACATCCATCATCAGGTTGATTCAAATATCTTACACTTTGGGTATTAACCCTCTGGGTTTGAATTATACCTACATTTTGACTCCGATTGATTGACTGACTTGAATCTAGTCAATGGATTATGATGCTAACTCTTTATTTATGTCTGTGCTCTAAAACATATCCCTGATGTTGTTCCAGTATATCACTGCTATTGTTGTAATGGTTTTTGCACAACAAAGGTTTACATTTTATCCATTTAATGAGTTTTCAATAATGCCTCTCGCTCAGGCTCAGCTCTGAAAAACTGCAGTCATTACTGTCTACATGAGACACAAGATCAACGTTGCATTTCAATATACAAGGATAAACTCCAGCGTCAGTGTTCCATTGAGTTTTTTACATAATAAATATCATGAATGACAACATTAGAGTAGTGTTTGTAGGTAACAGAGCATTCAGTAGGGAATATGCTCACTGGAAAACACATATCATGCTCATACAGTATGTTGACAATTTAGTAAAGTCAATGTTGCACTAAATATAGACTTCCTCTATGATTTAAACACGGCAGATAATGAACATGCACATGTAGTCGAGTGCTTAGCCAAAGTTTGACAAATAAATGGTAATGATGTATATTTGCAAATGTTATTTTATAATTAGTACAAAGTTTTTCCCTGCTGCAACAAACAATGTTGCCTCATCTGTAACTATAACTCGGAACCATAGCCACTCAACTTTGGTTGTTCACAAACCCCACTCTGAAGCATAAATGGTTGCCATCACTCCTGTTCTGAAGTCTTTACACTGGCTTCCTGTGTGTCAAAGAATAGATTTCAAAATACTGCTGCTGGTTTATAAAGCATTGAATGGTTTAGGCCCAAAATACATTTCTGACCTCCTGCTAAATTATGAACCATCCAGATCTCTCAGGTCTTCAGGGACTGGTCAGCTTACTGTCCCCAGAGTCAGAACTAAACATGGTAAAGCAGCGTTCAGTTATTATGCTCCAAATATCTGGAACAAACTCCCAGAAACCTGCAGGTCCGCTGCAACTCTGACTACTTTTAAATCCAGGCTGAAGACTTTTCTTTTTGCCGCTGCTTTTGCTGTAACTTGTATTATCTTTTTTTTAACTTTGCTTTTAAATTAGTGTTTTTAAATGTCATTTTATAATATCTTAATGCTCTTAATGTCTTTCATTTTTGTAAAGCACTTTGAATTGCCTTGTGTTGAAATGTGCTATATAAATAAACTTGCCTTGCCATAAAAAAAGTGGGAGGAGAGAAAGTGAAAGACCTGGACTGCATCTTGAAGAGGCACTCCACCAATTTCCAATCGGCCTGTGAAAACAGTTGTAAAATGGCTTCTATGGCTCTCAAGGGGGCATTTTATAGTGTTAGAAACAAACTGGTGATGTCATCAAGGTTATTTTTACTTAGGCTTGGAGAAAACTGATTTTTCTATCTTCACAAAAAGCCTGCTTGACAAACTGATGGTTTGAAGTTGGGATAGCCATGAGTGGGAGGTGTCAAATATATATATTTCTTGCAAGCACCCACAATTAATGGAAGTGAAACATTACATGCTATTTAATATATTATTACATCCTTTGTCTAAAACTTTGGGTTAGCACTCAAACTGTTCTTACTTCAGTATGACAGCGGCCCTCAAGATAAGAGTTCTTGAATAAGCTTAAGACTTCAGTAAAGTTAAAAAAAGATCCCTGTTTATAAGTAGACACTCAGCAGCACCAGAATGGGTTTTGAAGTGGGGCTTCAGCTTTGGGTGACGTTATAGTCTAGGGAACTTTTCAGCCTATATTTGGTACAACTAAAAATATGGTAAGAAATGCATTCCCCCTTCTCATTATGGCACATAAAGATCAAAATGTCATCAGTTTAGTTTTTTTTGCTCAATGGTTGCAAACATGGGGTGAGTGCAATACTTTCATCGATGGGCAGTGCTCTTTTGAGAAGCACTTTAAAAAGAAATAATCAAAATTGATGGCAAATAGGTCTTCGAATCCAATATGCCTGCTAACATACAAATTAACAGAAACCCAGCAGAGCTAGGTTCAGTCTTTAGGGCTGGGATGTGAAAATACAGACAATTAATCAGATTATGTTGGATCTCGGATTACTTTGAATGTATTTGAAATACACAATGGTTGATTTTGATTGGATAAAAGTCAGATGCGTAGGTTTGGAAACCATCACCAAGGTTTAACTCACTGTAATATACCTAGCTTAGACTTTGCAGTTTACTACCATAACGTCTAGAAGTATGGGGATAAAAACTCACGTTGCCGCCGCTTTATTGGTGCCAGGGCTTCCACTCTACCCTCTAACAACATTTCCCATACTGTTTTCTTCCTGCAATGCAATATGCAAATCAGTCAGGGAGATTTTGTTAGGCGTCTGCTTACATGTGCTGCAACTGACTATAGCCAACTCTTTCACCCATTTGTTGCAATCGATTAAACACTTTGCCCAAATCCTCTCTGTAGAGAAGGGAAAAAAACCTGAAAGGGGGATTAGAGAGAAAGCTTGGGAGGGGGCGGAATTATAGAAAGTTGGTGGAGGAGGAGGGTGAGATTGAGAGAGGGGACAAGAGGAAAATTAGATAGAGAGAATAAGGAGCCTCTACAGGAGGCTGGAGGGTATTGAAATGTAGAAAAGAGAAGTTTATTAAAGGTTGGGGGAGTGGGGGGCGGAGAGGAAGCAGTGTAGGAGAAATGAAAGATGAAGAAGGCATAACAAGTTTCTTCTTTTTGTACCAAAAGGTCTCACAAATGCTATGAAGTGAAGAAATCTGCAGACTGTCTACAGGTTCAATTGAAGGATGATGGGGAGAGTTCAGCAACAGCTGTTTAATGCTTTCTACAGGGCTCTGCCTCCCTTTCTACTGCTCTCCCCTGCATCACAATATCACCAATACACTCACAAAGAGGAACGGTGAATGGAGAGAGGGAGGAGAGTAAAGGAGGAGGCGGGTGATTGTCAGGGGCTAGAAGAAAGACAGGAGGAGTTGGGGGGGTGGTGGGGTACAAGTAAGACCTGCATTCATTCGCTGAAATTGATGACTTTCTAAAATTCAGTAACACTGTCCACATAGGCGGACTGAAGTCTTTTGTCGTGTGAGGAGTTGACAGAGACTATTGATCTGGGTTAGGTTTCCTGAATGCTCACTTCTATTCATAGGCAACAACAAACTGGAATCACAAAATGCAATTTCTGGTCATTAGTGCGACCTGACAATTTGCTTAAAAGTGGTCAAATACAATGTTGTCAGTTAACATATGTCTAGCTGAAGGCTACAACAACCACATTTTCAAATGCAGTGGTAAGATCAATATGTTGATGCTACCTGGATGCTAACAGAATAAACTCAGAATTAATTAGGCTTTTGCTTTAGTTATTTCATATTTCAATGTGTTTATTATTTTAGTAGTGCAATAGCTAACAGCTGGCAGTAGCATAGTTATTTATTAAACTGAGTATAGCATTAGCTTGTTAGCCGATTAGTAAAAAGTTGCCACCTAGCTTAATGTGCTGCCTAAAACCACTGAAAGTGGTTATGTTACGTAGCTTTGACATTTTACAAATGCTAACCAGTTTTTTATCTTTATTTTTAATTTCTTGCTTGTAGGCGTATTTTTTATTCCAGAATTAGTTGTAGGGCCTAGTATACAAGACTTAAAGATTACACCATAAAAGCCATTGTCCTTAAAGCACCCTCACAAATATACCCACGTGTGCTATATTTAACAACCTCTATGATCTCAGGGGATGCCGCCCACTTTCATCCTCTCAGATTGTTCCATTACTACTTTATCTAACCACTTTTTTTTCACAGCTTATTTTTCTGGCTCCGCTTTTACCTTTTTTTCTTACCCCCTTCCTTCTCATTCAACTTCCTCCACTCATGCATAGTGAGTACGATTCTCCGTCTCGCACACAAACACAAACTTTGTTTCTCGAGGCCATATGTTGACCCGTGGTGGACCTGAATACAGCCATCTGCCTGCTTTTCCTATGTCCCACAGGGCAAGAGTGTGGGAGAATGAGACACAATACAGCCACACACACACATGCCTTTAACTCCTTCAGAGCCACTAATCACTCCCAGACAGCCATCCCAGCTCATGTTAACAGTGACAAGATAATAGCTCTTCTGTGTGTGCGCATGAGAGAGAGATTCCTGGAGGCTCAACCATATGTATGCATTTGTTGCCCTGTTTTGTTTTTTTGTCGGATAGCCTAATGTAAATGGAGAAACATCCCAAGATCAATGTTATTTTTGTGATGTTGAATTTTCACTATGAGTTGTTTACAGAAACGAAGAGTACAATTTGTTTTTGAATACCAGGCTGTTTTTACATGTATGACAAGTATATTTCCCTGATATCTGGAGACCAATTCAGTTTTGTGGTTTGACCTGCTAAAAATCCTGCGTCTACAACTTGCTCACCATAGAAACAGAGGATCAAAACAGTAATAGCTGTAGAAAGTGGAGAGGTGAGGGGAAGTAATTGAAGGAGAGGAAAGAAGTGCGGGAGGAAGGACGGAATCAGCAAGGGACATGGGTGGGAGCAGAGGATTGTTCAGATTAAACCCCAAACAAAAGACTTCTTATCTCCACATGAAATCTCGATTCTAGCATGAACACACACACACACACACACACACACACTAGTGTCTTGCTATTCTACAGCAAACTGGTTAAGGCACAAATGACTTATGAGACAGAGTAGTAACTTCCTAACCTTTTGGACTTGTCAGTTAAGCCAATTTCAAAACAGTGTTTATTATCTTGATAATGTATGCATTTAACTCACTTTAATTGAGTAGATACAATTAAAAAAGCCAAGAAGTATACTCTCTTGCTATCAATGAGCAACACTGGTTTGTTGGCACATTTTAAAAGCCGAGGTTGTAGAATAGCGCAACTGTGTTATTCATTTCCTGTTTCACACTTTCCCCTGTAAACACGGACGACCTATTGTGTTTTACTATAGGTTTCACCATTTTGTGTAGTCACAATAGTAAAACTTAGAAGATACAAATAAAGGTTTCTAGTCTGATTACCTATGCTAACCATTCTCAATGAAATACAAAGCTAATCTAAAGTCATACTAAAAGGAGAAAGCTATCATTTGTTCTACGGCTTAAGGAACAATTGTGTAATGATTTCTTCCCAGTATAGTTCAGTGAAAACCAAGTCCTAGTCAGTGTGGCAATTTTCCATATTTGCCTAACTTAAAAGGATCAAATACCAATTTATTGGCATTGATACAACATGTTTCTTGTATCAACTTTGGAGTGAAGCATATTCTTTACTTGCTTCTTCTCTTGACATGTGTATATGCAGTTAACTTCAAAAATACAGGGCCATTTTGAGATTTTGATCTACAATGAAAACCATAAATGTCAGTTCACTGATTTCCTGCTTCCTTCCTGCCTCCCTGCACCTTGAAACTACATGTCACAAATGTGTGAACATTGTGGCAAAGATACTAGAGCAATGCATACAAGTAGTCAGAAAGTCGGAGTGCTTTTAACTTTTGCATTAGCAACTTTCAGCAGATGCGCCTCTATAGATTTTACCTGTGGAAGTATAAGTATAAGAAGCAAAACAAACTTGTGAAAAGATCAAAAACAAGAAACTTTATTACCAGTACAAAAAAACAAAAAAAGAGAAACCAAATATATTAAACTTGATGCAAGCATTACCAACTCATAGTCCTCTATAAATACGTTAAAATAAATTACAAGAAAAAAAATTAATTTACTAAATGATGATCACCTTAACGAGCCTAAAACATGTTGACGAAAAAGGCAATCTTAAATAGACCTGTAACAGCACAGTGTTTGTTCTTCTAACCAACTACGTCAAAAACACACAAAACAACTGAGTAACATTTCTATAACACTACGCATAGCATACAGGCCGAGGCTGTATACAGGACGGTCCTGTATACAGCCACTCCCTAGCATACATACCCTAACCCTATACAGATTGCTGGATCTAGCTCAGTAAGGCAACCAACCTGGGTGCACATTTCACCTACATGTGGCCAGGTACGCTACACATTCATAACAGTACAAATAATTAATATTGACGGAGGGATGAAAAATAGTGGGGTGAGTCACAACAATTATAAATATTTAAAAAAAAAAGCTTGCACCAGTGCTACCTGCAGACAAAGGAGGGGGAAAATCCACACTCCTGGGAATGTTTGTGTTAAGATAATCTAAAATACATACTCTGCAATGGTTTAAACAGGACTGGCATGAAATGTTCCCTTAACTGTTTCATACTTTTTTCTAGGAAATTAACCTCTGCAACTTTAGCTATGCTCAGATCATATAGGTCTGAATAAGATGTTGAATAATGCATCATAAACATTGGATTCAACAAAGTAGGATCAAGTCCACTAGGCTTTTTGTTAAGCTAAAACAGAGTACCCCCTCTTCCTCCTGTAGGTTACATTTGGTCATTTGGCACTTAACTGGTAGCACTTTGTCAATAATGAACAAGACACAAAGGAACACTGGTAGTCATCTTAACAACGGAGACCTGAACTTACACTAAGCTTACATGACTAAATAAAACGATTCACAGCCCATCCACACATCACTCCTAACGAACAAGCAAATATTGTTTCAACACATGACCTGGTAAATAACGTAACAGGCACTTCAGCGGTTTAAAAAACGTAACATTCAGGTTGGAGGCCAGTGATTTAAATGTAACCTCAGACTGTAGAGCTATGAGGAAAAAAACGTTTCACCAGCTTATAAACACACAGTTGTGAACAGCTGATGGAAAATCCACAATTCCTAAAAACATAAGTTACACTGTGTGTTTGCACCACCATAATCAAAATGTCAGAGCTACAAAAGATGTCTTTGGCTTTGTTACATTTATTAGAGAATCACTCGGATGATGTTAAAATGTAATAAAAACATTGTGTGGTGGGACTCAACAACAGGCGGCACAAAGGCCAATCACACTGTGATTACAACATTTGTCTAAATTTGCCATGTCAGCATACTATTTTGGTAAAGCATCAATCGCTCCCAGCCCTATTTGAATTCTGACTCGTTACGCACCATGTCTGGTGGCAACACACAATTCAGTTTCTGCATCACTTTAGCTTCTCCCCTTACAGATAGATATGACCGTGACATTTTAGCCACTTAAACTTAATCGGCGAATCTCTCCGTGCGTTCTGAGTCAGTCACAAAGTCTTTGTTTCCTTTGAAGACACGCAGGTGCAAAGAACTTCTGAGGTTTCAATGAAGTGGCAATGTAAATGAGGGGCGTGTGTGTGTTTGAGCATGGATATGTGTGCACTGCATATATTGTGTCTCAAGAGTTTCTTGGGTCTGCATGTTTGAGTGTATGCAATATGTATGTTTGTGTTCACAGCACACTGCAGCCTAAAGGCAGAATCCAGTAGCATCCTCTGGAACGGAGAGCTGACTGAATACTGCTAATCGTCTGCCATTAGCATCACGCATGCCCCCGCAGGATTCAGAGCCACTGAGCGAGCTGGCAGAGCTGCTCCTATCCTGCTCCTGGTCCTGGTCCTGGTCCGACAGAGAAAATACCTCTGAAGCACTTGGACTCTGCCCCAGGGGAGGGGAGGCATTCGGAGACAGCCCACATGGAGAACAGCCAGAGTCTGGGGAAGGCAGGAATGGAGACCGAGGATCTGCTGTAGGGGCCGGGACCATGGGGGGTTGGAACTGTTGGACAGGGGAGGCCTCAAAGGCAGAGTCCATCTCCAGGAAGGCATGAGAAAGGAGGTCAGTAATGTCAGCGCAGGAAGGAGGCGAGGCCGATGGAGCACGTGAGAAGGAAGCTGTGGCAGGAGGAGGTCGAGCGTTAAGGGTAGGCTGAAAGGCTGGCTGGGGGGCAGAGGGAAACCCAGCAAAGCTGAAGCTATGTCTGACAAGAGGAGGCCTGTGAGAGCGGAAGAAGCCAGGTGGCTGCTGGGGAATGCTTGAAGAGGAGGATGACGAACAAGAGGAGGAACGGGACAAGGAGTGATTCATTTCTTCCTCATTGTTATGGACAAAGTGGCAGCGCATCCCATAGGGGCAGAAACCAACGGTGTGAAATGTGCGGCATGGCTCAGTTTTGTATTTTGGATGTCTGTTAAGATCACGCAGCTCATCTAGCCCGTGAGCAAACTGGCACTTCCCACCGTACTTGCACAAGCCGCTCTCATTGAAAGATCGACACATTTCAGTCTTATAGCGCGCTGAGGAAGAGGAAACGGATGAGGAGGAAGAGGAGGAGCTGGTATTCAGTGCGTTGGGGCTGATGTCACTTGGGGAATGCAACATGTCAGTCCCGGGCCAGCCTAGACCTGACGCTGTGGTGCTGCCGGTCTCTACCATGCTGATGGAGCGCTGTGCAAGGAAGCCTGGCTTTGCCCACTGGTTGGTATTGGCGGTCTCGATTGGCAGAGGGCTTTCTGACTCTAGTCCCCATTGGCTGGAGGTCAGAAATACACTGTCGGAAGAATCAGTGGGAAGGCAGGAGAGAGACGACAGGGAAAACGATAAGTTGCTGCGTGGCTGCCCAATGCATCCTGGGGATCTCATGGTCAGACTGAGGGATGGTAGCGGTCCGTTATGGTCCCTCAAGTCCAGATTCAGTAATTGCTTTTAACAAGAAAAAAGAGAACACAATATTAGGCAAAACAATCTAACATTATTGTTGAGTGATTAGGTTTTTTTTATATCCATGTTGCATTATTCAGTGTCTATCAATTATTTTACATTTCTATAGACTGACATGTGTTGACATGCAAACGGGTGGAAATGCATTCTGATGCAACATTCAACACAAACTAAAGACTTCAGTAATGTACCTTAATAGTTTTGTAGCGGAGAACACAGATTTGAGGACTATTAGAAGTGAATTGGCCAAAAATTATTTAATTGAATAATAGTTATTACGACATTTCCTGTCATTTGAGGAGTGCGATTCTATATTGGTTATGTTTTAACTTAATAAATGGATTTCTAAGTAACAATTTACTATATTTATTACATAAATATAAAAACCCCAGATATATTCATCGCTACTATAGATTTTTTTATACACCAACTAGATCAAAAAGGTTTAACCTAGCAGTACATACTTTCCTCTTCAAGCAATGAGATATAGTGCTTTGCATTGCACAAATTAGTGAAATGTCCTATTTCCAGATGTGGAAGAAGTACTCAGATCTTATACCTATATATCTTAAAGTAGAGTAAAAGTGTAGAAATACAAGTAAAAGTCCTGCAATCAGAATGTTACTGAAGTAAAAGTACAAAAGTATTAGCATCAAAATATACTTAAAGTACCAAAAGTAAAAGTACTCATTATGCAGATTGGCTTATTTCCGAAAAGATATATGACATGTGTTAATCATGAATTAGATGGTTATCAAAACTGGTAAAGATGCAGCTACTCCACTGCAAAGTAGCTTCTGAATTTACTCCAGGTGTGACAAATTACTTATTTAAGTGTTGATTATATGCCACATCATTAATACAAATATGTTAAGTAATTGAAAAAGGGAAAAATAAATGCAGTGGAGTAAAAGTACACAATTTAATCCGGAATTGTTGTGGAGTAGAAGTACAGTAGCAGGAAATGGACATACTCAAGTAAAGTACAAGTCCCTCAAAATTCTACATACTACTTTGTTATTTTACAACACTGCCTATTTCTGAAGAAAATATTTGTATTTAAATAACAACATGTTCCTACGTGACTTTAACTTACTTGCATCCAGTGAACTAAACATGTTTCCATGCTATACGCAGCTTGGCAACTTTAACTGTCGACTTTTTGTTGTTTGGCGCAAGTTCTCTAGTTAAGTTTACGGTGCTGTTTTGATTCGAATTGTTGGCGTTCACTGCCGTTAGTAGTAACCTCTCCATGACCAGTAACGTTACCGTGTTGAAATATTAAATCTCAATCACTGAATTAGCTAATTCGAAGACCATTTACATGGGCCCTTGTTGCACTAACTTCAACAACGCTCCCACAACTCCCTACAAGTTAGCTTTGAGAGAAGATTATTATAAAAAAAGAGCTTGAAAAGGCCACAAGTAAACAGAAGAAAATCACGGCTAATAAAAGGACAACAGTATATGCTAAACACTTGAAAGTACGTAGAGCAAACAGCGTAACGTTAGCAGTGTAGCTAGCTAGCTAACGTTTACCCCTCCTCCCTCCTTCATGACCTAGCAAACTTTTGCTCCACTCAACGCTCAACTTTCTCTGCGCTTTCCGTTTACCTTGCACATCATCTCTTCCAAGTCGGTGAACTGGTTGAGGGGGAAAGAGGGCATTTTGCTGAGTTATCAAAAGTTTCGTCCGTTCCCGTCTGCCCCCGCAGTGATAGACTTGGGCAACTCGCTTGCATGAGTTGGTCAGAAGTTTCTAGTTGTGTATGCTGTGCTAAACAAGCCCAAGACCCAGACCACGTGTGGATTTAAAACACCGCTGTTAGCCCCTCCCACGCCTCTGTGAGTCAGCCGAAAGTTATTTTCACCAGACCCAGCAGTCTCTGGCCTGTAGCCTGTCTAGTCTAAACTAGGCCTAGTTGTATTTATCCTATTTTTAATTATTTCAATATAAAGGAGATCCTGGTTTCTCTCTATCTTTTGGAGTCATTCTCCTACACTTTCCTTACACTATAAAGTTCGTTTCAAGACACTGTAAGAGGAAATATAACCTACTTATAGTTATCCTTAGTTTTGTTTACTGTAGCTAACTTTCTCCGGACACCTCTAACACCATTATGGTTAAAAGACTGTATGAATGCAATGTAGCCTGAATAAACGAATTAACGTAGTTTGCCCCAATAACCTAAATATATGAAGTAGGCCTACATTTTGCAACCCAGTCATGTTTCACAGACCATGTCACTGATACTACCAGCGCGGTGTAGTCTAATGTAGTCTTGATATTAAAACAATAATCCGAATGCAATGTTAGCTTTTAGCCATTTTCCTGACTCCTTATGTTCTGATGCTGATACAACTCCCCCTTCAGTTACCTAAGCTTTTTTATAAATTATTTTTTGTGAAGATGTGTTTTTTGTGAAATGTCAATGTTGTAAACCAACTAAATATAGATTATTACAAATGAAAGGCAGACAAACAAAAGCATGAAAAGGGCAACCAACACAGTCCGAAAACAGGAGGACCTTAGACAAGGGTATACCAGTATGGAGACAGCCTAGCCATATGAGACAGAAAAGGAGGAGTGAAGTCTTTGATTTCCAAGGAAGATGTGTGAAAAATACCACTGCAGAGTGATGAGACTATCTGACAGTCCTACTCTCACACGCAGGTTTGTTCCTCTTTTTGTTTGCAAAGACCAAAAAAGTAAAGTTATCTTTCCCTAAACCTAAGACTGATCACAACCCAATGTATGACCCAATGCCTATAGCCTGAAACAATGTCAAAGTGGGCATTGATAATAGGCATCTCAAACTCCTAGCCTATAACTGGTAAGACATTTGGTCCAAAGACAGAGTTTCAAGTAGACACACATATCCACAGGTCTGCCAGGAGTGAAGTTGTCACACCTTAGGGATTGTAAAGAGGATTGCAACAGCATGCCCAGTAGCCTGACAAGTTTACAAACAATTGGCTCCAACTAAAGCGGAGAAAAACAGCTTTTAGTTTTTCCTGTGCAGTTCAGTGTTACCAGTTGCCAGATATGGGGGTTTTATTACCACTAGGGCAGTTCTTAAACTGAGAATGTAAGAACATATGGTTAAATTAAAAGCTCCATCTTCAATTAAAGATGACAATGTTCACTTTTTTGAAAAGAGGTTAGTAATATTCTCACAGGATAGTTGTCTGATAAAGTATTTAAAAAAGAAAAGAAGAATGTCAGAAATTGATCAAGAAGGTGAAACCTATAAATTAAAGTCAAAAATAGCTGGGCTTCCACTCTGAGAAACAAGTGTGAACGTTTTTGAAACCAGCACATAGCTCTCAACCCCTTGAAAGATGAGTACAGCTGAGAACAAAGCCTGCCGAAGCTTTGTTTTGGTCCAGCCAAGTGGTCACCATTAAGTGTATGTGTTTGTGTGTACAAGCTTTTGTGTGTTTGACAGAGGCTCTCAAAATCCCATCCTCCTCCCTCCTGTGATGATGTAACGTTATCGGTCCACTCTCGCAGCCTGAAGCTTTTCTCAAACTGACGTGTTTGGACTTGTGTGATTTGTATATGAAACTAAATGTGTGTCTTTCCTCACATATCTGCGGTCAAAGGGAACTTAAGAGGTATCTTGGTGTCCAGCTGTCCAGTGCCCTGTAAACATAACATCCCGGGTTTTAATTTTGCAGATGATCTTCAATCCATGTCATCGCTCTTTTCTGTCCTGTACTGTTACTGATGAAATTACCACAAATCTATTTTAGTAAAGAAAATGGGGATTCATATCTTGTCTAAGCCTCTAACATCAGTTCCTCAAACAGGAAGCTTGGATGCTGTATTGTTCAGATACATCAGGTCATCCAATTAAGATGGACTGCAGTTCTCATCTGGCATCAGAATGCATCCTCAATACATTTTCAATGACATTTAAGTGACCTTTTGTTCTCATATTTCACATTCACATTTTATTGAATCATTTAGTAACTTACCACTTCCAAATAGAGAGACGACACATTGGATCATTGCAGTGGCTAAGTCTGTTGTGCGTTTAGTTTTTTAAGCACGCTAAAAGATCAATGCAAAACAATAAAAAGGGTAGAGATGGGGAGGAGTGACTGACAGCAAAGGTGTCTGGCCGGAAATCGAGTTGGGAACACTATCTTAACCCCTATGCCACCATGATGAGACACCACTTACTGTATGTGGACACATTACCAGGAATCCAGTATGCATTTTAGCTTTGTTCAATCCTGTACATTTTTTTTAAAGCTTCTTGCTTTCACCCAAGGCCTAATTATATTGCGGCTGACCTTTGGATTCTAACCCAGACACAAGACATTGTCCTAATTAGTTAATTGTCTTAAGAGGTTGGCTTTTTATGTTTGTTTTTTAGCCTGAGATGAAGACCACCACTGTGAACAACAAGCCATTAGCAAGATGTCAACAACACGAGGGCCTTGAGGTAAGGCCTTTCTGTTGATTTGCTTAAGTAAACAAGTTTTATCTATAAACAAGCTTTTTGGCTGGCAAGTAGAGTTTACTACTATAGACAAATCCCTTTTTGGGTGAGTAAGGGATTACTGGGAGTAATAAGAGATGGGGGAGTTTCTGAAGGAAAGGGGGAGGGGAAGAGGTAGGAAAAGGAGGAGAGAGATTTGAAAGAGAGTTCTTGCTACTTGTTGAGTCCAGCTGGGCTAGAGGGTCTTTGGAGCACAATGAGCTCAATGAGCTGCAGAACCAACTAACAAACTAATGGCCTGCTCTCTGCAACTCTACCCCCGTACTCTCTCTCTCACACACACACACACACACACACACACACACACACACCACACACACACACACACACACACACACACACCACACACACACACACACACACACACACACACACACACACACACACACACACACACACACCACACACACACACACACACACACACACACACACACACACACACACACACACACACACACACACACACACACACACACACACACACACACACACACACACACACACACACACACACACACACACACACACACACTGTAAATAACAGAAGGTAGTGAATTGGTGGGATAGAAGGGCTTGTTAGGAGGGAAGAGAAGGGGGTGAGGAGACGGATGAAGGGACAGGATTGGGGGCTATTAAGAAGAAACAGGGGAAATGAGGGGAAGGCATTAGGAAGGAATCGAAGACTCAAAGACATGGTTTCTATAAGACAGGAAAAAAGTTACAGATTTGGGATTACTCAGCCAGATGCACAAACATGTGTCATGGGACGCATTCCCTTCTTTGTCACATAATCTTCCTGCAGTGAAATAATTAGCCTAGTCATTAGGAAAACATTTGCCGAATCAACATCTGTTTGATATTAGAAGAGATTTACAGTGGTGACATTGCTCCATGGGGTGGCCCTAAGATGATTTACTGCAGGCAGGATGCCTCTGTTGTACACTTAAGATGTTTTTGAAGAAAAAGGATGAAACCATAAAGTAACACGTGTTTTGTGAGATATGTGACAGCACACCTAACATACAAACACTGCAGCGTGTTTCCATTAACAGGAAGAAAGATTGGAGTTTGGATAGGCATGCTAGGAGAGCTAGCTAAGGATAGGGAAGCTAGCTAAACCATAATCCGAACAGTGTGTGCGTGTGTGCATACATACGTGTGTGGGAATGTGTGTGTGTGAGAGAGAGAGAATCAGTAGACAACCAACAGAGTAAACCAATTTTAATGTAACATTGTGTGTTGTGTGTGTCTATGTGTGTGTTGTTCTCAGTAAGACAACAAAGTCATACAAAGTCATACAAAGTAACACACACACACACACACACACACACACACACACACACACACACACACACACACACACACACACACACACACACACACACACACACACACACACACACACACACACACACACACACACACACGCAAACAAACACTCAGCCTATTGAATCTCTCATGATTAAGTGAAGTCATTCCTATACAGCCACAGGCTTCTTCAGATGAGAGGCTACTATTGCTATTGAAATATTAAGGAGAGGGGAGGAGGGGTCTGTAGAGCTGATGAACATCTGCTCCTCTTTTCCTCCCCTTTCTTCACCCCCCTTCTCACCGCCTTCTGTCTTACACAATGTACCCCCTGCTCCATCCGCTGTGTGTGTGTGTGTGTGTGTGTGTGTTTGTGAGTGTGTGTATGTGTGAGAGAGTGCATTTGTGTGTTTTTGTGCTTACACAGAGCCTTTCGGATTTACAGAGAGAGTTTGGGATTTGTGAAGAGAGTTTGCCTGTCAGTCAGTAAAGTTTTAGCAAAGCTGCAGTTTTATTCTTAGGGATACTGTGCTTTCAAAAATGATTCCCACTATTTGGCATTAATACAACTACCTTCTTAAAAGTCATGTATTTGAACAGCTGTTATTTATTTAAAGGAATACTTACTATAACAGTAAAGACAACACACAATAACTGTCAAATGAAGTAAAGCACATTATATTCAACAATTAACATAAAGGCTTAGCAGCTACCTTGTGTATAGGCAAGATAACCATGTGACTGCACCGGAATGTTTAGTTATGCATAAATACATAACAACTATGACTCTCTCTTGATTCTGTTTAATGCGCACGCACACATCCAGAAACGCCGCACAGTAGGGTTCTACTGACAGGGCAGAGGTCGTAACCTAACCTCTGACCTCCGACATCACCTCCTCCCTCCCCTGCCCACTGGAATTCACTCCTGTGGATTCAATTAGAAGAAGAGAGAAGAAGAGCAAGAGAGGAGGACGTAGGAGGTTTAAAAACAAGATAACAGTGACAAATGTCTCTCAAATGTCTAGCAATGGACAACGAGACAATAACACAGGGCAGAGAGAGTGTGAGAGAGTGATGGAGCGAGACTTCAGATCAATTATTTTGACTTGTTTTCTTTGGATGAAATTGGCAAAATATCCTGCAGTAGACTATATGGCCAAAACTATATGGACTATTTGTGTCCTTTAACTTTGGAGATGTGTGCCACAGTTAAGGCTACTCCTCTTAGTTCCATTTGAATCAACTGTAAATGTTACTATATAATCAGAATGATTAATATTTCATTGATTCATGTCTTGCACTGCACTGTAGCAGCACCATAACACTATTCTGCTGTTCAATATGTTGTAATTGTTTAAAAATGTATTCCTGTATTCTTTTTTTCCATTAATATTTAACTCCTTTGTATTGATGTGTATGTTTATTCTGCCCCTTTATTGTTGTCTTCTGTATATTAATGCATGTTGTGTACCCCATTTTGTATTGCCCTGTCCTGTAGTTAAAATATGCTATCGAAGTAAAGTCGCCATGATTTTCCTTTATATTTCAAAAAACGGTGTGCTTCCAAGTTTGTGGCAACCTGAATAATACATATTATTTACACTCTGTATTATCAATTTAGTCTATACTCTAGGATGATTACACAGGATTGTATTCTATTTGTATTGTATTTGCTCTATTCTACTGCCCTCTGCTGGATAGTGTCTGCATAACCATTAGCATCACCATTGTTTGTGTTGTCCTTCACTCCAAACAATGAGCTCTGATTGCAAAAACATATGGTTTTGGACCAAGTGTGTCCCAGGATTGTTTTTTGATGTAGGTCAGTGAATCATAAGTGGCTACTGTGCTCTAATGTGGGTTTCTTAGGCAAGCTGACTCAATTACATTTACTCTTGTTGTACATTTTTTTGTTTTCTTTGTGTATTTAAAAAAAAATCAGTAAACATTTAGGCTACTTGCGTATTTGTTCTTGTTATTGACCTTTGCATTTTTGTTGCTACTTTTTACAAGTATACTAATATGGTACTTTGCTAAATCTTCATTTGCATCTAGAGAACAGAAAAAGCACTAGCACTTGGTGAGAAATACAATGCAAAATAATGCCTTTAAATTAACAATCAGTTCATTATGGGTTGACGTTAGCATTAGTATACATCATCTTGGTTTAAATAAAACACATCAACATTAGCTAGAGCAGGGGTGCCCACACTTTTTTGGCTGGTGAGCTACTTTTGAAATGACCAGCTCACCGAGGTCTACCAACCAAAAATAAAATCCCAAATTGCAAGGGTTGCTGAATAACACATTTTATTTATTCATGGGATAACTACAATAGGGCTGCAACAAACGACTAATTTGATAATCGATTAATCTATCGATTAATTAAACGATTAATCCACTATTCGGACTATTATGCCTTGCACAATTTCTCAAACGCTCTTATTTAGCCATCAACTTTTAGATTTAGCTTGAGGTTGTTTTAGGCATGTGGAAACTAACAATGAAGACAATAAAGATGAATACTTGATTCAAAAATACATATATTATTAAATTAACTTAACAAATTGTTTACAAAACTAACATTGCTTTTTATTTAAATTAAATAAATAATATTTCACATCAAAAGAAACAACAGTGTTTTAACAAATCGTATTAAATAATGTGATGACAGAACTGTAAACAGAATAGCTGAAACTTTAACAAAATAAATAACTCAGTTACCTCTAATCATTAACCCATGTTTGTATAATGTAGTTAATTCCGTGTGTTGCTGCTAGCATACATAACACCTGACGTGGAAACGTTACTCGTGGATGGGGCTACAGAGCTAAAGACAGTCGAACCCGGTGCATTCCTCCGTCTGAATGTGGAGCACTTTTGATAAATGTTTAGACACATTGCTCGTGTTACCACCCTCACATGCTAAACACTTATTGCACTTTTGGTAACGAGCATTGTCCACCTCAAGACGGGTAACATTTAGCCACACCTTGGAGCGCTTCTCTCCGCCATCCCCGCCGTGTGTTGCTGCATGTAGCAGCTGCGTGTGTGTAAACTGCCCCGCCCCCTCGCACACAGACGGGGAAGAGAGATCTCGTCTCGATTGGAAAGATCAAAAATACACCGACCATAGACGCATTTGTTTTGTCTTTTTGCATGTTAGAAACGAGTTGGCGACACTAAGACTGCGAGATAATGTTTGTGTAGCAATAATACATGACCTTTCTCTTTCTCAACTCGCTACTCGGAGGGAAGTCGCTGTCATTCTTTCACACACACATACGGGTTTTGGGCCGAGGGCGACACCGTACTTCCGGTATCTGCCATTTCACACGAGGTGCAAGCAGAATATCATAGTCTATTGCCTTAATCAATATCTAGTCAACTCTAAAATACCACATATATGCATTGGCATGATAATATTATTGTGACAAGTGGGGTATTCACCTGATGTTTGCAGAAGATAGACGTAGATGCTGCCAAAATCGACCGAAGGCCACTTTCGAGAGTCGTTTTTCCATACATCTGCAGGCAGTCTGTAAGGGCAATCGGACAACCCACACAGCTCTAGTTTACGCTTGTAACGACCTAGAGCACACCCCTCAAGTCCAGAGATGTAATCCAAAGACATGCAGCGATTTCTTCGGTCGTTAATTCAGAAAAAAAAACTAGTGCGCTCTGCCTGGCTACATTACCTAGCTGTTTATATTAGCACCTCCAGGATATTAGCACCTCCAGGAAAATGGCGTATTTATATATATATATATATATATATATGGCGCACGTTGCATTGTGGGTAGCTCGTGACGTCACTGTGTGTGAAAGAATATGCCTTGTGAACACTCCGATAATGCCTCTCCACGTTACCTTTCTTTGGCAAAGCGACGCTTGCTTTACAAATAAGACAAATAACCTTTGAATGTGACATCACAAAAAAATATTCCTCCCCCCATTCTGGGTGGAAGTGGTATGTCTTTAGCTTTTTGCTCGGTCCCGCACTCATTTTGTTGTTTGTCTCTTTAACTTAATTTGAGTTTTCCCGGCACTTGACTGATTTTGTATCGCTTTGCATTCTGGGTTAACAGACTGGAAAGCGATAGGTCGCTTTTTCTGTCAATCAAGTAAACTCCTGAATTAAGTGGCAGGGAGGTCAAGGGAGGAGGGATCAAAACTTGTTTTGTCTATTTTAACGGAGCTGGATTTTTTTATTATTATTAATGACTCGCGATGTACCAGCATTGCCCCCGTACTGGGCACCTCTGAGCTAGAGAATGCAATTCCTGAAGACATTGCTAGTGGGAATGCTTTATGCTGAAAAGCTGACGCTAAGCTATGCTGAAATGTAATGTGTAAGAAGAAAGTGAATAATTTTGATTGAAATGATACATGATGGGATGCATATCGTTGACTTTTTTACGATACCGATACTGATACCACTGAACGATACCGATACTCAACCGATACATATCGTGATACTTTTGAAAATGTATCATCCCACAATTACTCCCATGAAGCGCTTTACGATATAGCTAACATGTCAAATGAATATTAGGGTGCATTCACACCTAATAGTCCGCTTCTCTGGTGTGCACTAGTGACTAGACGACAGTTTGTTACATTGTTTCATTTTTCAGAAGGTTCGGTTTGCGTTCACATGGGCAAATCTCAAACGGACTATAAACTTTAAACACAAGTCATGTGCTCGGAAATGCTGTTCAACAATTGGTCAGACATTAAGGGGGTAAAAACGCAAATCCCGTCAATTTTCTACCGGAGCCTCCGCCATGGAGCATCGGCACTTTCGGCAGGTTATTCTCATGCTTCTGTTAATCTGGAGATCAACAGACACTAGCGGCCCGTGCATATGATTATATAATCAGACAATGTCCGTTAAAAAACAAAATAACACATAAGACGTTCTGCAGTAAGGAGGGGCGTTTCACCGAAGACAGGTGTTCTTACTTTTATGTAGCTGACGGATAATTTTTACTTTACACGACACTGTTCAACACTTCATTCTGCTTCACTCTTTAACTAAACAACCGCGGATGTCTTGAAAGACTCTTTCGCTAAAGATTTTGAAGATATCCGCCTTCTTGTGACACGTAAATACTACGCTTCCTATGTTTTGGTGCGGACTGCGTTCACACCAGCAATGAACCGCTCCAGAGTTCGCAAGCAAGCGCTCCGAGACCACCTATTTTAGCGTACCAGAGTCCGGTTGTTTAGTTCACTTCAGAGGTCTCGGATTGTGTTCACACCGACCCAAATGAACCGCACCAAGCCGCTAAACGCACCAGGGTTCGATTCAACCGGACTATACAAGGCAGGTGTGAACGCACCCTTAAATTCAATTGTGGGACTTCTTGGACCTTTTAGTACTGAACAAAGAATGAAAAATACATTAAAAATATGAAGAAAACCGATTATGGAATATCTTTTATAACACCCGCCATCAGGTGTGCCGCGTGAATAGCACATCTTGTCAATGCAAACAGACCGTTATAGCACCGTTATAATTAATGTTAAACCTGAGATTCGACTGAACAAATACATAATAGAATAATGGTCATGAGATCACAACAAATCTCATCTTTAAAATCAACATTTACCTTCACTGGTGAGAGAAAACAAATCCCATCACAGTCCTTTTTCCTTTCTAGTATTGAACAAACAATTACAAATACATAAAATATGAAGAAAAACGATTATGCAATCTAATTTATAACACCCGCCATCACGGGCTACGGACTCACTTTTCAAATTAATTAAAATTTAAAATTTAAAATTTAAAGTATCGAAACCGGATCTGATTTCGGTACGGTATACCGTAGCCACCAGTAACCGGTATTTCGGTAATACCGGATACCGGTATGCATCCCTATACATGAACACTGGGGGCTTGAATGTGTGATGATGAGAGAAGAAAATAAAGTAAAAAGGCTTGGAAAAGCAGCAGAATATTTGAACTGCAAACTTTTGAACTAACTTGATGGCGAATGATCTGTCACCATGCCAACGGCATTTGATGACATCCCATAATATGCTTAGATGCATCGATGGCTGCATCGTTACCAAACCTGTGAAGTTATATTTCACACAGGCTCCGCCCTCTACTGGACTCTATGGGTACTACTCTCTATCATGCTGTGCGTGCTTTCACCTACTGAGTTTACCTAAACGTAGCCGGCCAATCGGGGCGAGCCTACCTGAATGCGCGCGCAGGCCCACAGTATATAAAGGCGGCTACACCCGCCGCCCACTATCCTTTTTCTCTTCAGACGAGCTGATAACCGAAGAGTTAAACGAACGAAGATTAGAAGATTAGAAGGAAAAATTGACTCACCATTACTGGAAGCTCGGCCATGCACCTGCCCTGGTTTGATCGCGAGCGCCGGTCTCCACCACCTCTGCTTAGAGTGTTTGGGGGACCAGGATATGGCCGAGGCGGTGCCATTCACGTCGCCATTCCAGCGGGGCGGATGGCTCCGTTTGCCGTTGTCGGGCACTTCCGGGTCCGGTCCATGGAGGTCCACCGCCCTAGGTGATGACCATGGCGGCGGAGCGCAGCTGCTCCCAGCGGGCAGCAGGCTGGGCAGGGAGCTGAAAACAGCTCTGCCACGCTACCGCGTGACAAGGCGACTGCAAATAAACACGGGTGTGTTGGGCATCTCGCTCATTGCTGGAGATGCCCCCACCTCACCAGATCAGAGCGATTATTTGTAGCTTGATCTTGGCCGCCGCCGTTGTCTGCCGTGTGATATCCCGGTGAGGGATCACGCCGCATGGCGCTTTCCAAAAGGACCGTGTTGTTGATCTCCCGGGCCGGGAGCCCCCGTGTTTACGGAAGGGCTCTTTGGATCGATCTCCTTGGTTACTTGGGTGAGGAGTAGTCCCAGCGTGGCTGCTTCTTGTTCATCCCCAGAGGAAATAACACTGTCCCACACTCCCCGCCCCCGTGTAAACTCCAGTATAGGAGCCAGCAGGTGGGCGCGTGCACGTGAGTGGAATAAACCGAAGTGCTGTCAAAACACTGTGCGGGTTCAAGAGAGAGTGATGTGTGTGTGAGAAACGCATTCAGTGAAAACGATTGCATTTATCCCAGAGTAAGAGTCATCTCTCTCCACATTTCCACTTTTCACCATAATGTCCGTTTCAAAAGCACGGCATTAGGATAGAGCCGCGGCCCCACGGGAGCGTGCCGCTTCTGCGTTCAAGGACCTCAGTAGAAAATCGGCCCTTTTCTGTGTCAGCCCCCATGCCAAAACTCCCTTCTTATGGAAAGGTTTGGCAGCGGAGTAGGCCACCAGAGAATACTACAGCTTCTTAGCTTTGGCTCCACAGCTGCTGGCATGTCCCCTGAACACAGTTTTGGGAATGGAAGCCCCACAAAAGCTGTGTACTGACAGAGTAGAGGGGCAGGACACTGAGACTGGGTTACTCACTCAAGCTTCGCAGCGTCCCTCCTCCATTCAGGGGCAATAGAGAGTCAAATATATCATCCTGGGAGGAGATAGGTTTCCTTTCAACAGGAAGTCGAAAAGAGGCCCTGTTGCATGAACGGTGGGTTACGTATTGTAACCCTAGTTCTAGAGTGATGTGTGTGTGTGAAAAATGCATTTAGTAAAGACTATGGCATTTATCCCAGAGTAAGAGTCATCTCTCCACAATTCCACATTTCCCCATAATGTCTCGTTGAGATCGGCAAGGCCGTTTTCATACGATGTTAATTGGACACCCATTATGAGGCGCGGCCCCCGTGAGAGTGGCCGCGGTGTGATATGTGTGTGTAAAATGCATTCAGTAAAAACGAGTGCATTTATCCCAGAGTAACAGTCATCTCTCTCCACATTCCATATTTCCCCATAATGTCAGTTTCCCCCCGAGAGCGGGCCGCGGTGCGTTCATGGACAGAAGAAGCTCAGATGAATGCCTCTTTCTCTCTGAGAGAAAACAGCATTATGGCGGAGCGCGCGCTCTCACTGTGCGTGCCGTGGTGTGTTTAGGGACCTCAGTGAAAAATCGGCCGTTTTGTTCTCTGAGTGGAAACTGCATTATAGAAAAACGGCCCTTTCTGTGTCAGCCCCCATGGGTCAAACTTCCTTTTATGGAGGGTTTGACGGCGGAGTGGGCCACCAGAGAGTACCACAGCCTCATAGCTGAGGATCCGCAGCTGATTGCACATCCCCTAACACAATGTTATGGGGAATGGAAAATCAGTGGTGGACGGACTGGGACTGGGTTATTCACTCCAGTTTTGCAGCAGCCCTCCTCCGTTCAGAGGCATGAGAGGCATGAGAGAGGCACATCTGTCATCCCAGGAGGAGATAGGTTTCCTCTCGGCATGTGCACTCTCAAGTCAGAGAGAAGGGGCACTATTCCCTGTACTTCATGGTTCCCAAGAAGACAGGAGAATTCAGGCCCATTCTGGATCTTCAAATGCCTGCACCAGCACATTGCATGCAAGAAGTTCAGTGGCGGCGCCAGGGTATGGCTGGGGTAGGCTACAGCCATACCAAGAAATGGCTTAGCCCTACCTTAGCCCGACCATGAACAATTATGTTAAAGTAAGCATGTTGAGAACACAGATTGCGAAAATCTACCGGTCGTGTCCATAACACACAAACTGATCCTGCTGTAACAACAAGTGCACGTTACTGACGCAATATGGTTGAGACCATTCGGGCTTATGCTAGAGGGGTGCAAGGAATAGTCTAAGTAGTGGGGGAGTTTTATACACTAAAGGTGTGAAAATTCTCTGGCGTTATAATATCAGCGCGGCCGCGGTCAGATCAAAATGCCTCCGAATGCAATTTGAATAGACCTACAGCCAATCAGAGCAACGAAACGTTGGGTCTGCTGCCTCATACATTACTGATACGTCACGTTCACAGTGAAAAATCCCCAAACTCGCGCCGAGTAAATTGCAGATAGACAGCAGAACTTCTAGGATTAATTGTATATTTCGGATGGATAGATTTGTTCTTAAACGCCCTCGCATTGAGGTACAAGTCGAACAGGTGCCAGAGTCACACGGCCCACCTGAAGAGTGAATAGTGAGTTTTGAATATATTTTGTAATAGTCATTTGAAAAAGTGTTTTGTATGACAAGAGAGAGACACAGGCCACCTGTTGTGTGCTGTGTCAGTTTATCTCTGTTTACCTGTGTCTGTGTCTCTCTCTCTCTCTCTGTCTCTGTCTCTCTCCCTCACTCACTCTCCCTCTCTCTCTCCCTCTCCGTGTCAATTATATTTGCCAACTTTTCTTGTTTCTGCCGCTGCGTAGCATGTTGTAACAACGTGGAATTAGCAGAATAGGCTATTGTATTGTTTAACTCACACCTGTTGCTCTCGATGTAATTTAGCTGATAAAAGGAGACTAATAAAAGCCTCACGCGTGGCGTTTCACTGTCAAGTGGGGCCAGGGTCGGCTCCAGAACAAATCAAATGGGGGGGCAATCATTTACCAAGGGGGGGCACACACTGCCGTCAACAACCAACACACAAACACCAACGCAACTTCAATAAAAAAAAACATGCTGTAAAGTGTATTTCACACACATTGCAGGGGTGTAGTGCTATTGTATAGCGCACTTATGACTTGTGCATACATGCACGGTTGTGGCACGACCACCAAAACAGAAACATATGGACATAGGCTATGAAGGTAGATATGGTGCAAAATGCGAGAGCGTGAAAACCTGATGTGAGCACTTGCAGAAAAAAAATCTGAGTTTGTGTGCATACATTTACACTTGTATAAAATATCCACGTAACTGTGAACCAAATGTACACTTGTATAAAATATCCACGTAACTGTGAACCAAATTTACACTTGTAAAAAATATCCACGTAACTGAACCAAATTTGAAGTCACAGAAGAAAAAAAAAAGTTTTGTAGCTTGTATAAAAAAAATGAACTTAGTTATGAAATGTTCACTTGCAGAAAGATACATATTTTTAAAATATATTTTCCATTACAACTGCAACTTTATTTATTACAACCTCTCAAATCAGTCATTACAACTTGACGAATATGCTCTGTGGCAGTATAAATCGACGAATCTGCGGTCTTGACTTTTGCTACACTTCTTGCGATAAATGTGTCGCAAAAGTAATTTTCACCTGTAGATGTGGGGGGAGGGAGGGGGGTTGGAGCGAAGGGGCGGAGCTATCAGAAGGACGAGGCTCGGGTGACTGGAGACTGCGGGGCTAACGGTTCGTGTCGCTACCAGTCCGCTGACATGGCGCATCAATCAACGGTACATTTTGCCCATTACTTGCCCAGTATTACTTTGAATATTATTATTGTGATTGAGGATTAAATCCGCTTTGAAGACCACCGTTTTATATCGTGCCGTTTAGCGGCAAAATAACATCAGTCAGCCAGCTAACGCTAGCTTTGTTGAGTTTATGCTAGCTAAACAAGTAGTGGTTGTAGTCTACAACAGTAATTAATATATTATAGCCTACTGCTTTGGCACTAACGGTTGATAACCGTTTATGAAAATAAAACCAATTGAACTGTACTGAAATAATGACAAGTTTGATAATTGTCTTGGGCTCCTGCTGTGTTTTTAAAGCCTTTGTAAATTATCCATGCTATTTTCTATTTAGCTAACATCGAAGTAGTGTATGTGAAATCAGCATCACAATAAGATGTGTGTATATTACAATTATTAATGTCATATTTCAAGATGATTACTTAGATATTACAATATGGTTGGTTGAGCTGGAGTTCATTATTGAGCTTACACGTTAACGTCACAGTCATCTGAAGAACGAACCCAAACCTTGTTGTTTTTATTAATTGTATTACCAAATTGATATCAAATAAACAGTAAGCATTGGTAACACAATTTCCAAAGTTACAGTAAAATATATATATATATATATATATATACACACACACTAGGGGTGTAACGGTTCACAAACATTTCGGTTCGGTACGTACCTCGGTTTTTTGGTCACGGTTCGGTTCGGTACGTTTTCGGTACAGCAGAATTTTTTTTCACAAAACAAAACATATATATATATTTTTTATTATTATTAAACTGTGAATAATGTATTCACTCAAATAAATACAAAATATAATAAAATAAACATTAAGGTGCAGCATTTCGATGAACTGAAATAATCTGTATTTGAACTTTACTGTAGGCTACTAGTACTCACAAAACATAAACTATTAGTTTTGGGTTTTTAATTATTATTAAACTGTGAATATTCACTCAAATAAATACAAAATATAATAAAATAAACATTAAGGTGCAGCTTTTCGATGAACTGAAATAATCTGTATTTGAACTGTACTGTACTAGTTCCTAAGCAGCCAGCTTGACATTAGGACTGGCTTGTCATTGTATTTTCATGTTTTTTTAAAGAAAAATGAACTTGTCCACATTGCTTGCCGAAAGGGCAGATCTGCTGGCACTAACAATGTCTCCTGATGTGGAGAACACCCTCTCGCTAGGGACAGAGGTAGTAGATACAGCCAGGTAGCGCTTTGCTAACATGGCAACATAAGGATATTTGGCGTTTGTAATAGCTTTGGCTCGGTCTGAACTTTTTGTGAGTGGTGGAGGCTTAAATGCTAGTGGGAGTTGGGTTTGCACTTCAGTCTTTTTTCTTTTGGTACCGGTGATATTCACGTTCGGGTGATGCCTTTTCAAGAGTGTGCAAGTTTGATGTATTGCCAGCCGCGCAACCAATGTTAGTTGAACAATGCCGACAAACAGCTTTGGTTCGGTCCACCTGTCTTTGTCCTTCATCCTTGTACGTAACTGCGAAACCAAAATGTTCCCAAACCGGAGACTTCAATGATGCTGGAGGATTTTCGAGCTCAACTTTATCTGCGTTCGCCATTCATTTTCGACAGTTCCTCAAATTACTGACTACATTTGAACGCATCCCTCTGTCCAGCTCTCATAGTATGCCTCTCATCCAATGAAATGACTTGCTCGCTCTATGACGCGTTGAACCCAATGTGAGCAAATTACTCTGAATGCTGCGACGCAGCACCTGAGATTACTTCCAACAAGTTGTTCACGTTCTCAATTTTTTACGTTTAACGTTATATTCGTTCGGTACACTTCGGTACACACCTGTACCGAACCGAAGGGCCCGTACCGAATAATTTCGGTACGGGTACGTGTACCGTTACACCCCTAACACACACACATATTGTTGTTTGTTTAAGGTGTCCAGGTGATGCAGACAGGCTGGACCAGAGAGTGAGAGACAGAACTGGACTCCTCACAGCAGTGAACTTCAGCTCAGGTACAAAGACTCTTTTTTCATACTGTACAAAGAATCAAGAAAGATATTGGTTTAAATGAATGAAGTATTGACTTGAATACACTGATATACATTCCATTAAACAATACTAAATACTAGATCACCTACACATCAGTGAAGTTGAGGTTTTTTTCCATGCAAAAGGTTACATTTAGATGTTAACAAGCAATATGACTTTGTCAGCTTTCTAATTTAATGTATTGAAGGCAAAGATATTTAACACATAGTGAGAACTGCTACTATTTATCTCTCAATATTGTCTGTAAAAAAACGTGGTAAAAGTTATTCTTTCAGTGAGACAACAGAGCAAGCTTCTACAGTTTCACTACGTTTTGATAACAGTTCAATATTATTTTGATAACATATATTTCAATGTTGATGAATTTCATACTGTTCATTCATAATCTGATTACAATTAAAAAATGTTTTTATATCAACAGCCCCTAAACACATAAACACACCTCTTTCATAAATAACACACTTATTCTGCAATAATGTTTTATGTTTCCAGTAATTTTTGTTAGGGAAGGACATGCCTGAAATACACAACATCTTCTCCTTCTCTGAGGGTCAAGAAGAACATCCAAGAGGAACATTAAAAGCTGATGTTATGAGATTTTAAGACCAGTACAGGACATTTACTAAGAAACTACTTTTATTGTGAAAAAAAAGATCTGCACACCGAATATTTTTGTAGTCTATCAGGACCATCATTTGTTTGTGACACTGCCTGCACCTCAGAGAAGAGGTGGTTATAGTCTGGCTTATAAAATGTGGCGAAAAACATAGTCAGCTGATGGGATGCATCTATTTCCACATCTATACTCCATCAGCTGATTATTTCTATTTGCCTCACTTTATGAGCTTCACATCACCTGTGCCTTGTACCGCAGAGTTTGCAACGTCACAAATAAATGGGGCCAATCTTCAGTCAGATGTGAATGTGTAATCTAACATTTTCAGTAAGAATAATGGACAAAAGGAGTGCAAATACAAATACAATTTATTGAAATGTGAACCAAAAGTGAATCAAATGTTTTAAATAAAAAGCACATATGGACAGAAGGTGTAAACCTATTAAATGTATAAGTAAACACATTTTGTCAAATAAAGTGACAGACTAGGCCTGTGCAGTTGCTATCAGCTTTGGCCAGCATGGGCTCCTCCATCAGGCCTGGTCCTCCTCGCTGAGGAAAGACCCTCAGTCCTCTCCAAACCAACAGACAGGACGTCCATCACACGGAGGTTTCTCCATGAAGTCTCTGCAGCTCTCTGGACACCACGCTGTCTCAATCCGTCCACACTGAATATGAGAGGGGGAACATGAAAATAATAAATGCTTTAGACAATAAGAAATATAAAGTTGACTGTTGAGTTGCTCAGTTTTTTTAGATTGTCAATACTATTACTGTATAACTAATATCTCAGGTTAAGAGGCACCTTCAAATAAAGATTGGTCTTTAAATACATGTTATACAAATGTATTTAGTATCCTATCCATGTGAACATGTTTTAGGTGGGGGTGGACCTAACCTCCTCTAGGAGGGTCTGGGGGCATGCTCCCCCGGGAAGATTATTTTTAAAATATTGAAGTTAAATGCATCAATCTGGTGCACTTTGAGAGCAAAATGAAGAGATCTATGGATAGCCTACATCTCTCAGCATCCATATGAAACAGAACTGTACACAGATGTACTTTTTCTTTATGGATATTTTACTAATCACTCCCCTTTTAAACTGTATTCTTCTGTTACTGTCCTATAGTATTTCATACCCGTTTTTCATTTATTCTCTTATTCTTTAATAACTATAATGATCATATAAAGGTATTCCTCGCAAATACTTGTTTACATAAATGGTGACCAAACCGTTTGAGACCCACTGAGATAACCTACACTAAAGTTAACAATCTAAACACTGAGAGAGTCCTTACCTCACTGAGCTGAGGTTAAACGATCCTCTCAGTCTGACAGGAGAGGACTCTCCTCCACCTTGGTGTAGAAACAGCTCTTTATATCCGTTAGCATAGCTAGCTAACCAGATGCTAACAACAACATTCCACGTTACCACTCGCGCACTCACAAAATGCGCTCGTGCCACACACACACAGAGCCGAGCTTGAATGAAACACAGAGACCCAGAAGTAGGCTACTTGTACTGTACTATATCATATTATTTTCGATGGCTTTACTGTATAATCAGTGTAACAGATGAACAGATCGCCACTGGGCTTTCATCAAAATACACAGCCACGTAATGATAACAAAACAAAGGTCGGGGGTCATTGGTCAAGCAACACACCAATCAGAGAGCAGCAGTGAGCACACCTCAGGCTGTGTTTTATATTTGTATTCTTTATTTCTGATGTATTTCACACAAAAAACCTTTAGTGGAAACGTTTTCACTGATATGATTAAAAAAAAAAACTGCCCAGTGCGTGCGCTAGCATGTTATGTAGAGCGCACGGCTGCCATTAGACGCACTGAACAGCTCTTTGTGTGCTTTGGGGATGGTGTGGCTAGAAAAGCTCTCTCCAAGAAGCGCCTAACAGGATGGCTATGCGGGTGCATTACACATGCCTATGGACGGGCGGGGAGAGCCCTCCCCACTGGGGTCCGTGCGCATTCTACACGGGCTGTGGCTGTGTCAAACAGCCTTATTCAGCAACGTGAGTGTAGAAGATATATGCACGTCGGCGTCTTGGTCTACGCCAGGCTCCTTCATAAAATGTTATCTCCTGGACATGTCTGGCTCTTTCTCGTCGTCTATGCTTGCCGAGGCAACGCATGACTGGTGAGAGGGGGGGTGGCTGTGGGTCAGCAGGTGTCTGACCCCCCCCCCCTGGACATAAAGCACTTGTGTTTTCCCATGCTCCTGAGGGACTCGGGAGACATGGTGCGCAATCAGCCCCATACAGGGCTGGAGGCAGGCTGGGAGAGCCTTCCTCACTATTGTCCATGCCCACTCTACACGGAGCGTGTGTGAGTGTGGGGGACGTGGTGCACTTATGTTTTCCCATGCTCCTGAGGGACCTGGGGAACATGGCTCCAGACGGAGTCTCCGCACAGATCTTTTCCATGCACACTCTACACGAGTTAAGCGTGTGTGAGTGTGCCTTATCCAAATTGCGGCCCCAACTTCTCTACGGTTACAACCGGATGGGAGGAAGTGGGGATGCAATGGATGTTAGCCAAAAGCTGGTCAGGGACGGTGTGGTGGGTCGATGTTGTTGGATGACAGGGCGTGTATACATCGGGGCTCCGCCCACTGTACCCATAGAGTCCAGTAGAGGGCGGAGCCTGTGTGAAGCACAGGCGGAGCCCTCTACCTGGGGGCCCTGTCTTTCCTAGTCCGCTCGCTGAAGAGTGTATAGGATAGTGGGTGGCGGGTGTAGCCGCCTTTATATACTGTGGGCCTGCGCGCGCATTCAGGTAGGCTCGTCCCGATTGGCCGGCTACGTTTACGTAAACTCAGTAGGTGAAAGCACGCACAGCATGATAGAGAGTAGTACCCATAGAGTCCAGTAGAGGGCGGAGCCTGTGTGAAATATAACTAGGGTTACAATACGTAACCCCTGTTTTGGGCCGTTTGGAGCATTTTCGCTGAAGTTATGAAAAAACCGTGTTTCATGGTGAACATTGTGTTGCCATGGCAACAGCATTTGAAGAAATCTCAAAACTGTCCCTTAGATGTCTTCACGGCTGGACTGTTAGCACACATGTGAAGTTTGAGCACTTTTTGAACATTTTCATAGGAGTTATAGTGACATCGTCTTTTATGGCGAGGGATGCGGTTCCATGGAAACTGCATATGATGACACCCCATAATTGACGTAGAGCTGTTGAGGGCTGGACCGTTAACCATTATCTGAAGTCTGGTGCTGTTTTGACCCTTTTCATAGGCGTTAGGACAACATCGTGTTTTATGGCGAGGGATGTGTTTCCATGGAAACAGCATATGGTGAGATGTCAGATTTAACGTAGAGCTGTTGAAGCGTGGAGAGATGATATACAAGCGAAGTTTGGGGGACGATCGGACCGTGTCCATTGGAGTTACAGCGACATCGTGTTTTATGGCGAGGGATGCGTTTCCATGGCAACAGCCTATGGTGAGATCTCAAATTTGGCGTAAAGCTGTTGAGGCATGGACCAGTGATATACAAGCGAAGTTTGGGGGACGATCGGACCGTGTCCATTGGAGTTACAGCGACATTGTGTTTTATGGCGAGGGATGCGTTTCCATGGAAACGGCATATGATGACACCCCATAATTGACGTAGAGCTTTTGAGGGCAGGACCATTAACCATTATCTGAAGTCTGCTGCTCTGAGCATGTCAGTTGGAGTTATGACATCATCGTGTTCCATGACACAGGTGTTTATATTTGAGCTAACGACGTGTCCAGAGATCAAAGTTTTCCATGGTGATCTAAGCTTCCCCATTATGTAGGAATTATATAAATAATTCCAATAAATGTGGCAAAGGCTCAAATGTGTTGAACAACATATTTGTAACAGGTTTGTTAATTGACCAAAAAAAAAAGTTGGAAGATTGAAAATGGGATTATTATTAGGATTATTTGTAGGTCATTGAAAAGTAGAATCATTTAGAAAGATGTGAACATTGAAGTTTCTATTTTAGAAAAGCTTACACTGTAGTGCATCACTGGTTTTAAAAGTGATTTATAAGAGTCATGTTTAAAGATGTGCAATACTTAAAACCTTTATAAAGATCCTCTGAGTGTGGGTCATTAGTTAGCTGATAAAATGTTAGGGATTTTGAATTGTTGCATACTTTTTTGAATTGTCGCGTACAGAAAAGTGCTATATAAATAAACTTGCCTTGCCTATAGGGATAAATACCTTGACATATTGATTACAAGAGCTTGAATCAAACAAGCAACCTTGTATTTGAAAGATTAACTCACATAGCAACATTCGCACCTGGTATAAGTGGTGTGGCTGAGTACTTTAAAGGGTTCATGAATAGAGGGGACTTGAATGTGAAATAAGAACAACAAAATGTCTAAATGCATGAAAAAGCAGCAGAATATTTGAACTGAAAACTTTAGAACTAAAAGCATACGTCACCAATAATGTCTAAAATATGTGGAACATGTTGAAGTCAGTATGAAGTCTCCATCAGACGGAAAATAATAGGCTGAGACAGTCTGTAACAGGTTTCCAGTGACCATGTCATTAGTCTGCTGCTCTAATTATGTCAATTGGAGTTATGACATCATCGTGTTCCATGACACAGGTGTTTATATTTGAGCTAACGATGTGTCCAGAGATCAAAGGTTTCCATGGTGATCAGTGAGAGGAGAGCATTTTCATTATTCTGAATGAGAGATAAACCTGTTACATTTTGTTGAAGAACCGTAACAGATATCGGTGACATTTCAAAGTGTGAAGCATGTCAAGGAACTTGAGCATCTGAAGTGTACTTTTTGTGTACTTTCGGGTTAATAATGTGGCCTTGTTGGCAGATTAACTAAAGGTGTGCGGCTGCTGTGGTGGGGAAAGGTGAGGCTGAATTTACAATCGGTTTTAATGGAGACACGTTGAAAGTTTTTATCACTTCATGCCCTCAAGAGGCATTTTGTTTAATTCTTTTTTGCTTAATTTTTGTTTATCTTTCAAGCTACGAGATGTTTTCCTACGTTTGTCATGACAAATTATGTCTCAGGAATGTAGGGTTTGGGAATTATGGCAGGTTTAAAAGAAAATATGAAGGCACAGTTAAATCTTTCCTCCACTCTGTGACATCACACACTCTAAAATCTGAAGAAGGCCTCTTTACCAAGGTCTGAACAATGTTTAATATCTCTAAAAGTAAGAATCAGATTTAAAAGTTGTGTTAGACGAATAATGTCAGAAATATGTGTAACATTTTAAAGTTGGAATGAGGCTTCTGAGTGAAAGTATGAAGGAGGAGTTAGCAGTTGAAGAAGGAGCAGTTAGTTGAAGTTGCATGAAGATTGTTGAAGTCTGAAGAGTTCTCCATTGACTTCCATGTTAAAAATGTGATGTATTATGGGATGTATCTCTGGAATGATGAAAGTTATGAATGATAAAAGTAATAGCCATCGATTCCCGACCGAGCTGAACGTTTTGATGTTTGAACGGAGTTTCTGCGATGTTCAATGTGGGAGGAGAAGTGGCGCAAAATAACCCGGCGGAATAATAAAGAATTTTGTGCGTAGCATTACAGATAGTTGGAATGATGTGTCAGCATTCCCACTAAATGAATCACTGTTTCACTTGCTAGCACGCTAAGTGACCCAAAACAAACACACCTACGATGACGCGCGACCGACAGGTGCATGATGGGTGTAATTATGCTAAATGCTAAAAACGCTTCCTGTTAATACTGTAACGTGATTTGCTACCTTGCTCGTAAATGTGTACCTTCAGTGAAGTGTGTAAGGCCTTTTTCATGTTTCTGACAATAATTCCCAAATGTGACTGCAGAGCCTCAAATTATCTGAAAATGTTCAACACTTAAGTGCAGAAAGGGAAAGTGGACTGGACAGGACTTTGCGAAATAACAGAATACCTTGGAGACAGGTAAGTAGGCCTACTATAACACACTGTATGCATGTAACAATAGACTCATATAAATGTAACTCATTGTGTAGAGAGTGATATCAACCAGGTGCATCACAAGGAAGCGTTGTGTCAATCAAAAGCTGCATCTCTTTCATTGCTATATCCCAATACCGTTATGTGTGTTTGTGGTATACTGTTTGGGGTATACACTGGCTGCAGCTGCACTGAAGCTTATATTGTTTATACACCTGTGTTTCCGACCTTGATGTGTTTTTATTCTGCTGTTTAAGTGTCAGGTTATTTTTATTCATGTAACCTAATGCCTATACACTGGTAATTCTATTTATCCTGCTCAGGAATGCTTATTTTGATAATTTATTATCAGTTGTAGGCCACAAGCCTTCTCAACATGAACAGATCTAAATAAAATATATGCCAGAGATGCCAATGTCTACGATTTGGCCGTAGCAACTACGATTTTTAACCTAAACTACGCTTCTACGATTTTTCAATGTTTTGCTACGATTTTTTTACACAAGATATTATGTCTGAGAAAATAAAGTGGCGCCACCTATCGAATGCATTTGAACGAACATCTTTGATCCCGAAAGTCCGGGTTTCACTTCCGGCGCCCCATGCGATTAACCCGTAGCATTCATATAGCTATAGTAAGCTTAATGATACCGGATCCGGATATCCGTGTTTAATGAGACTAAACCCCGGACAGGCAGGCGCGGGTGAATAGAACACGATGGAGTCGATGAGTGTCACGAGAATCTTATAAAATCGGTTTAAATCCGCGAAAAATTGTCCCCAATGCGATGGCAGCACCACCCGCTAAAAAGCAGAGGACTAACGACCAACGATTTCTGCCAGAATACTCTGTTGTGTGGCCTGTGATTCATAGGTCAAAACTCGACGAGTTTCATGCTTACTGCACGCTGTGTAGCTGCGATGTCAGCATTCGACATGGCGGGAAGAGTGATGTCGAGCGACATACAAAAACGTTGAGATTGTATATAAACATTGAGATTGTATATAAACATGCACTTTAACCAGTGCCATAGATTAGTACTAGGATATTCATGTATATATAGTTGAGTGTGATGTGGTAGTAACATAGTTATTGATGTGCAAGGAGTCGAAAAATGCCATCAAGAAATAAAATCCAGGTAGTTTAATCTTATTTTCCTTTTTTTTTAGGTTAACTTAAGGGAATGATAGCACATATATATAGCTGAGTCATTGCATTAAGATTATGGATGAACATGTGTTGGGGTGGGGGCAATGTTGGGTACAATATATCTGACCTACATAAAAGAATACTTCACACTGGATCTTAGTAGATGCTTCCTAGCATCTACTAAGTTCCAGTGTGAAGTATTCTTTTATGTAGGTCAGATATATGGGAAATGGTCTCCTTGAATAACTTTACTATGAGTACACTTAAACTTAAAGTAATATCAGTTGTACATATATATTATATTGCATGTTTGTGAGCAATTTATTACTATGGATTATGATATGACTGATCAACATGAAGAAAATAGAAACTGAAGCTCTATGGTTGGTTTAATAAAATGACAAAGGTTGCAGTGCTCACTCTCTATTTATTGTGTTCATTTAATGTTTATATAATTAGCTGCATTGTTTTCAATAGCATTTAAGGAAACATTGGATAGATAAACATTAAAATAGGTCAGGGATCCCGGATGAATTTTTTTTGCATCTGTCCACTATTTCACCAAAAGGTTCTGCTTGAAAACAACACCTGATGAGAAATAATAGCAGCTCACAGAGCCCCTGAGAGCCTTTAATATAAAAACAAATCTCGGGGGCTTATAGCGCCCCCCGAACCCCCAGCTGGTTCTTTGCTCGCTTCGCTCGCACATGCTACTCTTTTTACATATTCAATGTTGGCATCTCTGATATGCACATGTTTCTGCTTCCAGTTATCACAGCCCTTGGTTTGCACTAATTTGGAAGTATTTTATATAACGTTTTACTTTTCTCTAAGTACATTTCTAAACAAGTGATTTTTCTTTTGCTTGGGTAACCTTTATTATATTATATATTTAAGAAAGGTAACTTGTACTTGTACTCAAGTATGATCTATTATTTTAATCTCTGCTGTACACGCTACACTCTTTAATTGAAGTTGTGAAGGGCATAATCTCCCCTTTAGATATTTCTTTGCTATTTCAAATAAAGGGCAGTAGAATTAACCATCAAATTGGGACATTGTGTCAAACTGTTTTATAATAAAACTTGTCAATTTGTGGATAAATAACCATACATAAACGTGTTATGGTAAACATGTAGGGAACATTGTTAAACGTGTAAAAAGATAAGCTGCATTTAAATGGATTTAAAGACCAATATCTTTAGATCACCATATTACAATTTACAATTCCTCCATTTGTCTGATTCACCAACAAGGGGAGCTGTTGCACCATATCGAGTTAGTTTTGCAGACTTCATAGAGTAGATCAGACTCATGTCTCTTTTTACATTTACACAACCATAGTCTCTGGAATCAAGTCACACAGCTGCGTGTGTGTGCGGTGTGTGTTCAACAACAGTTCCTGGAGATCCTCCTGAACCCAAAACAAACAGCCAAATCTATGTTGCAATAACACAGATATGGTTTATCACTTTGTGTTTCTGTCAAAGGTTTCTGTTTACCCCATGTGCGACCAGAAGGAACAGCAAAGCCCTAAGTATAAAGTTCATTCAGGAAACAATATAAATACAAAATATAAATATACAGGGATGGCAGAGATTTTCACTGAAAGATAACTAAACTGCAGTTTAACTGTCTGTGAAGACATCCTAGCAAAAGCTGCAATTCAGTTTCAAGTTCACTTTGAGGAAATGGAGTCTTGATGTTTTTAAATGAATAGCAGGAACATGTTAAGCCAGACGGAAAAAGGGTAACAAAAACGGGGAAGAAGAGAGGGGTGTAATGCAAGAACACTGGGAAGAGAGGAAGAAAGTTGCATAGTTTATTGCCTTTACTGTGAGTATGTTTTAAAATCTAAATCAAAAGTGATACAAACTATAGTCCAAATGTGAAGGTATGTCCAGATGTGAACGATACTGAGAGAGTGAGTGAGCGGAGTGCATTTCAATCAAGCAGTCTGTTCTGGTATTCTCACTGTGGAATTTAGAAGAAAAATTGTGCCCAAAATAAGAGACTTAACTGAGATGTCCAACAATAATTGGGACTAGACTAATTAGTAAAAAGCTACTTCAGTTAATTATCAGAAAGGGAATTTTTCATATTTGCATCAGGCTTTTTAATTGTTAAGTGTGTTGGGATCTTGCTGCATGGTGATTAATGTAAAAGAGTGCAGAGGGATGTCAGATGTTTGGATACCGAAGTGCAGCCAAGTGCAGAACGAGCGTCATCAGGAGCCATGTTGCCACATATTTTACTGTTGAATCTGTATAGGGAAACAAAGACAAATACCTGATCTGCTATCCTGCAGTGTCAGTTATCAAAATTCCCAAAGATATTTTGCCAATAGTTTATTTGTTTTGTGGATAACCTTTTGACATCATCAAATGTGTATTTTTTGTGACGACTGTAAGGGAACAGGAATGTTTAATACGTTTAGATGTCAGGCAAACCCTGTTGAAACTTTGGTGAGACAAAAACTGTGATAAGGATCTGATTATGGGTGTGCATGTTCCTTAACAGATCATACCATGATAAGAAGAAGAAGACATACTTTATTAATCCCTTAAAAATGTCTTTCCCCACTCTGTTGTGTTTACACACATTACACACACGCAGAGGATATACATGCACAACCACATGCAGAGGAGAGGTGGCAGAGCAGAGAGGCTGCCAGGTATCAGGCGCCAAGGGAGCAGTTTCGAGGTTAGGTGCCTTGCTCAAGGTGAACTGGCACCTCTCCAGCTACCAGCTCACTCCATATTTGATTTGGTTCCAAGACCAAGTCCCTACAGATTGAGCCACTCTTGACCAGTGTGTAGATGACTCACAGTCTATACCTGCATTTCAGGGATGTCTGTTGAATACCTAGAGCTGACATTTTGTAAACTTACAAAAACATATTTAAACTCAAAATTAAACACAATCCTGTATGGCACAAACTGTTCTTGCTGCACAGAAACATTTGTGCTCAGATAATGAGGTCGCTTGTGCTGTTCTTTAAAAACCTTCCCATTTCTATAAAAAGGATCTCAGTAGTAAATAGGCATATCATAATATTCAACAGGAATTGACTGTACTGTAAACTATGTGTGTTCTTCTGATAGTTTGTTGCAAACATAATGTGTGTGTTTATGTTCATTTCTGCTACCTCAAAGATGATATGCTCCAAATGGTTACATCTAATCATTCGTATGGTGTTGTAGCAATACACAACTCATACTTGCTGGGATAAGATTATGTATTGTGTATATGTCATCAGTGTGTTTATGATAGCTGCTTGCACATGTACTTTTGAATGTTTGACCCTATCCCGGGGCAGCAATTTTGGCAAGTCACTTTATGTTAGAATGTTTATAGCTTCTTGAGTATTTACTTTCCCCCTAAGATAGCAACCTATTCATGTCAGCTGTGACATTTTACAATATGCATCTTTTGTATTTACACTTTGTGGCAAGATAGTCTTTAAACACATGGACATGGAGTGTGTTTGTGATTGTTTGCATGTATTAGAGAGCTTATAAACCTTATATCTGTTAATCCAGGTTGAAGAATATTGCAGTATCTGCTGTGTAGATGTGTGCGTCATTGTGTGCGTGTGTCCTCATGCCACTGAGTGTACGCCATAAGATGATTTCTGGTTTGTATATTCTGGTACTGCACTCATCCAACTGTATCCAGGCAACAGCTCATAATATTGATCAGTGTGTTTGATCAGAGGGATATTGATGGATCTGAAGCCTCATTTTCAATGACGTCTTCAAGTTCCAGTAAAGTTGTTATAATGACAATACTATTTTTATCATGCTCATATGTGTGCATATTCCCCCTCCTCTTCCTGGCATTTCCTGTCTGTTACCTGTCACATCAGACTATGGGTGTTTCTCAATGTCGAGGAAGGCTCCTCCAGAGCCACTATTTCAAGGATGCTACGTCATCGAGTCCCGCCGAAGGACTGTTCCAATGTCCAGGATCCTTGGAATTCTACCGAGGCCGGCGTCCTTCGTTGCAGGAAATTTCGAGGCTGCACGTGTATCCTCCGCGGTCTTAACATCCCCACAATGCTTTGCGCACGGACCAATTTCCCAAATCTTTGGCGGAAATCCCGCTCCATTTAAGGCGGGGCCTCGCATATGACGCACAAATGCACACCTGTTAGCCTGTTCCACCCGGTTCCACCATTCTTCGTTTTCTGAGGCTAGGAAGGATTCTTGCCTCACTTCTGAAGGACCTGACTCGGAAGACATGTCCTACCGGAAGCGTCCTCGACATTGAGAAACACCCTTTATCGGTGGCTATGAGTGTCATTACGTTTCATAAGGTTTCTGTGTGTGATGGGAAGTGTCTGTACCACATTGTTTCCTGTGACAACTTAGTAGTTCCAGGTCGTCGCACGCATCTCTGCTTGTCTAGCTGACATCTCTCAGTGGATGTCTGCTCACCACCTCAAGCTCAACCTTGACAAGACTGAGCTGCTCTTCCTCCCGGGAAAAGATTGTCCAACTCTTGACCTGACAATCAACATCGGCACCTCAGTTGTTTCCCCGACTCAGACTGCAAGGAATCTGGGTGTGACCCTAGATAACAACCTGTCCTTCACTGCAAACATAGCTGCTACAACCCGCTGCTGCAGATACACGCTTTACAACATCAGGAGGATACGTCCCCAGCTGACTCAGAAAGCGACTCAGGTTCTGGTCCAGGCTCTCGTCATCTCACGCCTAGACTACTGCAACTCCCTCCTGGCTGGTCTACCTGCATGTGCCATCCGACCTCTGCAGCTCATCCAGAATGCAGCGGCTCATCTGGTTTTCAACCTTCCTAAATTCTCCCACACCACTCCGCTCCTCCGCTCCCTTCACTGGCTTCCGGTAACTGCTAGAATCCACTTCAAGACACTGGTACTTGCTTACCGTGCTGCGAATGGATCTGGCCCTTCCTACATCCAGGACATGGTTAAACCGTACACCCCAGCGCGTGCACTACGCTCTGCATCAGCCAAACGACTCGTTGCGCCCCTCGCTGCGAGGGGGACCCAAGTTCCCATCGGCGAAAACACGTGGGTTTGCTATCCTGGCTCCAAGATGGTGGAATGAGCTCCCCATTGACATCAGGACGGCAGATAGCTTGCACATCTTCCGGCGCAAACTGAAAACTCATCTCTTTCGACTCCACTTCGAGCGTTAGAACGATTAACGAAGCACTTTTATACCAATAAAGGACTGGATTACCTAAAGCCAGTTGAGTAGCACTTGAAATGTTTGGCTCTATGAAACCTGATATACTTATATGATTCTGTTTTCTTCAAGGTTGTGTCTTCCTGGTCGAATGTACTTATTGTAAGTCGCTTTGGACAAAAGCGTCAGCTAAATGCAATGTAATGTAATGTAATGTAATGTAGTTTCTATGTCTCTCTTCCTGTGTCGCGAAATTCCAATTTCTTGCTCTGAAGTATATCATTTTACTTGGAAGGGTGAAGGTTCTTTAAATTGCTGCAAATGACAACGTATGATACTATTTTACTATCTCAAAGATACCTGTAAGATGGTTGCATCTCAAAGGAATATATATTTATTTTATTTTCAGTTTTTTCATATTGTTCGCATAATAGCCTTAAAGATCCCCAATTGTATAAAGTTCTTGTCATTGACAAATGAAAGCTTTAGCGCAAGTTCAATAAGGAAGACCTAACAATGAGTCACTTACACGTCACTCTATTGCTCCCTCCCCCCTCATTAAATACGAGGGCGTCACCCCTCAGCAGCCAATTGCTGCACATGCTAAAATCCTTAAATACCTGCTCTTCCTCCTTGTCAGTTGTCATTTCAGGTGACCACACGCAACCCGCCTCCACCCCTCTCGCCTCCCGTCTCCTCCAGGACAAAGCTAAACCTTCCTTCTTCAGACCGGTCCCACCTACTTATCACCACCACCAGTGTCTAGACCCCGGGGATTTCATCGGAGCGGTTCTTTCCCTCCTGAATGATTATCCTGCAAACCGGGGCCTAATCGCCAAACACCATTACATTCTCCTGTTGTATTATCATGGCAATCATTTCATTCATATGACGTGTAACAATAACTATGTATTCCTTACATCATGTCTCTCCGGTTTGAACTACAATCCATCCTTGGTTGAAGAGTTTGGCACCACACATTTATGTGCAATAGCTTTCTGTACCAGATGTACATGTTAGCCATAGTTACAGTCTCATAAACAAAAGAAAGATTTTAGGTGCTTATTCAAAACTGTCTAAATCTGCAGAACAACAGTAATTGTTACACACAAGGCCTCTTTTTAATGAAAGCATTATGACATTTTGAAAACAAAGTAAGACGTTTATTTACTTTATTATGAACAGTCTGAAGGTGACGGCGGACATTACCACACTCACATTCATTTGTAGTTTTGAAGTGTCTCTAGGTGATGTGATCCTATGCCTCATAAGAAACGTCTTCCCAGAATAATATAAACATTATGTCATAGTGAGGTATGTGCGTGTGTGTATGCAAAGCTGTGGTAAAATCATACACAGAGTATACATTCTCAGCACAACCTTCAGGAAAATCCCATATCAGTTTCTCCCTGTTGTTAATCAGTGCGTATTAACAGATTGTCGGACTGCTAGCCAGACAGTCTGCTAGCGTCATCAGAATCTCTGCTTCCTCTTTTTCAGGCCGTCAGTACCACTAAACCACCCCACACAACAAGTCACTTCCCAAAAGCTCAGCCTGTCTCTATGTCAGCAGGCATGGGTGTACCCTAGCTTTTGTAACTTCCCAAAATGATCAGTTGAGATCACGGCTACACAGCGTATATTGTTTGTGTGTAACGGTGATTTCTTGACCACTTTCTTATGGCAGTGTTTCAAAAACCCAGGGGGTGGCTGGGAAAAGGGATTCATTAAGTGTGTCACGGAAATGCTGTATTACACAGGTGGAATTACACCAGTCCAATGCAACATTCCCTAAAGAAATATGGAAAGGTATGTTAGTTGAAAAATACAGGGTGTTTTTAGTAAAGCATTTATAAGGAAATGATTGACCTTCGTCAGTATGTGTGACAAAACAAGTCTCACCTCTATTTTAGTCCCGGACTTTCAACCACATGTCATGATATCAGCAAATCAGTGGTTGTATGGGGAAGATCTCTACACTATCCCCTATATTCTTTCATTTGATGTAACATGATGACACGTGAGCCAGTTCTGTTAATGATAATGACCATGAGTTATTGTTGAAAGCTCAGGAAAAGCCAGTGAGATGACGTTGAGTTGAGATACATTCAATAAATGTTGCATAAGTCTAAGGTGTTAATGGAATTTGTCCCTTTCAGTCTCCTTTAGTTATTCTCCTCTCCCGTGATGCTTATTTTTATAAGAAGGAATTTTGCTGGTCTCTGCACTGCCAGTGTCACTGTGGTATGTGTTCCTGGGAGGGAAGCCAAGGCTAAACACAAATACACCATATCCATTCCTTTCCTTTCAATTACCAAAGTCACCACACACACACACACACACACACACACACACACACACATTTTCTGCCCACCTGTACAAACATAGCAGTGTGTATATGTGTGTGTGAGCGCTTCCTCACAGAGGCCTATTGTCCTACAAACTAAGATGTGTGTGCTGTGTCATGAATTGGCTCAGCGGCCGCAAGCCCACTGCTAGTTTTAGCTTAAAACTAAAACACTGGACCTAGAATAACAAATCCACTGACAAGAAAGCAGCTGAGCGTTAATACTGCTCCCTCAGCAACAAGCCTTTGGTCTTTCTGAAGGCTAGGACGTAGATCACATGGTCTTGAAAATTGTGACACACGTAAAATGTTGTCACACATTGGGAAAGTTGGATGTTGTCTAGAAATGGCAATTAAGAAAATAGTTGATTTATTTAGTTTGAATGGTATTTCATGTTTTAGTACATAATTAGTCTTTGTTTCTTTTCGGTGATATCAGTTATCTGATAAATATAACCAAATTATAAGGATTTTTAAAAAATGATTTGAGGAATTGTACTATTTCTCCATTTATCCACTGTCAATCTAGTCTACGGTGATAATACCAATTTGTTCAGCAAATCTTCAGACCTACAACATCACATTTTTTGTCAACTTGAGGGCAATGGAAAAGGGTTGTAAACAGTAAATTGACTTATCATCCTATGAAGTTGATGGTGAATCAGTAGCAACATCAGCATGTTTTGGCCTCTTAATTACAGAATTTGGTTTCATTCATTCATTCATTTCATTCAATTTTGGTTTCAGAATAAAAAAAAAATATTTGGGTAACACTTCACCCAATTCACCATCAACTAGTTGTTAATTAACATGCATATTATCAGTATATTGGCTCTTTATTAGTCATTATAAAACACTAATGCCTTATTCTACATGACCGTATTCTACAAGTAATAGGCCAGTTGAGAGTTTTTCCTCAATAACCCTCTAATTAGTGCTTATTTATTGCAAGTAAGGAAGTTGTTGTACATAAGTTTTGGCTGCTCAATATGGGCCTAATAAGGCAGTAGTACCACAAGAATAGTATTTCTACCATAATATGATCTCTTCTTATGTAAGATATTAAACTATAGGCCTAAGTGTTAATACAAAATTTGTATTTCTATCTAAGAATATGTTTCGGGGTATTGACAGTTCAGCTACCAAGGTGATATTGACCAGTATGTGTCATATTTGCACATTTATATTTTTGTAAAATGCCTACTTAAGGTTAGACAGGAAACCGGGTACAGGAAGTAGGAGAAAGTGAACTGAATAGCATGGCAGTAGACTACTACTAATTTTCACAACGCTGAAGTTGGCTTCCGATTCAGAGCATCCGATTCGGCAGTTAAGGGGAAAGTTACGGGACATTTAATTTACAGCACTGAGCGAACAATTCTCCGTGTTTGAACCTCTTAAATCGCTGCATATCCGATTTATTTGGACTGGATTATCCCAGAGAGTCTAAATAACCCAGTTTGAGATTTGTGAAACCTTTATTCTATTTGTGAAAATTTAAAAAAGGGAGATTTCAGTGCTTTTTTCACATGTAGACCACATTAGACCAGGTCCTGATTTAAAACCACTAGACCTACACTCATCAAATCTGGACTGGATTATCCCACAGAGTCTAAAGATTCTTTCTAACACAGTTTCAGATTTGTGAAATCTTTATTCTATTTGTGAAAATACAAACAAGGGAGATTTCAGTGCTTTTTTCGCATCCTGACCACATTAGACCAGGTCCTGATCTAAAACCACTAGACCTACACTCATCAAATCTGGACTGGATTATCCCAGAGGGTCTAAAGATTCTTTATAACACAGTTTCAGAATTGTGAAATCTTTATTCTATTTGTGAAAATACAAACACAGGTGGAATGCTGAGGTTGCTGCAGCAGGCCAGGATCAGGATCAGAAAGTGAACCTCCCAGCTGGGCAAGCCTTTATGCCTTCTTGAGGCTCCGCCTCTAGATGGGCGGGCACAAACAGGACGACACTCCCAGTACCTGCCAGAGGACAGCAAGGCAGGGAGCACAGACAGGCAGAAGGGGGGAGGGGTCGTCACAACATGTTCTTTTGTTTTGTTTTATTGTTCTGTCTTTTTATTTATTTAAGTATTTCAGTAATGTATGTTGCATGTTTTAATTTGATTGTATTTACTTGTTTAAATGAAATTTGTTTTAGGTTCACTTGTAAAATCTGTCCAGGGACAACAGATGAAAAATAGCCTCTTGGCTAACTCTGGCACATTTACAGGAATGTTAATTAATGTGCACTGTCCCTGTTAAACAAATGAATAAATACATAAAAATAAGTGTATGCTCCTCATTTAGGTGATAATTCTTTATCTACAAAGTTTTCGTATCTTAAATACTGTTTCATAGCAAACAAAAAAAGGAAAAAGATGTTAAAGGAATTCAGGTTCATGAGATAAAGAAAAAGGCTAACCTTCAGTCTTTCATCCACTTTGAACAGCTTCTGCTGCTTTGTCCTAAAGCAAAATATGAATAGCAATTATTTTTACCAAAGTGTTATTTTCTAATCTTGTAATGTTTTCACATTCCAAGCAATCCTAGTACTCAAGATGACATACTGTAATTAGGCAAAGCTTGTTGCTTAAAGTAAACTTGAACAATGCTAGTTATAGACTATATTTAATTTCCTGTTGAAATGTTTTGCCTGCAACTGTAAATAAATCAAGTTTATATAAGTATACCTACTTATCTGTTAAATTTGTATTTGCAACACAAAATTATAATACATTTGAGAAGTAAAGACTTTATTCTTCCTTAATTAGCTGTCCATACTTACCCGATTTGATGAGTGTAGGTCTAGTGGTTTCAGATCAGGACCTGGTCTAATGTGGTCTACATGTAAAAAAGCACTGAAATCTCCCTTGTTTGTATTTTCACAAATAGAATAAAGGTTTCACAAATCTGAAACTGTGTTATAAAGAATCTTTAGACCCTCTAGGATAATCCAGTCCAGATTTGATGAGTGTAGGTCTAGTGGTTTTAGATCAGGACCTGGTCTAATGTGGTCTACATGTAAAAAAGCACTGAAATCTCCCTTGTTTGTATTTTCACAAATAGAATAAAGGTTTCTCAAATCTCAAACTGTGTTATAAAGAATCTTTAGACCCTCTGGGATAATCCAGTCCAGATTTGATGAGTGTAGGTCTAGTGGTTTTAGATCAGGACCTGGTCTAATGTGGTCAGGATGCGAAAAAAGCACTGAAATCTCCCTTGTTTGTATTTTCACAAATAAAATAAAGATTTCACAATTCTGAAACTGTGTTAGAAAGAATCTTTAGACTCTGTGGGATAATCCAGTCCTGATTTGATGAGTGTAGGTCTAGTGGTTTTAGATCAGGACCTGGTCTAATGTGGTCTACATGTAAAAAAAGCACTGAAATCTCCCTTGTTTATATTTTCACAAATAGAATAAAGGTTTCACAAATCTCAAACTGGGTTATAAAGAATCTTTAGACTCTGGGATAATCCAGTCCAGATTTGATGAGTGTAGGTCTAGTGGTTTTAGATCAGGACCTGGTCTAATGTGGTCTACATGTGAAAAAAGCACTGAAATCTCCCTTTTTTTAATTTTCACAAATAGAATAAAGGTTTCACAAATCTCAAACTGGGTTATTTAGACTCTCTGGGATAATCCAGTCTAAATAAATCGGCTATGCAGCGATTTAAGAGGTTCAAACACGGAGAATTGTTCGCTCAGCGCTGTAAATTAAATGTCCCGTAACTTTCCCCTTAACTGCCGAATCGGATGCTCTAAATCGGAAGCCAACTTCAGCGTCGTCTAATTTTCCCTATGCAACCCGAAGAGTAAAAGGGTCAATTCAGTCAGAAAGCAATGACTGTAAGTGTAAGTGTAAGCCTTACACTTAGACTGTAAGGATTATTAACATGTATTGTGTTTATGTGATGACATTTGGAGATGTTTAAACTCAATGAGAAAATGCGTTAGCATTCGCGCTAGCCTGTATATGCTTATTGCACAGCTAGCATTAGCTATATTTACCTTGTTTACACTTAGCGGTCCTGTGTTAATCTGTGTACACTTGCATGTACGAGATCATTAAGTGCCTTGTAACTTCTTTTTTATAGTTTAACTCTGTTTGATGTCAGTGGACTGCAAATAAGTCAATAAAGGAGCATGGCTGCTCATTCCCTGGCTTTCAAAATAGTTTGGCTGGCTGTTTAATCTATGTTCACATTGAGACAGTACAACACAGAGAGAGAACAGTACACCTGTCCTATTGTGTAAGTACATACAAGCAGGTCACACAGTATGATCACAAATACATAAACTCTGTTAAAAATCTGTTTTATTAAAAAGTACAGGCTGCATATGTGTTCTCAGCCTTGGAGAAACGTGACATGTTTTGGTATGTGTCTGAACCTCTCTTTAGTGGTTCATTAATACAACAGATATTTCAACGTGTGCCTACTTTGTTCATGTACTGTTGAGGTTAATTTAAGTAGTTGTGTGCTATAATGTATTTACAAAGTGTGAAGAGGAGGCAACTTCAGAATAGGGAACCTGTTCAGGTCAATTAGAGTCAAACTACTAGCTTATTGGTTATGAACAAGACTTTACTTTAAAATAGGGAAGATATTCTTAGATAGAAATACCACATTTTGAGTTATTTAGACTTAATTAACACTTATAGTTTCATGTCTTGTTACATAAGAATAGATCATATTTGTTAAGTGTTATTATGGGAGAATTACTATTCTTGTGGTACTACTGCCTTATTAGGCCCATATTGAGCAGAGCATATTAAGACCAACATTTCCTTACTTGCAACAAATAAGCACTAATTAGAGGTTTATTGAGGAAAAACTCTCAACTAATGGCCTAGTACTTGTAGAATATGGTCATGTAGAATAAGGCATTAATAAGTGTTTTATAATGACTAATAAAGAGCCAATATACTGCTAATATGCGTGTTAATGAACAACTAGTTGATGGTGAATTTGTGTACCTTAATATAAAGTGTCACCAATATTTGTAAGCAGGTGGAATACTTTTTAAGGAATAATTATAAGGAATATGGCATCCATGACATTCTACTTTGATACTCAGTCAATCGCAAACAAAGTTAAATGACTTGAAACATAAACTACTTGAACTGCCTGAACAGTTGCCTGAAAATACCCCACACTAACTATAGCCTTTCATGCTCATTTAAAAGCAGCAGTTTGATCACATCAGATATAAATTGATTTCAAACCAAACAAGGCCTGTCTTCAAGTATTTACCTTTGAAACAGAGAGCTGTTTTCATTCTCATGTCACACATCTGCTTTTAATAAACACACTGTGCTAAAAAAATGTCATACCATATTAACAAAAGAACATCAAAACAGGAAGTGTCAAGTCTAAAAGGAGAAGTATGTACTGAGTGTGAGCTTTAACAGGAAGTGTGCAGTGAACATGGGCCGGCCAGTTGTGAAAGATCTACTTTAATAAAACAAACAGATGTGAAACTGTCTAAAGGGACTTTCTACTCCTTCTCAACAACCGGATGCAACTGATCAGACCAGGGCAACGGTTGATATAGTATAACAATTCTGGCAATTATACACTTATTTTAACCTATAAGACTTACATGTCATAGAATGGGCCTTCCAATGGTTATCAAACTAATAAGGGTTGCTTTTTTGCCCCTGAATTTGGTGGAGAGACATCACAGGAGTGACCTTAAGGGAAAGGTATACATTTAAGGGGAAATTAAACGTAATCATTTGGGAAAAGAAACAAACAAAAGTGTTTACTTCAACTGAGTTTATCAAGATTCTGGCTGACAGAATGCTTCAGCCATGCAGTAAAAGGAATTTTGAAGCACAAGATGGACTGATGTTTGACAGGAAAGAAAAGAAAAAACAAGAAGGGGGGGATTGAAAACCAGTGAAGCAAACAAAAGTATGACAAGACTTACCTTGTTATCCATTTCGCTGGCAATATAGCGGGGAAGGCTTTTGTACTAACAATCTTAAGTAGTTTAGTCGGGGTTTAACTTGCCTTTATACAACAACTTGTGTAAAGGTGAAGAGAATATTCTGCTTGTGTTATTTATGATGTTGTTACTTTAAATTACAGTTAGTTTTTCTTTTTTATTTACTTTTTTTGTGGGGGGCATGATTATTTTCTGACTGTAGACATGCTCTGTTGGATTTTGTAGTATCTAATGTAACATACTGTATGTATCAATGTTGAACATATTTTTCTAAATAACAATACATAAATTCTAACACTGTTACTTTCATAGCTTTCCAGAAGGCTGCTTTTTTATATCTGTGCAGAAGCCCATTGGTGCCATTTCTGCTTTTCAGATCAGCTTTTACATACTCATCTATATTCACTTCTTGTTCTGTAAAATAGGAGGATTACGTCAATTACATTTTAACATATTTAGCTATTCTTGTTGCTACGTTTTTCTGACTTGTAGCTGTGTCCTTACTTTTATAAAAAATATTTGTAAATAGTACATATGTGTATGACCTAAATGCATAGCACAATAATTCCCATTTTTACATGATATACTATTCAAGTATTATAATTTGACATGCTTCACTGAGGCCTACTTGGAGGAGCAGGGGTTTTCAAGACACATGAGTAACCTCATAAAATGTGTTCCTGTAAATCGTTAGTAGAGAACTTTGTCACAATGCCATGGAGGTCTACCAAATCACACCAGCCAGTGAAAGTAAAAGTAGAGCAAGGAAGAGTTTAGTGAAAGGAAATGAGAAGTGATGAGGGGGGGATTGAATGGGGGAGTTTAGGGAAATGTTCTCCCTTCACCCTCTCAGTTCTCCTCCTCCTCCTCCTCCTCCTCCTCCTCCTCCTCCTCCTCCTCCTCCTCCTCCTCCTCCTCCTCCTCCTCCTCCTCCTCCTCCTCCTCCTCCTCCTCCTCCTCCTCCTCCCTGTGTTTGCGTCACACCACTTGTGCTTGCGCTGGAGTGAAGTCGGAGGAAAAGAGGGCAGGGGGAGGAGTTGATTGAGTTCTGTAGCTGAGGAATGTTGCAGAGAGAGAGAACATGGCTATAAAAGGATAGCACTTCCACTGCTGCTGTGATGTCACTACTCAAATATTTCCTCCTTCCTTCCCTGCCAAGACTTTCTTACTGACGCTGCTTTTTTTCTCTAATTTCTCTTGGTCTCTCATCCACACCTTCTAGCTAAATACGTAGTTAAATGTGAAGTAAGATTTATTTCTAAAGAAGATTTAAAGACAACCCACATTGACCAACGTGTTATACAGAGCACATAGTTTTATTCACAAATAAACTATTAAAAAAACAACATGTTTACAACTTAATCATTAATGCACACACAGCAAATAGTTATGTATGTTAGCAGGCGGTGAGATGTTTGTGTTGGGGCATGGATGGATAAGTATATGTATGTATCTATGTGCAAAACAGGTCTTGTACCATGTCTACAAATGTTTAACATCAACCACCCATGAAGCATGCAGCATTCTGCTTTGGTCCCTAAAATACAAGTTACACATTAAAAGGTCCATTCTGCCCACTTCTATTAGTTGTGTACTTAAATCAAGTTAAATTAAAAGCTTAGCCATCATATTCAGTTGGCTGATAGTCAGGTTACTCAAGTCATACATGTGTTACTGATTAAGTCGTCTGAGTTGATAACATGTGATTAGATAAATTGAACCTGTTAATGGCTTCCTTGTGTAAAATGAGATATTATGTAATTTATTATATAATAAATATGTAAGATTAGATATCACACATTTTTAAACTGCAGTAACTGGAGTTTAAACAATAAAACAATAAACAACAATAAACAAATAAAAAGCTAATGGTTAGCTAACTTTGCTTACAGATAGTCGTGAAATGGATTCAGGTTTTGATATAAAAATAATCAAAGGAAGAGTCCTGAACTAGTCAGACAATTGATTAGACGAAATAGGTTTTCAAAGTGACTTTCCCCAGTTTTAATTTCTTTGATGCCCCCCCCCATTCTGATAACACATGAATGTGACTCATACTGGTTAACATTAGTCATCCGTGGCACGAATCCATGAATTGTTAAACTGTCGAGGGCAGAAATGAAACATTAATTTGGTCGTAAACTAAAGTTAACAAGACAACGGATAAGAGTGTATGAGCCTTCAGGGCCTGATGTTGTCTTTGTGATCATGACTCATGTCTCATTCAGTAGTGCTGTAGAATTGCCTTTTTTTGGAGGCCACTGCACGAAACTTCCAATGGAGAGGGGTTTTTAGGGGGAGTATTGGGACAAAGCTCAAATTACCAGTTTCTAAGTATTTAAAGGTGCATTAACCTCTCGTGTTTTATATTTTCCAGGAGAAAAAACAGCTAGTGCTTTCCAATGACCTAGTTAGCAAAGCAGAAGTTACATAACATTCTCCGTCACTCTACGAATGGTTGACGAAGGTTTGGGGTTGAAGGATTACTCAACCATAATGCTTAATCTGCAGGTTATGACAGAACAAGAGGCAGAGAGGGAGGGAGAGGTTTCAGAGCGGCTATAAAAAAAATAAAAACATCTTGGCTGGAACTTTACTGTGCTTGATTATATGCATGAAAGCATTCAAACACACATATGCAGATTGGGTTGGAATGTGACTGTTGTCATGATTTATCCAATCTTAGCTGCTGATTGCTTAAAGTTCAGAAGTTCCAATAGATTTGGCTCGACCAGCAGCAAATGTGAAATAAATTGCTGACCGATACGTCTCTTTGTACCTATTGATAAAAACAAATGTACACTTTTCACCACCTTAGAGTGTTTTCCCAAAGTGCTCGGAAAATGAAATGTATTTTACTCTCCGCTGTTCTTTATGAGCAGTTAAGCCTGATTTGTCCTTTTGTAACTGTTGCTTAATTTTCTAACGATAAGGTATCTGTCAGTCTGTTATCCACCTTTAGACTACATAATCATTCATGCATTTGCTTTAATATATCTCCATCTAGGTTTGAACTTTATCTCTAAAGTGTCAGGTGTGTGTGTGTGTGTGTGTGTGTGTGTGTGTGTGTGTGTGTGTGTGTGTGTGTGTGTGTGTGTGTGTGTGTGTGTGTGTGTATTGTGTGCACAGGGCTCAGGATCAGGTGACTTGGGTAAAGAGAGTTTTGACGGCAGCAGCAGCTTTGTGGTTGATCATTAACAGTTCCTGCAAAAGGTGGTGTTGATGTTAGGCCGTTTTTAAGAGAATGACCTGCTGCAGTGGTTGAATAATGAGGTTGAGATGTTGTGAAACTAAATTAACAAACATGGACTATAGTGAAATGAATATATTTTCTCATATTGATCATGAAGTTAGTTTGACGGGAGAACATTTCAGCTCTACATTATTGTGTCATATAAGGGCTTTGGAGTTTGGCGAACTTTAACCAGTCTGCTCTAAAAAAACATGCTTTGATGTGATTATTTGCGAACACACAAACACACTGATCCACTTCGTTTTGTCTTAGCTGTTTACACTTTGTGGTCATTGTCCATCTCCATACCAACACATCCTGCCATTGGTCCAAGGGGGAACAAGACACAATGCACTGTGGTAGCCAAAGCTGAAATCCACTCATTACAAAAATCTAAACCAGTGTGTCTCTTATTTACGTTTGTTCATCCATCCATCCATCCATCTTCTCCCGCTTATCCGTGGTCGGGTCGCGGGGGTAGCAGTTCCAGCAGAGAGCCCCAAACTTTATTTTCCCTGGCGACATCAACCAGCTCTGACTGGGGGATCCCAAGGCGCTCCCAGGCCAGCGAAGAGATATAATCCCTCCACCTGGTCCTAGGTCTACCCCTTGGTCTCTTCCCAGCTGGACGTGCCTGGAACACCTCCCTAGGGAGGCGCCCAGGTAGCATCCTAACTAGGTGCCCGAACCACCTCAACTGGCTCCTTTCGACGCGAAGGAGGAGCGGCTCAACTCCGAGTCCCTCCCTGATGACTGAACTTCTCACCTTATCCCTAAGGGAGACACCAGCCACCCTGCGGAGAAAACCCATCTCGGCCGCTTGTATCCGCGATCTCGTTCTTTCGGTCATGACCCATCCTTCATGACCATAGGTGAGGGTAGGAACGAAAATGGCCCGGAAGACAGAGAGCTTTGCCTTCTGGCTCAGCTCCCTTTTCGTCACAACGGTGCGGTAAAGCGACTGCAGTACCGCTCCCGCTGCTCCGATTCTCCGGCCCATCTCACGCTCCATTGTTCCCTCACTCGAGAACAAGACCCCGAGATACTTGAACTCCTTCACTTGGGGTAAGGACTCATTCCCTACTTGGAGTGGACAGTCCATCGGTTTCCTGCTGAGAACCATGGCCTCAGATTTGGAGGTGCTGATCCTCATCCCAGCCGCTTCACACTCGGTTGCGAACCGATCCAGTGAGTGCTGAAGGTCGCAGACCGATGAAGCCATTAGAACCACATCATCTGCAAAAAGCAGTGGTGCAATCCTTAGTCCACCGAACTGCAGACCCCCTCCCCCATGACTACGCCTCGAAATCCGATCCATGTATATTACAAACAGGATTGGTGACAAAGCGCAGCCCTGGCGGAGGCCAACCCTCACCGGAAATGGGTCCGACTTACTGCCGAGGACCCGGACACAGCTCTCGCTTTGGGAGTACAGAGATTGGATGGCCGAGTAGAGACCCCCTCACCCCATACTCCCGCAGCACCTCCCACAGTAACTCCCTGGCAACTCGGTCATACGCCTTCTCCAAGTCTACAAAACACATGTAGCGTACTCCCAGGCCCCCTCCAGGATCCTTGCGAGAGTAAAAAGCTGATCCGTCGTTCCACGACCAGGACGGAATCCGCATTGTTCCTCCTCAATCTGAGGTTCGACAATCGGCCTGACCCTCCTTTCGAGTACCTTAGAGTAAACTTTCCCAGGGAGGCTGAGTAGTGTGATGCCTCTGTAATTGGCACACACCCTCTGATCCCCCTTTTTAAAAAGGGGAACCACCACCCCGGTCTGCCACTCCTTCGGTACTGTTTCCGACTTCCACGCAACGTTGATGAGACGTGTCAACCATGACAGTCCCTCAACACCCAGAGCCTTCAGCATTTCCGGGCGGATCTCATCCACCCCCGGGGCTTTGCCACTGTTGAGTTGTTTGACAACCTCAGTGACCTCCCCCCGGGAGATTGGTGTTGATCCCCCGTCATACTCCAGCTCTGCCTCTAACATAGAGGGCGGAGTTGTCGGGTTCAGGAGTTCCTCAAAGTGTTCCTTCCAACGCCCTAACACTCCATCAGTTGAGGTCAACAACGTCCCATCCTTACTGTACACAGCTTGGATGGTTCCCTGCCTCCCCCTCCTGAGGTGTCAGACAGTTTTCCAGAACAACTTTGGTGCCGCCCGAAAGTCCTTCTCCATGTCTTCTCCGAACTTCTCCCACACCCGCTGCTTTGCCTCGGCCACGGATGAGGCTGCTGCCCTTCGGGCCTGTCGGTACCTTGCAACTGCCTCGGGAGTCCCCCGGGATAACAAATCCCTGAAGGCCTCCTTCTTCAGTCGGACGGCTTCCCTGACCACCGGTGTCCACCAGGAGGTTCGAGGGTTACCGCCCCTTGAGGCACCTAGGACCTTGAGACCACAGTTCCCCGCCGCGGCTTCGGCAATAGAGGCTTTGAACACCGACCACTCTGGTTCAATGTCCCCAACCTCCACAGGAATGCCCGAAAAGCTCCGCCGGAGGTGTGAGTTGAAGGCCTCCTGAACTTGGGCCTCCTCCAGACGTTCCCAGTTCACCCGAACTACACGTTTGGGCTTACCAGGTCTATCCAGAGGCTTCCCCCGCCACTCGACCCAACTCACCATCAGATGGTGATCAGTTGACAACTCCGCCCCTCTCTTTACCCGAGTGTCCAAAACATACGGCCTCAGGTCCGATGATACGATAACGAAATCGATCATGGACCTTCTGCCTAGGGTGCTCTGGTACCACGTACACTTATGAGCATCCTTATGTTCGAACATGGTGTTTGTTATGGCCAATCCATGACTAGCACAGAAGTCCAGTAACAAACCACCACTCCGGTTCAGATCAGGGGGGCCGTTCCTCCCAATCACGCCCCTCCAAGTGTCTCCATCATTGCCCACATGTGCGTTGAAGTCTCCCAGCAAGATTAAAGAGTCCCCTTCAGGAGCCCCATACAGGACTCTTTCCAGGGTCTCCAAGAAGGCCGTATACTCTGAACTGCTGTTGGGTGCATAAGCACACACAACAGTCAGAGTTTTCCCCCCCATAACCCGCAGGCGTAGGGAGGCGACCCTCTCGTCCACTGGGGTAAACTCCAACAACGAAGCACCTAACCGGGGACTTGTGAGTATCCCCACACCCGCCCGGCGCCTCACACCTTGAACAACTCCGGAGAAGAATAGAGTCCAACCCCTATCCAGAAGTAAGGTTCCAGAGCCGACGCTGTGCGTAGAGGTGAGCCCAACCAGATCCAACTGGTAACGCTCCACCTCCCGCACAAGCTCCGGCTCCTTCCCACGTCCCCAAAGCCAGCTTCTGTCGCCCGGGTCTGGTCCGTCGAGACCCTCCGCTTTCACTGCCACCCTTCTGGCAGCGCACCCGACCCCATCGATGTTTCCCGTAGGTGGTGGGCCCGCGGGACGGAGAAGCGGAGGTGTTGCCCACGTTGCCTTTTCGGGCTGGGCCCGGCCGGGCTCCGTGGCAAGCCCGGCCACCAGACGCACGCCGACGAGTCCTCCTTCTGGGCCTGGCTCCAGAAGGGGACCCTGGGCTTCCTCCGGGCCGGGTATCCTCACTTCTTGTGTCGTCTTTCATGAGGTCTTTTGAACCAATCTTAGTCTGGCCCCTTGCCTGAGACCAATTTGCCATGGGAAACCCTACCAGGAACACAAGGTTCCAGACAACACAGCCCCCAGGTTCATCAGGGCACACAAACCTCTCTACCACGGTAAGGTGCTGGTTCTTCAGAGAGACGTTTGTTCATCCATACCTAAAATCCAGCACATGGACCAGAAAAGACACATTAACCATTAAACACTTTTCAGTTCCATTTTTGTTTTAAAACTTCAGCAGCAACTTTTCAGTTTTTGCCAAATGTTGCTTATCATAAGCATAGCTTTGAGATATCAGTTTTTATTGCAGGACATCTGTATGTCTGTTTCCATTTTAGGCTTGCAAGGACACTTAACATACACAAAAAACATATGTAAGACATTAAAGTGGGTAAAAGTACCCCTTGGAGTATATTTCGGTGACTTAGACTTAAGTAAAAACACCAACAATGTGTTGTTCTATTTAAGTATTTACAGATATGTTTTCTTCTCAATTGGTTATTACACACAAACAAGTATCCTTCCCATGCTGGTGTAGACAGAGGACACAAAAGGCATATGCCTTCACTACTTTATTTTTCTCTTTCATTTAGTGTTGGCCCACAATGTGTAGGCCATGTCTTTGGGTCTGTATACATTATCTTTTTGTTAAATGATTCCCCGGCACAAGGTGTCTGCATGCTATGTTATATATGTGTATAATGTATTTGTGTTGTATACCATTGAAATGACTATACTACAAAAAGTGATCCAAAAGACCCTTGTTGTTTTATTACTTGAGTAATGAAGTTATACATACTTCATCATAAACTTAGAAAAGGAGAAATTGTTGCGTTGCAATTTGGAAAAAAATGTATCACCACACCTTTTTAAAAACTCACTTTTGTAAAGGAACTTCCAAAGTATAGCACGCTTTTGTTTAAACCTGTTATCAACCCCTATGGAAAAAAATCCACACACATTTGTATATGGTTACACATTACCATGGGGACCAAATGATCCGGGATGAATGCAGTTCACAAATTGTGAAATAATTGCTTATTTTTATTTGGGCAGTAACAATAGTTGTTGAATGAGTGTCACCAGTATCCACTATCACATAATCCTGTGGTTGGACCACCATATGTTCTCACCACCAAAGAACCACACCAGAGTTTGTGTGGATAAAAGCCAATGACTGTGTTGAAACCAAGCCATATTAACCAGACCTAGCAGGCTACATTTTGAGAGTTAATTTTAACCAGGCCATACAGCTTAGGTATAAAAAACAGACATATAGAATGTCTTTGTCATTTTAAGAATAAGAGACAGTAATAAGAATTATTAAGAAACAACCCCAGTGTAGCATTGTAAATACAATACAAATCCCCACGCCAATTTCTTCGGCTCTGAAGTCCTTATAAAACCTGCCCTCAGATTGGACAGATTCTAAATCATTTGTATTCATCTCTGCACTTCAAACTGCACTGTCCAGACCTGTTAACGTCAATGTATTTTGTAACATCAGCTGCTCAAAATCGCAACCATGATAGTCCACTTCGAAAAACAGCAGAATTGTAATCATGCGTTAAGTAAAGATTAGTCATTGTTTGCCAATGTTGAAGGTTCTGAGGTCAACTCGTAAAATATTTCTCACACATTTTAGACTGAGGCAACAAGTTTCTCAATTTCTGAAAGGTCTTTTGTTTGTGTCTGTTTCTCAGACATCATTACTGTGGCAAATGTATTGCTATTTTTCCAGATTGCAGCCTTGTTATACAGAATCCAATGCTTTGGCAGCGTGTGCGGGGTGGTGGCTGTGGTTGCGGGTTGCTCAACACAAGATCACACTGGGAGTGTAAAGGGGAAATTGCAACAGGGGGTTTTCATGAACTTCTGCTTAACTTGTAAACGTGCCTTACACAATCCCATGTCCATAAAAGTTCCTATCCTTTTAGCTCTGAACATTGGCAATTCAGCCCAGGAAGCAGAAGCAATCAATCAATTGGTTGAATGCTGGAGATGACAGCAGCTGGAATTTTCCAGTGAAAAGAGAACACTATGAGTAACCCCATTGCTTTTTCTACAAACGTTGTGTTGTACATAACATAATCTAAATGGGTTAACTGTTCACTGGTTGAATGGGGTTATACATAAAATACGTCAGATGTGACAGAGATAAAACATGTTTTGCATTGGTTGGTCATAAAATGCAAAACATTTTTGTAAGCCCTCTTGGCCCTATCATTCCTATAGTATACGTTTACAAATCTATATTTTGGGGATTTTCCCATTATTCCCTATTGTTTTACTCAAGAACAGATGGATGAGATGGATGACTTGTCTGTCCATGACCAAAGTGGAGTCATCCTAATTATGTGGCCAGGTAGGCTATTTCAGGCGTCAACCACATGTGAATTCCAAGCATGGTGGTTACACGTACATTTTGTTGTGTGTTTTTTTTTCTCTCCCAGATCACAAAATTGCATGATAATCTTGCAATGTTGCTGCCTAAAAGGGATTTGGATCAGTACCAATGTTAAGGGAGGGCTCACTTTCTCAAAGAAACTGTAACCCATGTGTAGATTTGACCAAGGACTAGATTTAGTTTAGTGTCACAGACATTTAAGCCAAACTTGTGCAGCATTGGCTGGTTCTGCCATGACATTTTGTAATACCTTTGGTTACTGTCCAGCCTGACCACAGTCTGTCTTGCCAAAATAAGTTTCAGAAATATCAAGTGTCTGCAATTCCATATTATTTTAGATTTCTCAAACAATAATTGTTTTGAATGTGAACGACCGACGCTGTTACCTCATCTGGACCCTTTATTGTTTTGGACCTGCCATTCAATGTGTACTATAGGACCTTATGGAAACATACATATTTTCATATCCTATTTATGTATTTGTAAGAATTGTATGATCCAAAAGTATTTTTACACCAATTTGCAGTATCCTTTGTAACCCTATGGTTTGAAAGCAGTGGGATAATGTGTACGTGCTCCTAGACTTGAGTTGATCCAAATGCTGTAGTCTATTGTATACACAACAAAGACACTGCATGCCACAAAACACAGAAGAGGGAGAAACAAAGGCTCATAGTTCCACATCCATGCTTCTTTCTGTTTCTCTGTATATAACCTGCAACAGAAAACAACGTATGTAATATCAAGTGTTGTATGTATTTAAAAAGATAGTGATGTTCTGAACTATCAGAAGTGAAACGGGGTCTTATGGATACTAGTTTGAAGTTTAAAGCTGACATATGTATTTTGTTCATATTTACTATTTACCTTTCATGCAAAATAGTTTCAGTTAAAATAATTACATTTTCAGCCATTTATTAAAAAGCGGTGTAAAATAAGTTCCTTGATAAGTTGAATATGTATTTAAAATGTTTCTTGCACTATTTACTGCTTACAAAATAGGGCCAATAGTGTTGACTGTACAACCATCAATGCAATTGTTGTTAGTATTGATAACATCCCATATTTAAGAAAAAAGATAACTCATACTTTAGCCTTAATCCTACCCTTAAAAAAACCATAAAAAAGTACAAAACTGTTAATGTGAAGCTGCAAATTATATTATTGTATAATCCTTAAGGTATGTAACCGGTTTATATGTTTAAGCATGTAATTCTTGAAAAACACATTGGAGTCAAAACAAGCATACATTCATTTCTTTATTCAGAAATAGTTTTGTCCCTTTCAGGCAATTAAAAATATAAGATTTTCTTTTTTTTACTGCTTTTTCTCACATTGGTATTTCACAGACGTTGAAATATTTCTCCATAAATAAGTACAAAATACATTTGTTTTCCTTAGACACAAATAAATATCATAATAAATATATTAGTTTAAGTTAAACAACACAAGGCAACCAATAACCGAAAGGAATACTGTGGTGTTAAAGTCCCTGAACCAGGTTGTCAAATAAACGGGACAATTAATGATGGGGTGCAATTTACAAACTAGAAAAGATAGCAGAATGTTTTACATAATAAATCTCGTAAAGTTTGTCAGGATACAGATATTAAAATCCAAACTCACTGACATACATTTTGCTGCTAGCACACTTTGATCTTTTAGCATTCTGCAACTTACTGTATACATGCTTGCACCCCAGGTCTCAGGAAAATGACATGGTCACACACACACACACACACACACACACACACACACACACACACACACACACACACACACACACACACACACACACACACACACACACACACACACACACACACACACACACACACACACACACACACACACACACACACACACACACACACACACACACACACACACAAGCACAATGAAGTATGAAGCTTTGGTTGAATGCTACTGGGAGACTTGACAGTTTCTCCCATTTAGGATTAGCTGTAAAGTGCATATCACAGATAAAATGGCATCAATGACACATGTCAGGTCTCACTGATTAAGGCTACTGAATCAAACATACTGTTTGTGGCACCAAGGGTAAATAGCCTATGAGGCATGGAGAATCTTTAAGGCGTAGGAATTAATGATTCACTAAAGATAAGCCATTTTGATCACTACAGATTTAAGGTAAGTACAAACCAGAATATTTACTGGCATTGTCAAGACCTGCAGAGGAGTTCATTTTTATGGAAGACCACATACAAAGGTCGAATAAGCTACATAATATTTGTATAAAAATATTCTGATAACATTTGGGTACTAAAATCATCTCATCATGTGTAGTTTTCCCAAGTCAAGTTCCATTTTAATGTAATTAAGAACTTTAAGTGTTATTGTTTAAAAAATGGACTTGTCCTGATCAGATCTGGCTCTGCAGAAAGTTCAGATAAATAAGCGTTGTTAACAGTCGCCTTCAGCTCCTTCCCTTTTCCATCCCTTTAGTCGGACAGGGATAGACGCTCAAACACAGTGAGCCTCTTACTGGCTGCGTCTAATGTTGGAGACTCGGTTCCACTGGAGCCTCCACTGCTGCTGCTGTAGCTGTCCTCCAGGGAGTCCTCGGAGGAAAAACGCTGGAGGCCAGCAGGCTTCATGAATCCTGCGTTGCCTCCGGGACCAGAAAAGGGCATGTCCTGCTTGTGCCCATCCTCAATGCTGTTGAAGACTCTGTTGTTGTTGTCGTTAAAGTTATTTCCATGGCCACACACACAGCGTGAGGCCTTTGGCTCCATGATGGGAGGAATATTGTGGATGTCTCCGGTGCTGGCACGGGTCTGATGGTTGCCAAACTGGAATGCTGTTGGCTCCCGCTGCAGGGAGTCACCAAACACTGGGGAGAGGAGGTCAGCGGGAGGTGGGGAAACAGACGGAGCACGGCTGAAGCCTAGGTTAAGATCATTGAAGGATGAGAGGAATGAGGGAGGAGGTGAGCTGCGTGAAGAGCCCAGGAAGCCACCGAAGCTGACACTTTGGCGCAACTGGTGGCGTGAATTCTGACCATCAGGAGTTGGTTGCTGCTGATTCTGGTATTTGGAAGATGGTAGCGGACCTCCACTGATTTTGTCCTCATGGAGAAAGTGGCAGCGTGAGCCATAGGGGCAGTAACCGAAGTTGTAGAAGGTTCTGCAGGGCTCTGTCTTGTACTTGGGATGGCGGAACAATCCACGCAGCTCGGCCTCGCCATGGGCAAACTGGCACTTGCTGCCATACTTGCAGCTGCCAGTCTCCTGGAAGCCACGGCAAAGCTCTGTCTTGTAACGATTGGGGGCCACCAATTGTTGAATCTGGGGTGGGAGGTTAGACGAGGGAGCAAAGCCGGGTGGCGGAGCCACAGTGGTAGTAGAGGGAAAAGCGTCCAGGTTAGACAGCTTTCTGAAGGAGGACAGCAGGCTGCTGCTGGACTCCGTCAGGCTCATGGAGCGGTCAGGCCTGAAGGGGGGCTGTTTCGGATTGGATTCAGGGCCCTGGCTCCAGATGTTGGAGGACCAGAAAGGGCTGCCGTTTTCATTATTGTTAACATGCTCAGTGCTCAAGCTGTGGCTCGAGGAGGGAGGAGGGGAGGGGGGAGAGAAGAAGGAGGCTGACCGGTGCAGCCGACTCTGCCCCGGGGCTTTGATTTGAGATTGTTTCGGAAGCAACGCTTCATCCAGGGCCAGGTTCATAAGGTTCTGTTACAGAAGATTGACAAAGTTACTATACACGCCTTTATTACTAATTTTAAATAAATATATCGTATTATGAATTTGTATTGTTAACCTATTTCCTACAAAACCGTCTATTTAGAGTATTTTTCATTATCAACAAACGATAACATGATCTAGAATAGGTTAATATTAAGGATATAACATTTTTCTTGAAGAACGAAATAAGACACAAATGCCAAAACAATGTATTTAAGATAGAAGACAACAAAACAAAAATGTAAAGTCACCAAAAAAAAAACCTTTCATCTGCCAAGTTTCATGCAGTTACGAAATACAAATGAAATGTATATAATTGCAGTTTTGACTGTTTCTATTTCTCATGAATATTCAGAGAGTGGAAGTTTGAAATTGAAGAAACAAACAAGCTTGTCTCTTTTGTCTCATTAAATCTTCAAACTGAAGAAATCCTCTGTGACTAAACTCGGTTCAAAAGGAATTCACTGTCAAATCAGTGATTCACGAGGAATAAAAATGCCCAAGAATAAACAACCACTTGTGGAGAGGAGTTACTAAGCTGACCCTCTCACACTTTATAAAGCTTTTTTTTTTCCAAAACTAAATTCCTAAACTTCGACTCACCTTCGTGAAGATGTCAAGCATTTCGGACATGCTGTATCCCTTTGGCCAAAAAGAAGAAGATTCAGCTTTGATCCAGGGTTGACTGTTTGTACCTGTTTCCAGACGTTAGTCAAGTTAGATTTCAGCTCAGGCTTTATGTGCCTCAAAAACCCCTCCCCCAGATCTAGGAGGAGTTTCCACTGCTATGTTCCCGGATGACCATACCTCCGCCTCAAGTTTCACAGTGAGCTCAGAGGGCGGGTGCTCAAACAACAACACAAAAAAAAGAAAGAAAGAAACTGTATTTTTAGCTATAGCTGTGTGAAATGCTTCAGTTTCGTAGTCATGTGAAAGCAAAGTGGCTTATTTACATAGCTCTCATGCATGCTCTCCATCTAGGCCTATAGCACACACTTGTTTTTCCTACGTTTATTCCTATTCTCTATGTTCATTTAGAGATTTCCTGCAGAGTCATACATTATTCCAGCTGTGTGAAATGGTTCTGGATCTGAAGCACCCAGTTGTGAAGTGGCAGATAAGGCTGTTGTTTAAACCTTTACACCGTCATTTCACATTTAAGTTAAGCTGGCTTTTCTGTAGCAAACACTTGAACACTCATACACAGGCATATATTTACAGTATATACATTCCTATGACTAATGGTGGGTTTTCAGGAAGTGTAGATAATCTTGTGATCCCGATCACGTACTGTACATTTTCTAAGCATTCTCATTTCCTAGAGAGCTGAGAATCACTGAACTGACGGAATCATTGTTTGACGGAAATCATGCACCTATATTTCCTCTTATTTACTTTGGTTTCGGTTGTGATTGGGGGATCCAATATTCCACCAAAGCAGTGAACAAGTCCAACAGTTATCAGAACTCAACCAACAGGAGTATTGATTAGCAGAAGACAGAAACCTTTGGGCTGAAAACAAGATAGACCTGAGTAAAAATAAACACCAGGCCTAAGCAATCTATACAGAATCAACCCCAATACTCATCTGCTGTTCTTACATCAGAAATACCATGTTCCTCTAGCATTTCTTCCACCATAAATTCTATACTTTGTACATTTTAACCATACCACGCACATTTTGAAAGTTGATTTTATGAAAGCTTCATAAGGAAGAATATTTAGGACTAACAGCAGAAATCATTCTTCAACTTGTCACTTCATAAACAAAACTGAAAATGTTATTACCAGAAGTTTATTGTCAGTGTTTTTTTCCCCCTTCTTCTAGTTTCTATGGTGAGTGTTGCGGCAGTCTTTTTGTTTTCCTTCTCCTAGGACTTCAGAGAAGCGAGCAGCTCAAACCATATTACAGTAAAAAGCGTGCTATTTTGTAAGGTACTATTTAATGCACTCATTCAGGGTCATTTCCTTGATAAACACATCACACAGGCTGTATTCATACAGAGCCACTTGACTTGCATATCTAAACTGATATTGTATCCTATACATATGTTTATAGCACATTAAATCAATTATAAAGCTTGAAATAGCTTTATAATCTGAGCAGAGCTATTTACTCTTGGCCAAAGAAGCTTTGCTTTGTGTTTCATTCATGAAATCAGATGAATACAGAAGAGATTACTTAGACTTAGCTGTGAGATATGTGGGAAATGGGGGAAAGCAGAGAGATAAGCAAGAAAGAGTCTGCTGACCTGGTGAAACTCCAATAAATGACTTATACACACTTAAATGATCTGAGTAAGCAATGTTATCACCTTCCGTTTTCTTTCTACAAGTCGTTTCTGCTAATCGCTAGACTACATATTTTTCTTAACTGCTGCTTGATTCACCCACTCACATGAGTCATATTCAGTCCTGGCAATGACGGGTTCATACGTTCTAATAATTATTGTGCAAGTATTGAAAATCAGTGTAAAATTGATGGCTAAGCAAAAAAGGGTGCCACCAGAAAAAACACCAAACAGATTATGAAATTTAGAAGACACATAACTAGTATAACATTATTTGAAGGTATACCAAATGGTCTTTATCTTGTGGAAATGTAGTTGTTGATTTTTGCTTAGCGTGCCCTAAATGTAATCCAGGCCCATGATACAAGACCATATTTAACATCTATTTCTAAGCAATCAATCATTTTGCTTACAAGGTATGTTGTTAGAGCCATGACAACAAAGTTTTGGCTGCAAATTGTTTTACTCACATTATTTTGAAAAGTATTTAAATACTTGAGTCAGGAGAGGTAGGAGATTTAGGCAGATCTAGCAGGTCATCTTAGATTGTGTGATTCAAACATTTGATAATTTGCAAAAAACACACATTGCAATGATCAAATGCCTGTAGAAAATCAGCAGAATATTTTTTTATTGTATCCAGTCTACACATATACTCAATTTAGGAGTCATGCTTTTGTTAAACAATGAGTCTGTTTGAAAAGATCACACAGCTCTACTAGAAGAAAAAAGTATCTCAAAAGGAAAATACACACGGGAAGCAATATGAAAATGAAGTAAAACACCCAATTAAAATATTGTTGATATACTATCTTATCACTTAAATAAATAAGTATGAGACAACCCTAATTTCAATACAATTTCCCGCCAGAATACATCTCTGTTCTCCCCATACTGTTCTCACTTCTTGTTCAGTGTAGTTACATCAGAGCCTTTAGTTTTCATACATTTAAATACCATTTGTTTGTTGTTGGGTTTTATTTTAATGAACAAATGTAGCATTCATTATTTATATGCTTTCGTATGGATACTCGATTATTAAGATTTTCATGTCAGAATCTTCCAGTGAGCATTGCCCCCCCGTGTATCCCAACTCACAGCCCTGTTACAGATGGACAGACACGCCGACAGAAGCCAAACAGGCCTCTCATGTTCAGCTATTAATAAATGCATCGAGATAAAAATAACTTACCCAACTATAAATCTGACAGCATTACATACTTTGGAAAGTATATTTTAGGGCTGTATAAAGGGTGTGGAAAAATTCTCCCTCTCCTTTTAATTTTCTTGTACCTTTTTAGAAACTTTCTCATCCGGAAGACAGATAAATTGGTATGGGCGGTAAGGTAAGAAAATGGCTGCAGTGACATGCATGTCGGGAATATGCGTTTCTGTGTGTGTGTGTGTGTGTGTGTGTGTGTGTGTGTGTGTGTGTGTGTGTGTGTGTGTGTGTGTGTGTGTGTGTGTGTGTGTGTTGTGGTTACCTCACTATACTTGTTTCTATTCTGTCTCTTGCCTCAGTTGCATGGAAAGTCACTCTAACAGGGAGGGGCACACACACACATGCTCACACAAACACAAGCTTAAAGAAGCATTCCTGCTGACGGTGGATTCCAGGTTGTTGTGTATATTTTTTTCCCTTTTTTTCCCCTTTGTTGACTAAGTGAGCGAGTGCTAAATGCCAGGTTTTCCACTGGGGTTTTTCTTAGGTGACATGCCAGAGTACATGTAGTTTTCTAACATGTTTGGACCTGATCGCACAACACTGCATCAGAGATCTAATAAAAACAGTGAGTAAGTATGTGTAAACTTTGCGAATATGTGTAGTAAAGAAATCGATGCAATAGGATGCAAAGATCTCACTAATCCATAAACAAATATAAAGTAAGATCTTGGAGAACCTGGAAAATGGTTAAGGGGATCAGTTTTATCAATCTTAAACATATATTTCTTATTATGAAAACATATATTACACTATGTAATATGTGTTTACCATGTAATTGTTAAGGGGTGACATTTGTCCTCTGGAAAAGCCCCTTTTTTCAGAGCCCAAAAAGCATCCGGCCACTATGCATAATTTGATTTTGTAACATAAGTTCCCTCTCTTTGCTACAAACTGGCATGCACATAAAGGAAATTGTTATCGTGTCGTGAAGAACAAGCTTCATACAAAATAAACCCCACATCCCTATAGTGTGCCGTCATGGCGTGTACTGTGACTGTATAATGTCACTAAGCTTTACAGATGGATCATTAACTAGGCCTGTGTTTACCCTTATCAAGCATGTAGCATCTGCGTTTACATGTTACTCAATCAGAATACTAGGTATTTGGTTGAAAGCAACGTCAGAAAACGTTTAAATTCATAATATTATCGATTATTATGGCAGTGTTCAACTGTGTTGTGGTGCAAAAAATCAACTTAATAATTCCTTCTGAACTGCATCTGCCATCATGACTATAAAACGTTTATACTTGCAACACTGAAGCGGGGTTTCATTTAATAAAGAGTATATTTTTATCCCTTAAGGATTCCTTTCTAAAGACAACTCATGCTATTCATCCCTGAAAGGATTGAGGGACTTTTTGGATCTGACTCATTGGATGGTTAAAAAAACTGCCAAGTCATCATCATGTGGCACATGGTGACGGCCAGGTGAGGTTAAGATGCAAAAATGACTGCTGAGGGCTGCTGATGTTTCCAATATACTGAAACAAAATTGATACTGATGACAAAGACATTAAATATTAGTTTTACCAATTTAAATTTGAATAAATAGTTCCTCTTTAGATTCTATCACTTTTATTTTTGTTTCATTTTCTTTATCCCTTCAGCCCTAGTTCCTCATAAAGCCCCTCTACAGACACAGTTTCACCAGCCCGTGCCTCTAATAAGGGATTATTTGCAAATATTTAACCCAGCCCTCCGTAACATCGCTATGGTGACATGCCAAACATTGCACACACTAGCAGGCACGGGTTCAACAGTTACTTAGCAACAACCGTGTAGCAGGTTTGCCGCCACAGATATGTGATGTGAACAAGCTGCTCAGGCCTGTGAACCTACAGTCGATTCATCAGGATGAGAGAACAAGTTGGAGTAAGAGGAGAGATGGGAGCACGAGGAGTCAGGAGAGAAAGTGAGTCAGTGGTCAGGTGCCCGTGTTGACATTACAGCCGGGGAAAGTACCTGCCTTTCCAAATACATACAGCATATTAGGAAGGCAGGTACAAAGTGTCTCCATTTGTATCTTATATGTCATGTAACAGATAAGCGTGTTTCTCTGTTGGATCATTTGATTGGGCCTCTGGACTTTGGAAGTCTTTCACCGGACTCACACTACAGCACAATGCATTGCGAACGTGCAAAGACATGCGTAACTCTGAGGGTCATTTGACTAGACAGAAGTAGTTCTTAATCCAAGGAACAAATAACTCTGGGAGTGGGAGGTCAGGATTTCGGTTTAGGCTTCAGTGTAAACTGTGTGTTTTACAGGGGAGGTGTTGCAGCCACATTACAAATGGATTATAGACAAACCAGGACAAATATATGCATTTAGTTTTTGATAAAATGAAGTAACGCATTGTTCTCTGTAGCGGTATGCTGATGGTCAGAAATCCCCACATGTTGTAATAATACCTGGTCTCTATGTACACATCAGTCCATACGCACGGTAAATTATGAGAGACATTACCAGTAATCCAGTTGGTCAAAATAAATGATGACTTCTCTGAATTTGTTGTGTATGTGTCAGCGTTAAGAGGCAACCAAGAAGACATGAAACACTCATTGGACAGTCATCTTCTGGGGTTTTCCTTTCTAAAGAATTGTAGTAACCCTCATTTCCTCAAATTAAACATTTTACCAACTCTATTTCCTGGTCTCTTCCCTCCTCATTTGCACATTTATCTCTATCAGTTTATGTTATACATATATGTTGAATAACTGTGTTATTGTTTTGAAATTCACATGTTATGTGAGGAATGTGGGTTTATAAAACCTGCGTGATTAATAATAATAATAATAATTCCTTACATTTATTATAGCGCTTTTTCAATGACTCAAAGCGCTTTACATAATTAATAGGGTAAATCAATGGCGCTTAAGATGATTTCTTAACTTTACCTGATTGAATTCACTAAGAAATAACTGGTTTGTTATCAACAATAAGTTCTAAATGAATAACAGATTGCAGAATTATTTAAACAAACAATACATACAGATGCATAAACTTGACCAATGAGGTCACCTTCATGTTTGGTTTGAAACTTTTCCACACTAAGGGACGGCTGTTCTGAGGAGTTTGTCTGACTGTGAACTGAAGGGGTTGAAGATGCACACAACACAAAGGCATAGTGCGTGTCACCCAGCAGCATGACTCTGGACTGGTTTGTCTTGTTTCTGCAGGGCTTCATCTCGAGGCGGGACCAGGCATGATGAAGCTAATAACTCAAAAGCAATCACTCAAAAAAATTAATCACACGTGAACCGCGGTAGGCCTTATACCTCTGACACAAAGTTTGGAGTTGAAATGTTGTACTTTTTCTAATGATTTGCATTTGTGAGAGAGAGTATAGTGTTGCAAGGCCTTGGCAGGCATAACTTTCACAGAATGTTCAAATGTAATGTGAGTGTAACAACCCTATTGATTTCAGAATATTAAATGTTGTATTTAATGCTCACATAGCCTGTCAGTAATGAGGAAATGACTGTCCTGCTTCCCCTATCAGTGGTTTTGGAGGAATTTCTGCTGTGGGCCAAACTCTGTCAAAAGACAGATGTTCAAAAAGATATGGCAATAACTCAAATGAAGTGCTGAATTCTTACCATGGCAGCTGCAAAAGCAATTTAGGATGCTGTTAGAATTAACGCTTGTGATTTTCAGTGAGTTGTTTTTTTGCTTGAGGCTGAAGTGGTGGAGTAGTAACCGAGGGAAATCTGGGCAGTGTGTTTGTGTGTATGTGCACAAGTGTGTGTCTATTCCAAAAGCAAGGGGGTTTTCTCCACAGAGTTATACATTTCTCATCTACATCCCAAACAAATTTCTCAGTGTGAAGTTTTTCCCCCCTCAGGAACAAACAGGCATATCAGCTTTATGCCACAACCCTTCCCACTCACAGTAAAGGATTGTGGCACAAAACAGATCTAATTCAACAGTGGAATTTGTAAGATCCCAAGACAAATACATCCACATTATTTAACATTGTGGACGCTCCTAAAAATGCTGCAGAAAGTGAAAACTCTGTCTTAACTCTGTTTTAAGTGGCAAGTCACGTGAATGCAGCAGATATTTGGCAAAGCTTCCTTTAGTTCCTTACTTTACCTGTAAAGTCAGAGTGAGAGCAAACCACAAAAGAGAGTAAGAAACAAAAAGAGAAAACGGTTAATGAGATTCAACTTCTTGTGCAAGAGGACATTATCTTGGTCATGTTGCAAGAGGGAGTTTTGCAACAACTGCAACACTATACAGTTAAATCATTTAAGATGTATTTGTACAACATGTACTATTTTATGTTCTAGTATTTGTGTTCTAATTTAGCTAGCTTTAGCAAGGTTATTTGCATGTCATTGTGGTTAAACAGTTATTTTAGGGATTGTTGAGTGAGACAGCATACATACAGCTAAGGTGAGTACATTTATGTGTCTTCTAAATGTAATGTAGTACATCATTCTGTACGCTTTGAGGTTGATATTGTTTTAAATACAAGCTTGGAAGTGTTTTCCTAACTTTTGATAGGTGTTGCTCTTCAATCTTACAACTTAAACAGAGTTAATGCAGCTGTATAAATAGTGCATTCATTCAAAAAACTAAATTAACATTCCATCAGTCTGGCTTTCATACTGTTTCAAATACTGAGCTATCCTTCAAAAACATCAGCATGTTGGCACCATTAAAGCTTTATCAGCACGTTGGTGACCCTCCCCTCTGAGTGTGTGTGCTTGTTTGTGTGTGTTCAGCAGGTTCTCTCTTAGTTCAAGGTCACCACAGTGTGTTGTCAGGAGATATCTACATGCGTTGCTACATTACGACTCACTCAGTGTGGAGGTGTTTCCCGCTGTGCTGACCCTTGATTCTGTACCACAGACGGAGCAGACGGGCTCTGTGGCTGCCATCCAGGTGTCCTCCTGTCCACTGGGCAACACGTCCAGCTACAAGAACTCAACTCAGCGTGTTATTTTTGGGACTATTTAATCATGTTGTTGTTTGGCCAAAGCTGTAAGGATACGGTCAGATTTCAGTGTAAACGAATCTAGTCCAAAAGAAAATATGGTGTACACAAAATAGATTACAGTTGAATACAAAGTCAGACATTTATTTTTGTCTAAGGCCATTTTACTAGGCAAATACGATTTCATAAAATCTACAAAGTACAAGGAAGAAGTACTATTTATTACGGCTTAATGGAAATGTACACGTTGGCTGGTTTTCAGACCAGAAACAAAAGAGGATAATATTAAATTTCACTTCTTAGACGCTTTTATCCAATACTAGTTGTACACTGTGTTTATCTGTGTTGTGCCAGGAAACACATTCTCCAGTTACAGGAAATCATTGACCTGCAGTCTATTGGGAGAGTTTTCAAAACCCCAACCTTTCATCTCTCTTATCACAAACTCTTCAGTCTTAAGCAATACTGTTGGGATATCATATGAAATAGTATAATAGATAGTCTGTTTCTAACTTTTTGTTTCCTTTTTATCAACTATTTACTTTGTTTCCCCCCCGAGCATGTGTGTCACCTCCCACTGAGACGCTACACACATTCTCTGAAGTTCTACTATTTCTCAAAACTCCGGTCGTTTCCCCCTCCTCCATTTCCCTTCCCATTTTTCCAGAGCCCCAGCGCTCTTCCTTCTCACAAGGAAATGGGGCCAGGTTGCAGAAGAATGAGGGGGGGGAGGGATAGACTGGAAGCCACAGTAGGAAAATGAAACAAATGAAACAAAATGTTCTCAACTACAATGAGCTTGGGCTCGGGAAAAACAGCTTACAGTTTATAAACTGCCTTTAAATGAGATGATAACCTCGCCTTAAACCAACATTATACATGAACTGTGCCATGATTGTCACATTAAAGTGGGAGCTTGTTTAGTTTCAGAATTAATTTATTATGAAGTTGCCTCATTAATGCCTGAAATCAAACTATATGCATCTTAAAAAGCCCCCAGGGATAAGAGCTGTGTTTACTGTGAGGAGTTGAGAAGAGAGCAGAGATTAACATATTGAAATGTTATCTAACAGCTTCCAGTAAAACAGTAGTTTTCTGGATAATACGCACACGGGAGGGATGGTGTAATATTGAGTTTCCTTTGCATAATACTATTTTAAAGATGCAGTAACAGTTGTCAGAGTTTGATCCTATAATAAACAATTATAAACATTATTTTTCAAAAGCTTTCCCTCATTTAATAAACGAGCATATCTGAGTTTACTGGTAATAATTAGAGATACATTTAACGGAAGAAACACATGTAAAAACAAAGCAATTTAAATAAGAAATCCCCCAGAATGTCCTGTCTTTTTTATCCTTGAGGAAAGTTTACTCAAACTCTCGTAACAATGTCTCTTGAGGTGCTGCCAGGAGATTATGACTGTCATAAGGAAATGTATTTATGCTTTGTTTCTTCCTTATTTGAACATGCTTAAATACACTGAATGATGTTCAGTCCAAGTATTTCTAACTTTATTTCAGTAATTTGTTTTTTAAAGTAGTGAATATCCTTTAAGCTTAGCTTTTATGAATTGATTTAATGTAATGAACTCATCTTTGTTCATGTGTATGCTTTGGCAACATGTTTTGACATCAAAATAAGTCCTACATGTGTAAGTCATGAGCAAGTCTCAAGTCTTGACCTACGGCGCTATAATCACCCAATCACGTTTCGAAAAAACTAAATGTAATATCTCAATACAAAAACAAACGCAAATATTTAATTAAAAAAAGTCTAGTCCTTTCAAGTCATCTGTCTCAAGCTTAAGTCAAGTCTCAAGTCATGAATACCAAGTCAAAGTCAAGTCAAGTCTTTTATCAATGTTAGTCAAGCAAGTCTCAAGTCCAAAAATATGCGACTCGAGTCTGACTCGAGTCAAGTCATGTGACTCGAGTCCCCACCTCTGCCAATAAGGCTTCATTGGATTTAACTGATTGATCATCAGAAACCAGGTAGTTTGCTTTTCTGGTTTCAGGGTATTTCACCTTTGTTATAATCCTTTAAGACTGTCAGAAGAGAACGCTTGCTGCTGCAGGGCCAAAGGAGAACATATTGCTCTTGTTTAAGGTTTGCACTGTTCCTCTGGTTTTAGAGAGGTGTATCTTTAAGATAGCAAAGATCGAGTCATACAGATGGCTTGCAGGTGGAAGAGTCTGGCCCACAGTACCTCTCAGAGCCCAGATAAGGCTTTTGGAAACCATCCAGGAGCCACAAGTAAGATAAGACAACAGTAGTTCAGTGAGAGCAAGAACATCCTTGGATATTAAATAAAACAGTAGATTTTCTGCATCATGGATATGGGTTCCTGTAGTATAGATCTACATCTACTAATATATGTGTTGGTGATGATATGGCAAATGTTGTAAATAACTTGAGTTAGGTTGTAAAATGTAGCAAAGTATTTCAATGTGACGTCAGGATTTTTGTTAGAGTCTTTCATCAACAGTGGTATGAAGACTTTCTTACTACTTGAATAGGATCATCCCCCTCCACGTCATCACGCAGTCGACCTGTTTGATGTTGTGCCAGACTGATAACACTGTGTCTCTAACCCTTATCCACTCGTATTGGCCCTACCTTTTTTCTATCTCTTAATGTTTCTTTAAAAGGCAAAGTATGTTCTTGGCTACACTGCACACACACACAAAGAGGGAGAGATCAGAATGAGGGAGTTTCACATACGCACAAACTGACAGAGAGTTTGCATTTTTGTCCATTTGGGCCCCTAAGTGTTTCTTTTTCCGAGCTCACACATGCTCTACAGCTGGTCGACACAGACTAGTGGTTGTTTGGCCATTTGGATTTGTCTCTGTAATTCTTTTTTCTTTTCAAATTCTGTTGACTGAGCTCCATTTTGCCTTAAAACTAAACCGTTAATTCTTAAGAGCCTTTTAAGTTGTTCAGTAGTGCAACTGTGGATTCATTTTTAACTGAGCTGATATATTTTTAAGTTCCTTAGCTCTGACATTTTATTTTTTACCTTGAGCAAGATGGGATTTGATAACTTAAAGAACTATTTTTAGAGAGCGTCATCTGGTGTCGACCATGACATTGACTCCTATGTCACATTTATGACTAGAGAAAGTCCTGTTGAGTTTATACTGAGGTGGTGCAGTTGATTGACCTCAGATGCTGAGCTGTTTGAGGATAGTGAAAAGGGCTTATGTTGGGAAAACCAATGAAATGATTAAGAAAATATGTGGCAGTATGGCAAGAAAGTAATAAATGGCTAAATGTTGAGCAGGAACGTTAATTCAGAGAAATATTGGCACTAAATTGATCTGAAGAAATTAGCCCTTTCTCTTTGATATACTTTATAATGTTTACAGCATGTTGGAAGAGATCAGAAAAGAATATTAAACCCAAATATAAAAATAACAAAAATTGTATATTGCATATGTATGTTTTTTACAAATGGTTATAATGACAAAAAACGATTAGGACGTCAAAACAAATAATTCACTTAAATGGGGCAACATAAGAAGAAATACAGAGAGAGGCTGAAAGTCTTCTGTCAAACCTCTCAGCTCTGTTACTCCCTCTCACATACTCTTTGTATTTCCCACTACACCACGATTGACACACACACAAGTACACACACACAAACTGTCTACTGTTACTCACTCCTCACATTTGAAAGGCTCTCTTGTAAAGTGTGTGAAACAGTATGAAGGTGTAAAGATGTAATGGGAAGGTAGTGTGTGTGTGTATGGGTGTGTGTTTTCCACATAGATGGTAAAAACACAAGATCATGTTCATATGTCACATTCCAGATCCGCTTTGCAAATCGAAATGGAGAAAAACACACTTTGTTAGCGTTCAAGGAGAAAAAAGGACCGTTCCCTTCAGAAATTGCTGTTGAAGTGAAATTTATATTACATCAAACATTTAAATTGCAGCTCCGGCATGCAAGATAATATATCAGCAGTGGTGGCTTTGATATGGCAAATGATGTGTAAATACAGCCCACAGATTAATAAAGTGATGTCTTGTGGTATTTGTAACATTCAATTGCTTTATAGCCTAATAAATGGTCCATGCTGGTGTCATTATTTTAGTAGATAGGGGCCAATTTAATATGAGTCATGAAGTGTCAAGTAGAGCTGGGAAATGTATTGATATTATCTCAATATCACAATACGAAAGTTATATCCTCTTAGATTTTGGATATTGTATTGTAGTGTTTGTCATTATATGGCAAACACATGCAGGAAGAATAACAGGAAATAGCAACGGTTCCCTTTTAAAAGAGTAATACGCAAAAAGCTAAATGGGAGTCCTCTAGGAGGATCATTATTTCTTAGCTTTTCATGACAAGTCCAGATCTTTCTGTCTGGTCTTGTGGATTATGTTATGAAGCTTTTAAAGCTGTGTAAGGAAACTCATTTGTTGAAAGAAGGGAAGTCAAATGTGGTCAACATCCTAAACAAGCAAGACATTTTTAATTACAATCCTGGGACATAAGTCTTCTCTGGGTTGTCTTCAATCTATCATCAATGCAATACAATTGCCAACACCTTTTTTGTGATGCTAACCGGGTCAAATTGCTCTGATACACACATACACATTGTTAACACACAAAACAAAATGCTTCTCCAAACAAAAACGCACATTTATAATACAGAAGAACCTGGAATTCCTATTTTTTTACAGTGGTAAGAAAATAGCCACAGTATGCCGGGTCACTGATGTGGTAGAATATACACTTCCAAGAAAACAATTGCCTGGCATAAAAAAAGCCTGCCCCATAACATTGATTTACAAGAAAAGTGTTTGCATAACAGTTTTTGTGAGTGTGTGTTTATGTGAAGCCTGGAGACAAGATCTAGGGTGAGGCTTGATATTGCATAAGTTTCAGAAAGGCAAGGTCTTATGACGTTAGCAGGTGAAACCTGTTTTCAGTTTGTGGCAGGAAATGATGCTGGTCCTGGTGTGTGTCTGTGGGAGTGTGTGTGTCTCTGTGTGTGTAGTAAGAAAACAATTGTTTTAACATCATGCTCGCTTGTGTGCTCTACAGTGAAACAGTTGTTTTTTGCTGTATTTAAAGATGTACAGAACCTGGAACAAAACATGTGATTTGGTATGAACCTTAGCTCTTGAAAAGTGTCACTTCCTGTTAACGGTTGACAGCAGTATGAAATGTGTGTTTTGACTGGCAGTTAAAGTAGTGACTGGAACCATGTTATATAATGGATTCTGAGTCACTACCTTGGTAAAATGACAGACAACACACATAGGCCCATGCTGTGTGAGAGAGTAAAGTCTAGACTAAAAGAGGTATAGAGATGAAAACACACACACTAGTTTGGTGAGTCAGTGAGGAATGTGTGCTATGCGGGTTCGAGCAGAGCCCAGCGTGAGGACAGCCGCTGGGACCCTTCATGCTGGTGCTTGACAAGCTCAAAAGGAATGCACTATTTCTCAGAACTGTCAGCGAAAGGTTGATCTTGAACTAACTTATCTGATTTTGTGGAGACAAATAGCATTCAAGTGCAGCATGTAGTGCTGTGAAACAGCCATGTGTTACTGTACTCACAATCGTTTTGTCATTCCAACAATATCCAGTGATTACTGTTTTTATTACACAGTGGTGGAGGTAAAACCCAGATCCTTTAACTAAATACCAATACAATAATGTAATATTACTCTATTACAAGTAAGAACTGCGTTAAAAACTACTATATATGTGAAATTACAGATTATCATGGTATCAAGTAAAAGTAGAAATCATCTGAAATGTATCTTTGGTAGAACTGTGCTGACAATTTATTGACATTCAAAACATGGCAAAATGTAATATTTTGTCACAAGTTTTTAATATATAATCTCAATCTTTATTTATAAGTTTCTTCAGCTGTAAAATACATTTTGTACAGAAAAAAGCGAAACAGTTCCCTCTGAACTGTTGTGTAGCCTTTTAAATTACAGTATAGTGTAACATGAGGTGGAAATGTTACATTAAAGAATTGAAAAATAAGTGACTGGTATGTTTGGCAAGATACAACAGTTGTTTCCCTTTCCTAAATGATTGTCCTTGAGAGTTTGTGTCAGTGTTTGTTTCCTCTCTGTTCTCATTTTCAGCTGGTCAACTCTGACGACTTTCAACAGTCAACACAGAGATAGATTTAATTGTGCCCAGGGGGGACATCTGTTTCCACAGAGTGCATTATGCGTGCATCCAGAACAAAGATACATTTACATAAAACTAAATAGATTCCTTGTGACAGTGTTGTTTTGGTCCATCAGGCTGCCAATTGTGTAACCAAGCAGATCACTCTGTTTTATTATTTTCTTTATTGCAGCTTAAATTGTTTCCATTTTCTAAAAATATCATGTTCATCCTCCAGGCCAGTGTATTTGTCAATGTAAATATCAAAAAATACACGAGAGTCAAATGGAAAGATGACATTGTCAAATGGAAATGTTTTCGTAATATGGCCACTCCTCTATTAGTCCTATAGTATTACAAAAACCTATGATGTGGAATAAAAGACAGTATTGTGACCACAAGGTTGCTCCCAAAACGGCAATGATGGGAATAAAGTGTTTCTCATGATGTCATAAGTACACAAACCCTAGAACTGCATGATTCACAGCAATATGTGGGCGAGTGGGACTGGGTGACTGTGCTGGCCTGGTTACCCAATATAACCCTATGTTCTTCAGGGAGAGACAATGTTACACTATGTGACGTCTATCCTGTGAGCTTAAATGGCCTGAGACACTTTGTAAAATGTGTTTACCTTATCTTCAATTCTTACAAAATGCTAAAAGGGATTTTGGTGTATGTTCTATTGGAAAGGCTGTTGAGGAGCATGCGTGGTGATCAGATTAAAGACTTTTAACAGTCTGCATTAAATTAAAAATAAATTAATGTGCTGCGAGTACTACCTGCTAAATAAGTACGTTACTATACCATACTCTACTTCACCTAACCAAACTACCACTGTTCACTACCGTACTGACAAGTATTGCACTAACAACTTATTGAACCAAATTAGTATACTGGTAATATATATTATCCAATTTTACTCTGTACTACACTATACTTGACTTAATTACACTAAATTATTTCAAACTAGATTTCACTAAACAAAACTATACTGTATTCTACTATATTATATTTTAATGTTTTTAGTTGTTTTATTTTACATACATTTGTAATTAATCCAATCACCATATTTAATGTGGAGCAGTTTTATATGAACCCATACAAATTGCCAGTGCAAGAGCAAATAGTACTGAAACCAAACTAGCAAGTATTACTTTAAAGGTGGGGTAGGTAAGTTTGAGAAACCGGCTCGAGATACACTTTTTATTATATTCCATGGAATGCTCTTAACATCGCGATAGCAATGAGGGCACGAGTTTGTGCACAGATGGAAGGCTGACAGGCAGGTAGGCCATCCAGTTATTTTAGACGGGCCGGCTAAAATAACTGGATGGCCTACCTGCCTGTCAGCCTTCCATCTGAGCACAAACGTATCTCTGCCCTCATTGGTCATGTGCGCGTTCGTGTGTGTTGGAGGAGGGGCTCTGTAAGGAAGTGGCAGATTTTTTCCGGCTGTGTATTTTCAAATTCTAGCGCACTCGAGCTGGTTTCCCCACCTTTAATTCAATATTGACCAACAAAGCAAATGTGATTAAAGTAATTCATATACAAAACAGAACACATGTAATGGTTAACTTTTATTTCTATAAACCATAAATGTGTGTGCCCTGTTCAATGTGTGATGACTTGTTTGCTTTTAATGCCTCTGAGACCATGCGATGATTACCACATCATGAGCTGAAATGTCCTGTTCTCCTCTTCACATTCGGTTCAGAAGAGCTGCTGAACCATCTTAGACTACACATATACTGTATATTGTTAAGCACCTTTACTCACTTTGAGGTCAGTACAAGAGACCAGGAAATCACAGAGAAGTTTCCCTCCCTGATAATACAGTTTGTTTCACACAACTTCACTGTTCTTTTCCCCGTTGGTTGTGTTGCAGAGAGCCAGTTTGATCATTTGCTGTGTCAACCATGGTGTCAACCCACAGTGACACAGACTCACATGATCAGGATGGATACCATAACAGACTACGGTGACTCATGACCACAATTTCATGATTTGAAACTTCATCACATGCCAGCATAGCTTCTCACTTTGTGTACCAGTTACTGGCTCAGTGTCATATTTGTACATTTACCGTCCCTCATGCCGCAAACTCTTTGTTAACCCTCCTATTGTCTTCGTTTCCCCCCCTTACTTTGGTGTTTGCCGGCAAATTTGACTGGTCCTGTTTTAACTGCTGTTACATTAACACAAAAACCATTAATCATCACCAAATTTCATTTAACACCCATATTGTATCAGACTACTGGTATAGGCTACATGAAAAACTGCAGTAAATATACAAATAATAGACACTGAACATGTATTGCGTGTGCCAGGTGTGATCCATGTGGGGGGATGGGCACATAAGAGCGGGACATCGAGCGAAAATTCCACATACACACACAGGTTACCAAATAAGGAGTGATAGTGACGTAGAAAAACCAGAAGTTGCGCTGTATTTTTGCATAAAAATTGAATTATGGATTATCAATAATTTTTTCAAAGTGACATACACATTGGATTAACCTATGGATTAACCTATAACTGTGTTTTTTCTCGTTTTAATGCCATTGAACACAACTTTTGATCAGCATAACAGCTAAAGTGAGCATATCTCCGTGTTTTGCTACCTAAAGCTACGTTGTGTGTTGTCTGTATTTGCTTCCCCTGTCACGAGTTCTGATCACTCAGTGATGATCCTTATATTTCTATAATCTGTGGACTCTCAGGATGTTATCTAAGCTTGTTTGTGCATGATCCAATAAGTATATTGAACGGTATAGCTAGAGTTCTGTGCTAACGGTCTTAAGATTTTTTTGCCCGTGGCTAATTCAGAGGCTCAGCGTTAGCTTTGAGGCTTTTTTTGAAAAAAAAAGATCAGTTAGCTGAGTTTCTTCCCGTTACATAGATATGAAACATTCATAGTTTATTACATATTAATAAGCCCTCAGACACTTTTGCTTGCAGATGTTGTGATTTCGGCCCCTTCGGCGGGTCTGTGGGGTTTAAGAGAGTAAGGCAAGGCAAGTTTATTTATATAGCACTTTTCAACACAAGGCAATTCAAAGTGCTTTACAAAAAATTAAAGACATTTAGAAAATGGCATTTAAAATCAGTCATTAAAAAGAAAAGCTAATAAAATAAACATTAAAAGAAAAAATACATGGATAAAAGTTACAGTGCAGTCTAAGATATGAATAGTTCAATTAAAAGCAGCTGCAAAAAGAAAAGTCTTCAGCCTGGATTTAAAAGTAGTCAGAGTTGCAGCGGACCTGCAGGTTTCTGGGAGTTTGTTCCAGATATTTGGAGCATAATAACTGAACGCTGCTTTACCATGTTTAGTTCTGACTCTGGGGACAGTAAGCTGACCAGTCCCTGAAGACCTGAGAGTTCTGGATGGTTCATAATTTAGCAGGAGGTCAGAAATGTATTTTGGGCCTAAACCATTCAGTTCTTTATAAACCAGCAGCAGTATTTTGAAATCTATTCTTTGACACACAGGAAGCCAGTGTAAAGACTTCAGAACAGGAGTGATGTGATCCACTTTCTTAGTGTTAGTGAGGACTCGAGCAGCAGCGTTCTGAATTAGCTGCAGCTTTCTAATAGATTTTTTAGTGAGACCTGTGAAGACACCATTGCAGTAGTCCAGTCTACTGAAGATAAAAGCATGGACAAGTAAAGGGAAACATTTGAGCTGAAACAAAAACACACTGGTTGGTACTTGGTATGAACATTGGCTTAGAATCATTATTATTAGCAAACTTAAGCTGAACATCAGTCAGTTTGATGACTATGACTCTGCTATATTTGTGCTAATATCACACGTTTTTCATTTGATCAATACTCACTTGTAGCCACTATGATTGTTGTTAATGAAAGTAGCATAGTCTCTTTAAAGATTAAACAGTGAGTTATAAAATGGACAATATGGATAGGCTGAATGTTTTTTAAATAACAGATACACAGACTACTCTAATAATTACATTCTTTGTACAATTGTTTGGCCAAGACAGTATTTTTCTGAATTGGATTTTGACCTAAAAAAGAACGCCTTCCAGTTCCTGGGTCAGAGAAACTCCATGTGCCACGTCAGGGGGAGTATGTGTATTGGGGAGGAAGGAGCTGCTGACAGAGCAGCTGTTTTCCAAGGAAATGTAGTCGTATACATGTAAAATGTTTGGCATCATTACACTTCAATATGCATTCAACACAAACAGCAGTTGCAACCTTGTTGTGCCTTTTTATATTACTATAAGACAAAAGGTTCAATATTCGTCTAATTAAATAATGCAACTGAATTGTTGGTTGAAAAAGGCTAATTCAAAAGCTGGAATTACAGAAGATCTCAAACCATGTTGGGAAGTACCTAATACATAAGAAACACTCTTTTTGAGCAAAGATTCATCTCCAAACCTCTCAACTACTATTAATATTATGGCAATTTATATAACCTTCATCCTAGCAGATCCAAGTGAAACCTAGTGACCTGAACTTGTTTTTGTTAGCTCTCTTTTACAAGACATTTGAATCTGAATCTCACCTGACAGGGCGGGCTTGACTTTCGTTAATACACACCCTGCTGGGTGTGTGTGTCAGCAGGCCATCTGGTAGAGGGGCAGAGAAGAGGCACATTCACTTGGCGTACAATCAAAACACCTTAAGGTGTTCCAAGCGGAAATAAAGTAGCCTGTGTGTTGTTTGTGTACATGCATGGATCGTGAATCACATGTGTACACTGATGAGATCACCTGACTCAGTCCCACATGACTAGACAGAGATGGAAAAGCTGACAGGACAGCTTTTATTACTTTAACCTCTACAGATTAGCACTAATGTTGAGTCCTAATGACCCTATGTGATCTTGATCTGGGTAAGAGACCTGTTTTTCCACAATGGAAACAAATGGCTCAATTAGCAACTTTACAATTACCGTAAGCCTGTGTTGTTATCTGACGTTCTAATAAGGTTTCGTCAGATTTAGTCATTCGTTTTATAGAAGTGTAAATTGGTAAATACTCTGCTGATTCAATACATTTTGTCCAGCTCATTTGAAGATTCTTTGTGACTGACCATGACGTTTTTTCCCTATTTCTAAATAAAGTGATTTTCAGTTCAGTACGTTGTTAATCCAAACTGTTTGGTGTAGTTCAGCAAAAAGAACTAAGTAAGTTTAACAATATGAATCACTCAGTAAACAACTATTTGTGAAATGAGATGCATAAGCAATGGATTGGTTTAATGGAAACCAACTGTATCACTTTGCTCTCAGTCACCAGTGGTCTGGACTATCGTAAATCTTCTAGTTGATTTACTCTGAAGATCCAGAGGTATAGATGAGTTTTTTCCATAAACTGTAGAAAACATGGACATAGTATGGCGTTGTTGTCGATCCGGGTGAAAAATCAGAGCATCAAGCAGCTTGCATCTAAGGCATCAGCCAAAGCGGCAACACCCCAAATAATGTTTAACTTTTCCCGTTTGTATAAAGAAAACAGTTCAGTTGTTTCAACATTCACCACCGTACAGTTGCCATTAATAGAGAAAATATCTCTATGTTTCAAACGTAAGCAGTTTATGTTAAGCATATGTTTAGTTCAGGTGTGAAGTTAGTCATTATCACATGGGGGTCTATGAAGATTGATTATCTTTTTGAGTCAGCTCTAAGTGACCATTCAATAAACTGCAGTCTTTGTTCCGCATGGGTTTGGTCCACATGTGTACTGAACAAAGACTATGGAAGGCGTTTCAGTGCCCCACAACCACGTGGGGAGATGGGTCAATAACTCAGGGGAGGCTGTGTTTGTTTCCTGTTTTAAATCAACAGTCATTATGTTTGTCATTGTTCCTGAACTTTTCACATCATGTTTATTGTTGTCACCATGACAAAGAAGCTCCTCTAACTTTTACTTATTGTTAAGCAGGACTAAGTTGTACTTAACAAATGGACAAGTTGTCATGAGCATCAATATCAATATTTGCAATGTTAAGACACATCAATGAAGGCACAGTGATCAATGTTGTTGTTATGCAATGATGTTGGCTCTGAAACTGTTTTTAGTACTGATGTTTTATTCACAAACCGCTCAGTCATGCCAATGGTATGCTGTTACTCTGCATTTTACAATTTTATTAGATTGTTACATTGAATGTTTATCAAAACAAGGGTGGATAGCCATTAGTATCAGTGAGAATAAACCAATAAACAAAAGCTGTTGTGTATTCAATTAAATGTCTTTCACTGCTTTAAAAGTTGAGCCACGTGCTCAAGTTATGGGATCAGACTTTGGCCTTTCACATGTGTTCAGTACACAAACCATGCTAATGAAAATGTGTCGAGCAGAAGATTCCACTTTAAATGTACTTATTTGTATACATACTGTATATATAATCAACTGTCCGTCAAAAGCGTGTGTCAGTCTACTGTTTTTGCAAAGCAGAGTGCTTTAATCAAATTACAGAACTGTTGTAGTGGAAGCATTTTTAAAGGTTAACTTCCTGTTGGTTATGTTCATTTTTAGCTGCTGGTCTGGGTCATGCGTGTGTGTGTGTGTGGGTGGGTGGGTTGGAGCGTGTGTGTGTGTGTGGGGGGAGGGGGGTTGTGTGAGTATATGTGTTGTGTAGACGGAAACCGCGAAGAAAGTAATGACAAAGACACAACGGATTGAGCTAAAAGACTATTGCAATGTTCTGTGTGTGTGTGTGTGTGTGTGTGTGTGTGTGTGTGTGTGTGTGTGTGTGTGTGTGTGTGTGTGTGTGTGTGTGTGTGTGTGTGTGTGTGTGTGTGTGTGTGTGTGTTGATCTAACAATGATAAAGCTGAGCACGTGCTTGCTCAGTCACAGTGAAAAGCTAATCTTTGAAACAGGATTTTTATCCTGCTCAATAACAACGTGAGTCGCCTTTGATTATGGAAGTAATTAACTGCAGGTGACCCTCAAACATTTTATAGCAATAACAAAGGTTATCATGTATCAGGTGTGGATTTTCGTGATTTCAATTATGTTAAGGAGCACATGTTATGTTGATTATGGAAAACAAATTTCTCATCCATTATAGTGTTTTGCATGTTTATGTTGCATTTGTTTTATGTATTTAGTGTCAAAGGTTCTTCTTGTGAAATTGCATTTATAAGAAGAAAAATAACTCCACAAGGACAAATAAAGTACTGTCTGTGTAATTCCTGTTAGCACTATGACTCATTGAGGTCATTAATTATTTGTTTAGAAAAAAAGAATGAGTCAGAAACTGCGGTTGCACTTAATTTAAAGGGATGGTGGTCCATTTAGCACGTAGCACTATTGGGTACATCCCAATGAGAGGTAAAACAACACTATGAGAGAGAAGCGATGTTCGAAACACCAAGAAGTAAGATCAGGGCTGTGATTTCATTTGAGATGTGGGACCAGTATGGAAATAATACAACAATGAGTCAACACAAATTGTAACTCATTACAGATATAATAAGACCCTTTTTTCTTTTGTCAGAGGAAGTGCAGCTTCCAAAAAGGAACTGTAAGGGACGAACAGACTCATCTTGTTAAAACAGTAAAGGGAACAGTGTGTGTTTTCTATAGTCCACATTGTGCAAAGGTAACAACTACCTCTTTTTATGACGTTTCATTCATCCTAATTTTTTCCATCCCCTTTGTGTAAAGGTCAAAAAACTTAAATCAGATGTTTTTTTTAGCATTATTATGATTCAGCAAAAAAGTAGTGGTTAAGGTTAAGGACTTTTCTAACATGTTTCCTCTCCATGACCTTACTGACACAGTCATGCTTTCTTTTTAAGCCTCATGTGGTTATGGCTGTGTGCTTTTTTTATGTCAGCTGATTCACCATATACTGTATGTTTGTTTTTCATTTATTGTGTTTATAAATATAGTTTTTGGTCACTTGACCGTATAATAGTGTACATGTTTTTTTATATGTAAGCTGATAGTGTGAAGGTGTGTGTATCTCTATATTGTTTTATGTGTAAACAGTATAGTCTGTTCTTCTGTTTTATTACACAGGGTGAGTATGTGCTGTACATTTGAGCTGACATCAGAGTGTCTCCACTGCTCAGTGTGTATGTGTATGTGAAGGCTCATGAGTGGGTGAAGTTCACAGGTTTATTGTTTTATTCCACCTATTAAGTGCTTTATGGTCCCACACGTCAGAGAGGTGTCTGCCAGTGTCTGAATCACCTGCAATCATGACAATGAATCTAAAGAGTGTACGAAGATGGTGGTCAAAGTGTTTTAACCGACATGTAATATTATAGGATATTAGGTCACCAGAAATCTTACAAAATCAAAACTCAAAACTTAGTTTATAGCATTAGGTTTGAATAATCTACTATATTTAGCAGCAAGTGAAATCATTAGAATCACTGTAAAAGGAATATGCAATTTTTCTTACACCATGAGAAAGTGTTTTTGTATTGATGATAACTGCAATGTAATTATATCCCTTAAGCAGTGATGGCTTTTTATTATTTACAAGGATGGGGCAACAATTATACCATATTTTAAAACCCACAATATAATATAAGCACTCTAAGACCTGTGATGCTGTTAAATTCCATTGTAAGCCACCAGGACAGCCATTTAATAATAACCATTAGACAGAGTGACTGAAAGACTCATATTTAAAATAATGAAGTGTAAAGTTCGAATGTTGTCAATACTTTGTAGATGTCTCTTTAGCTTTTCCTATGTGGTTTACGATGTCAAACTGAAAGCATACAGTCATCTTTGTTGAACAGTACATACACAGTGGGACTTGATTGTTTCACTCTGAATAATCTGTCTCATATTCACAGCCATCTGTTTGCTGCACATGTTTCATTACACGTGTAATGACTGACTCAACTCAGTGCCTGTACAGGAAATCATAGTTTGAATTACAGCACGTGTTACGTATTCTGTCCTTAACTCTATTTGTTGCCTTGTTTTAGCTTTCAAATGTATGTTTTTTTACCTGCAGCAAAACAAAAAAAACATCTGTTTTTCATTTGTTAAGGGGAGATTCTTCATTGTGCTGTAGCGCCACAAATCTCCTGCCGATTAAAGAGGAATGTAATATTGAAAAAGCTTGGAGAATTGAGGTTTTTGTGGGTAATCAATAACCTGTGTCTTATCTCTACCAAATGTTATTTTCACCATGGTAGTAAAGTGGATTATACATTACATATTTGCAATAAACTGTTGTCCAGAGAGAATACATTAGATGAAGTCCTGTTCTCAATCTGCTCAGTTAAACAACAGCATGTGATGAAAGATGACTATTTATATTACGTGGAAAACAAGAAAGAAAACTCAATCACCCACAAACACCAGCACACAGTGTTGTGATTACGGCAGCTGCAAAGTGGAGCATAAATGTACTGCTTTTACCGACTGCATAGGGTTTCACATAGAGAAGATATCCACTCACATACAGAATACAGCATAGAGTGCTTTTCAGTTATAAATAAAAGAGTAATACTGTCATTGTTTTCTTTTTTAAATGCTATTTTAATCGAGGTAAAACCCCAAACAACCCTCAGTTAGACGTTTTATCACCCGCCTGTGGTTTGACAGGAGCAGCCACGTGTGACTCTACAGTTGTGTGAGGGAGTTGTAGGTGGTTTTCCATGGAAAGAAAATAAAGACCCTGACCCTGAGGAAGACGTGAGCCCTTCCTTTCCATTAACCCTTTCCACTCTAACTCTTCATGTCAACTGTATACCAAGAACAATCATAAAGCGTGATCTGACAGACAGGAAAATGTGTGATGTAGCAGTTGTCGTGGGAGGCTTGTTAGGTGTTTCTAAAAGTGAAGAGCTGTTTGACTGCAGGACACGCAAAACAGATATCACGCCATAGCACAAAACACATCACAGTATTCTCTTCTCCTGTCTATGTTAAACAAATGAGGGTGATTGTAGTGAGAAACAGACTGTTGATTAATGGAAACATATTTGTCTCGTCTGAATCCTGGTTGCATCACTACGACAGACTGATATGATGTTAACAACATGAGGTGTGGGACCCCTCAGGCATGGTTACAGCTGCAAAGGCCCGTAGTGGAGGAATAATAGACTAGGGGCCCCTGACTAGACTTTGCCTTATTGCCAGAGCAAACTCTAAAGAAAAGGTTCATCATGTTGTGAATGATGCTTGTTTGCTTTTTTATCTAGAGTTAGATTAGACAATCAATACCAGCTCATGTTTGTAACTTTACGAAGGTAGCGATAGTACAAGAGGGGAAACATCAAACTAACTACAGTTGTCATGTCCTTATTTCTTAGTTGAAGTCCTTTCCCTTTTCACACAGATGGTACAACACCAGGAATTTAATTATCACAACCACATAGTGCTTATTTGTCATGTTCACACTTCTGTTTTTATATGGATTTATAATCTTTGTCTCAAGTATTTGTGCCAGCTGATTTAGCCAGAGCTGGCTTTAGCTTCATATTTATCTCATGGGTTTAGCATAAAGCTTGCATATCGTGTCAGTCTTCTTATCTAAGAAAATAAGCAAATGTTCTTTAATGTTGACCTGGTCCTTAAATATGTCGGCTGGCAGACAGTTTTATCTGTCCATCACCAATAGTACCGCTAGGGCAAAGACACGTCCTTTAATAGTCTAAATGTTATCCAGGAAAGGTTCAAGGTAGGTAAAATAGAGTCAATGACCTGCCACCACAATCCTCTGATATCTGTCTATGAAACGCCCTTGAAAAAAGGGTCCACCTATCAACTGCACACATGTCTGCATGGTCAGTTTTAACACCTGGATGTTAGCGAGCCCTTGTGGAGTCGCTGCAACAACATGCAGCCGTTGCTATCAGGACTGAAGGTGAAGCAATAAGGTGCTAAACAGGAGTGACTATTTTTTTGCTTGTTGGTACAGAGAGACTGTGAGAAAAGGGCGTAGGAGCCGACGTGTGATTATGTATAGTACATAATGTACCAAGCAGGCTTTTGATTTGATTTGAATAGCATTCTTTCCCCCCACTGGAACCTTCCTCTCCTACGTACCAAGGGGCCTCACTTCCTCTTCTGAAAGCCTTTCCATTTCCTCTCTGTCTGAGGCGCAGCTCTACTTTAAAAGCAAAACAAGAGACTCGGCTCTACCCAGAAAATGTTTCAGGCTGTGGTTATATACACTATATTGTATAACAGTATTCAGAGGAATTGTGTTGGCCTTTGAGTAGTAAAAATGGCCACACTTCATCTAAGTGCTACAGCATTGTAAACTCAATATTTAAAAAAAAATGTCAGTATGCCTATAAGCTGCCAAAATAAGGTGCTATTGACCTTTTTGTGGCAGGCAGACATGGTGTTAAAAGACTGAAATGTCACTGGGACTCTCAAGAAGGCCAAAATACACAACACGATGTCAGGCTTCACGCAAACTGAATCAATCAGAACAAAGAGATGAGGATTGCATTTTTATTTAGGGAATATTTGTTTTAATTGGTTTACAGGGAGTGAAGTTTACTCCCTGACCCATGTCCCCATTTGAACTATGATAATCTCTCACAACAGACTTGACTGTGCAGCCTTGGCATTTTGGGACAACACATGAATAAAATGAGGCCCTTGTCATAGCAGATACAGAACAAAAACAACAACATCTCATTAAGTGTGGTAAAACATGACATGGAAAAATAATACATAACTTGAGGAGCAGATTTCTAAAGCAGAAGTACAGAAACCTCTGACATTTGTACCATACAAGAACATGTTCCTATATGTCTGCTACTTCTCTCTCTGTCTGCCTTCCAACTGGCTGAACATGTTTATTTAATCTTCATGTATGTCTTCTCCAAGAACAAAGGCTGCTCACTTCTATCACAATTACTGATATTGCTGCTTTACACAATATGACAAAAAACAAAGAACATTACAAGCTATATTAAACAATGCACATGAATCAAAAGCCACCGATTTCTTCTAGATGGTTTAAACACTGTTTGTTTTCCAGTAATGTGGGTCATTATGAGCTTCCCCACCAAACCACATGCATAGCTTTCATGTTGTGGAAAGGCATGTACTTATTTGCATTTTGAAGCTGTCATCTTTTCTGTTAAAGTCTGTTCACTAATGAGGTGCTGCCACCTGCTGCTTAAAGTCAGTAGAACAGACTCAGAGTCAGTTTCAGATATACTGGCTTCACATGTATCAGATAACTCCTGTACAGTAGGTCCTTGTATTTAGAAATAAACAAGTGGACATTTCATTAATAATTTTTAAATAATGAGGTTTTTCTCTGTTATTACCCCTTTGGGCGGTGGTGGCGAAGTCCATAGTAGTATAGTATAGTAGTATTCGTTTATTAGTCCCCAAGGGGAAAATGGGTTGCAGCACATCACAGAGGCATTTAAAAAAAGTTAAGACAATACATCACTGACAACAACATAGACACAGATAAAAACAAACAGACATAAGAAAACCAGATATCGGCAGACATGACAAGGGGCCTATAGGCCCTCATTTGCGAAATAGGGGGGACAGGGCCAGACCAGCTGGGTAAACAGTGCGTCCTAGCCATCATTTATTCAGGAGTTTTATGGCTTGTGGGACGAAAGACAGCCTCGATCTGTTCTTTTTTAAATAAAGGGCACGATATCTCCGCCCGGATGGCAACAATTCAAAGTAAGAGGCAAGAGGGTGCCTCAAGTCACTCACAATATTGTGTGCCAGTTTTAAAACTCTGTCCTTATATAAGCATTCTATATTAGCAAATGAGATTCCTGTCAATTTACTGGACAATGTTATGGCCCTCCTGACTGACTTTTTCTGTGCCTCAGTTGCGTTGCCGAACCAGCATATAATGCCGAAGGAGAGCACACTTTCAATAAAAGCATGATAAAACATCTTCACCATTCTGTTGCCGACATTAAAAGACAATAATTTACGTAAAAAAAACATTCTTTGTTGAGACTTAGCATTTATTTTCTCAGACCAAACATCCCATCTGAGCTTGTGGTCAAGCACGACACCAAGATACTTGTACTCAGTGACACATTGAATGGGCTCACTATTTAATAAAAGAGTAGGATTGGGCGATTGTGCTATTCTAAAATCAATTTCCATCTCCTTTGTTTTTGAGGTGTTTAGAAGCAGGTTTGACTTCTCACACCAGTTAATAAAGAAGTCAAGGACAGGCCCATGCTCCTCTTCCTCATCAAAGAGGAGGCTGACCAGGGCCGTATCATCTGCATACTTAATAAAGTGCCTATTGGGAAAAGGTGCTGATGCAGGAGTTGGTGTATAAAATAAACAAAAGAGAGGATAAGACACATCCCTGGGGTGAGCCTATCCAGGTAGTTATTGCGTCAGAAAGTGCCATGCCTATTTTGACCTGCTGAGTTCTACAGCTGAGGAAGTCAACGATCCAGGAGATCAGACCAGGTTCAAGTGAGAATTCTTCAGTTAAAATATTTGATAAAATACTTGGCTTAATGGTGTTAAAAGCTGATGAGAAGTCGGCAAATAGAATCTTTACATGGGCTTTTGGCGTCTCGAGGTGAGTGTGCAGAAGATGCAAGAGAGTTGCGATAGCATCTTCCACCCCTCTAGAGGCCTGATATGCAAAATGCATGGGATCTAAGAGGTGCTGCGTTTGTGAGATTAGATGCCTCTTAACTAAACGCTCAAAACATTTCATTACCAGTGAGGTGAGTGCTATAGGCCGAAAGTCATTGGGCTCACTGGCCCTGGGGATTTTAGGCACTGGAATAATTGTGGATGTTTTCCAAAGAGAAGGGACTTTTTGCAGATTAAGGGAGGACCTAAAAATGTCTGTAAACACAGGTGCAAGTTGTTCTGCACAGTGTTTTAAAACAGCTCCTTCAATATTATCGGGGCCAGGGCTTTTTCGTATATTACACTTCCTGAAGAGATGGATGACTTAGGGACTTGGCTTGGCAACTGGAAGGTTCAAGTCCCGGAAGGACCAAGTGCTACCGAGGTGTCCCTGAGCAAGGCACCATTCCCTAAAACTGCTCCCCAGCTATGGGCAAATAGCAGGGGCAGATGGGGCTCATAGCCATGGAAGGCAACCCATCTAGGAGAAGGACACTCTGAACTAAAAACCAGGACTGAGAGGAGTTGCGCCCCCCAGTCCTTAATCAGCATAGTAAAGCCAACCATGAAGAACAAAGTCATCCCAAATCCTATACTTCCAGCGGCGGGAGTCCGCAGAAACATCGCAGCGGATGGTGAACTGGCCAGATGTATGGATGACTGGAAGCGACGATGGAGGGCTCGTCTGAGGACGACCTAGAGAGAGACCCCAACTTGATAACTTGAAAGAAGACAAAGAGTCCAAATGTTATATGAACCACACGACAGCAAGAAGCTAGACAGTTGATGGTAATGAATTCAGTTAAAGTTGTAGCCTACTGTAAACTAGTGGGAGGAAAAACATTTTCCTGTGCTGCACTTTGGTTTGTAGCATGTTCCGTTAAAGCTGAAGGTCAGTCTGTCTGATCCTGTGTTTGTTTAGGCTCTGTTTTCTAGAACTGTCAAGAAACACATGTACAGTCAGCCTGTGAACGGCATGATCCCTGCTGGTGGATGTCATTGTGTCTCATAGGATTTTGGTGGTTGGACTTCGGAGCTTCGAGGGTCGATAATATTTGCTCAACTGACAATTTAATTTTAAACTAAATATAATCGTGTTATGGGCATGTATCCCACTGGCTTTCAGCATGTTGCTAAAACTAATTTAAGTGTAGATGAAACAGATCCCCCAAAATTAGCCAATCATTTCTAAATGTTTCGCAGCTCAGTCACATATGCTGTCGGTAAATGACTAACAACATATTGAGGCCATCTGGGCCATTCACATGACAAAATACTGGATCGATTCATTACACACAGCATATATCACAGTCTTCAGTAGGAACAAAGTTACATATACCAGTTATTTAAGATATGAAATACATATTCATGAGCTTCAGTTCTTCAGTTCTTCTTTTCTTCCGGCTTTGAGCAATGAACCAAACTGTGTCCTCATTACACAACTCATCATTATGCCCTGCTCTATTCTCTTCTTAAGTCGGCAAGTCAGCGGACAAAGGTATCATTATTACTCAGGGCCATTTTGGGAAATCAAGCCCTGTTATTTCCTCTGTGACAGAGCCATGTTCAGCGGCAGGGTATATGTTTACACACACACACACACACACACACACACACACACACACACACACACACACACACACACACACACACACACACACACACACACACACACACACACACACACACACACACACACACACACACACACACGATCAAAGACTTTTAAAATACGTGTTATACATCATGCTGACACCCTTTGATATCCAGGAATACCCACAGTGTGAAACCACAACAGTTACTGTAAACTGACTGTACAGTAGAGTGCGGGTCAGAGGAACCAAAACAAAAAACACACACACACCCAGGATAATGGTGTATGAAAAAATGTCAGTCAGCAGCCAGGTAATAACCACTGGGACAAATGTGGTTGCAGGTCCACAACAACACAATAATAACATAAGTTCGAATACACAATTTACTGTAAGGCATTTTCTAATCACTTTTACTGTACTGTATTCTCACATGCTCACAGCCCACTATTTATTCAGTTGGAAAATGTAATCCTCATTGTAAACGAACAGCTGCCAGTTGTAATTTACAAAGGTTGAATTCTGACACAATACTGAAACAAACAGTCTTTTAACTTCTTCATCTCTTCTCTCCGCTTCATTTCTTTCTTGTGTGAAAAATAAAAGCATCAGCTTACAACAAACACTCTCTGTTGTTATGTATTATGTGTTTGTGCCAACAAGTACAAAACAAAATAAGTAAGATTCAAGTTGCACACAAAGAAAACATGTTGGGACTTTTCTGTGTATTAGGAAAACAAGACCAAGTATGGAATATAGTATACAGCCATAGCAACTCTGTGAAGCTCAGTTATAGCGTTGCCTCGGGTTAAATGGGAATGTTAATCAACAACAAATTACATGATGTTGTTGAACAAGTGTCATGTTGATATTTGTTACTATCTTGGTTTAGTGTAAAAATGCTTACAATAGCTAATCATCACTAACACCAGTAGGCAATTGTAGAGGGGATGCCACCCCCCCTTGTTAGTGCAATGACCAAATTGCATCTCCATTGTTAACCTGCCATATCTGCCAGACCCATAATACATTTTTGGGGGAAAAATACCCATTATCAAACCATCATTTTCCTGACGACCTGCAGTAACTCATGGAGCCCCGTACAATAAAGTCAAATGATCACCAAAGTTTTGACAATTCATCCTGAGGGGCTATAAAGGTCAAACTCTGGACCAAATATAATGGCAATCCATCTCATACCTATATTTCAGTTTGGCAAATCAACAGACCCACTGACAGACTGACATTTCCATCCCTTGGGCCATGTCGCTGGTGTAACTACACCTATTCTCCTATACATTGTCACGAGACCTTTTATTATTATTTACTAGGTTTACACACACACACACACACACACAAACATAATTACATTTTCAGCCATTTATTAAAAAGCGGTGCAAAATAAGTTCCTTGATAAGTTGAATATGTATTTAAAATGTGAAGCTGCAAATGATATTATTGTATAATCCTTAAGGTATGTAACCGGTTTATATTTTAAGCATGTAATTCTTGAAAAACACATTGGAGTCAAAACAAGCATACATTCATTTCTTTATTCAGAAATAGTTTTGTCCCTTTCAGGCAATTAAAAATATAAGATTTTCTTTTTTTTACTGCATTTTCTCACATTGGTATTTCACAGACGTTGAAATATTTCTCCATAAATAAGTACAAAATTAAAAAAATTCCTTAGACACAAATAAATATCATAATAAATATATTAGTTTAAGTTAAACAACACAAGGCAACCAATAACCGAAAGGAATACTGTGGTGTTAAAGTCCCTGAACCAGGTTGTCAAATAAACGGGACAATTAATGATGGGGTGCAATTTACAAACTAGAAAAGATAGCAGAATGTTTTACATAATAAATCTCGTAAAGTTTGTCAGGATACAGATATTAAAATCCAAACTCACTGACATACATTCTGCCTAACACACTTTGATCTTTTAGCATTCTGCAACTTACTGTATACATGCTTGCACCCCAGGTCTCAGGAAAATGACACACACACACACACACACACACACACACACACACACACACACACACACACACACACACACACACACACACACACACACACACACACACACACACACACACACACACACACACACACACACACACACACACACACACACACACACACACACACACACACACACACACACACACACACACATACAATAAATGTACAACTTTCAACTACTCTTCTACTCTGGGGAAATGGGTTTCCATAAGATAAGGGAATCTTCCTTTGAAAAAAAATACATTGGGCACATTTATAAATCCCCATAATATTGTCACGACTTAATACATTTATCACATATTGAGCAGTCAGTAGTGATATCCAGCGTCACATACATAATCCTAGTGTTTGGAGAGAACACAATACATCTGTATAAGCTCTCAAAGGCAAAACATACTTTGAAAAAGTCTTTTTCATACAGCAGGGCACACTGATGCCCAGATAATCATTTATTTTACCTTCAATGTAATGCTCAATTTTGTAATTATTTTCTGATAAAGATAAGTAAGGATTTAGATGTTTTTTTGTTATTAGTTATTTATGTATGTCATTTAGAAGTGGGGAAATACAGGAAAGTAAATGACCGCCTGAACAAACACGACTGGGCATAAGGGGAGCCTGAGAGTTCATGTTTGTATTTACAATTAGCTCCCCCACATCAAGGTTTGAAAAGGCAAATGTGTTTCCCTCCATTGGGGGACTAAATCATTGCCACAACACGCACGTCTATGTTTTGACCTTCTTAGTAAAACTGAAATTCTTCAGGCGGTTCTGCAGGTGTTTATGTGCATGTGTCTCTGTGGGCGTTCACTTTTCAATCTTATATTCTGCCCACTCACTTGGCCTTGTGCCTCTCCAAGACTTTGAATGTGAGTGATGTGTGTTTATACGCTGAGGGGAAGAGAAAGGTGTCTCAACTCCACCATTTTCAGAGTACCACCCTTTTCTGAACCAATACACAAACACACTCATGCAGATCTGAGAACGCATGAATCAGACCTGAGAGATGCTCTTGCATAACCTGCTCACCACACGTTCACAGTTGAACCATTACACAACTTCACAAGTGTCCTCTGTAAACATCCAGGAGCCTACTGGAACATTCCCCACAGATGATTTTATCTGACAGCAAGAATGTATACATGTAGGTGGGAAAAGCGAAAAGGAACGACCAATATCAAAGGTTGTGAACTTTTTGGACCAAACATACATATAGCATAGGTGTCGACCTGATAAATGAACGAGGCACCTCATAAAGTCTCATGGGACTCAGTGGTGGGTGGATTCTTAAATTCGCATTTACTGTAATGACTTTCCAAACAGTAAAATATGTACCAAACAAAAAAAGGGCAGTTAAATGTATAAAACATGAAAAGTATTGATCTTTTACTCATTTTTAAGGCTAAACCAGTAGCCTGAGGCCCATGATGTATTATTTAGAATAAGCTTTGGCAGTTTAAAACATCCCAGAGCTTTGGATTATATATTATGAAGTGTATAATTTGATGATTTTTAATTTACTGATTATGGTTCTATTGAGATCTGTCTGTGCTCGGAAAGTCCCGACACAGACTTTGATGTTCCACAAACAACAATCCTCAACAAGTTCCACTTCACTGCAACCCAAATGAATTACTTGCTATTTATCTGGAAAATAATCACAACACTCATCCATGTGATGGGATCAAAGCGGGGTCATGCTCAAAGTATCTCAGCTCTCTTATCTGAACCTCTTAACATATTTGTGACAATAAATGAAAACATTTGCTCTGCCAGCGAACACTTTGTTCGTTGAGGCAAATGTATTGTATCGTCTAGCAGACTCTTTGTTCCAGACGCATCCTCGCCTAAATGGTTGACTTCACATAACAGGATCATTCTCTGGAGAATTTGGACTTATGTGGCAGCACACCCTATCATAAATAATTAAATTCATCAGGAGAAGCCAGATGCTTTACTGGTTTGTCTGCACAGCAGGAAACTGTGGAAAAAGGTCAGGGATTGAGTGTCTGGAGTTTAGAGTATTCAGCCGATCAACAAGACAAACTTATACCCAATTAGCCTCCGCCTCGACATCTGTATGGTAGAATATATACTGACAAAAGAGGAAGTCTAACGTACAACAATAGAATATTTGCTCTGACAAAGAAGGGAGAGCATGCTTTTATTTCATACTGAAAAGGAGTAATTGCTTTTTGAGTATAAGCTTGCATCTTATTAAGAGATTGCTAAAATATTCTCTCTCTTTATGTTCCTCTCACCACATCCCTTACAGTATCTTCATTTTCATGCAACATGGCGCCAACATTATGTATTTTATTATAAAATATAATACCATCTGCAACGTCAGGGTTGAACTCATATTTCAAGGTTGTTCTGGTTTATTCCTCTTTGGCATGTTTGGAGGTAGATCTTACTGTAATGAGCAGAATTGAGGTAGAACAACCAATTAGACTAAACACATGTTTTTTCTTTTCATTATCACTACTGCACTGCACAAAAGAATAACTAAGAATAGATATTTTGAGACAGTTACCCATTAAGCTCTGTTGCTTTTCTATTTTCAGAGGAAATTATTTCCCTAGTTTAATACCCTTATAGTACAGTAAAGGTGTTTTCTAGCCAGTACAGAAATTGCTATTTATGGCACCTTGAAACTAACAATCTCAACACAGATAGAGACATATGCATGTTTTTCTTTGTGAGGGCAAGTCCTTACAAATCACTTTCAGTGTCTGTGCAGCAGCAATCCCAACTGATGCTTCAGGAAACTGTCTAGGGCTTTGTTTACCACTATCCTCCCTCACCCTCAACATTTTGAATCAGTAACAGCTTAACATCTCCATCCTTTCTCCCTGGTGAAATGATGCCAGCGTCCACCCTTGTAATCATCCCTGCTGGGTTTTTACTGTTCCATGCTGGGCTTGGGGAGGCCCAAGGGAGAAGGGGCCATACATGTACTTCCCTTGCTCATTTGGAAAGTGTAACTGGTTGCTCACAGCATCTGCTCAAATCATCACATAATATCTGCGAACAATGTTCTTTAAAGCTAAATGGAAACTTGAAATTGTGAATCTGTATCAGTTTTTGTATGTTTTTTTTCTCCCTCAAACACTTGATTCTGCGTAGCGGCTTGCTGTTTGCCTTTGTAGATTGGGAAAGTTTCCCGAAATGGCAAACTGATCCCTCTTGGTGTCACCTTTTGATGTGTAAAATCCATCTATGTTTACTTTCAATCTGAACCGCTTAGCCCACATGACCTGACCATTCCCCCAGGGCTTACACTGCTTGATCTGTGTGGAAAAATAGCTGTGGGATTTATACATACACAAAGTACTAGTATTGACCTCCCCCTCACCTTTTGAAACATTTGAACATTATGTAGATATTTGGCTTTGGCATCAATTTACCATAATGAGGCAAAATCAAAAAAGGCAGGTATAGAATTAAACCAGTTCAACAGCAGTGTTTCTTATGTTTTATCCTAGGGTGAACATTGCAGCATTCATTTTAATGAACCGAAAGTTGGAAAGTGCTTTTGTTTTGAAATGGCACCAATAACAACTATAAAGCGCTGAGACTTCTCGTACAAATGGACACGTTGAATGTGGCTTCATTAAGATGTTTAAATGATCAAGTGTGAATACAAATGCTTTTTTGTTACTCACCAGTTATAAATAAGTTCCATTTGTGGCAGCTCCTAGGCAACAGCAGTAGGCTTGGAGCACAGCTCAAAGGGATGCCACTAAGATGGAAATATAAAATGCAGAACACGCTGGTGTAGTTGTCAGTGGAGTGGCTCTACAGCAGTGAGTAAAGCAGCTCAACACAATGTTTTAGTGAAGATCACCCGAAGCCTCTGCCCCACATGTCGTTATCCACTCTTCTTACTTTGTGTCTCTGCATGTCTAGGGAGTAGGTCCATTTTCCCACGTTATCTTCAACTTTATCAAGCCAGAATCTCAATGTATGTGTATGTCATCAAAGCTCAGAGCATTGTTTTTGTGTTGTGTATAAATCTCCTCCCACGTGTGAGTAAATCCGACTGCACACACTTCATCTTTGTGTGTGCAGAAATGCGTGTGGGTAGGTGTCCACTCACGTCTAAGAGGACTGAGTTTGAAGTTTGTTTAGGTCTGTGTGTTTTTGCGAGCATCCTCATGTTGGTGACGGTGCATGTGTGGGCTAATGTGTCCATGGTTGTATCTCCACGGAGAGCAGGGTATCTCTATTTCAGGTTCTCACGTTGACAAAACAGTAGGCTGCTGAAACACTGTGCTCCCTTCAGCTTGGGTACGTGCATGGTTGCGGAAGTCTGTGGGCGTGAAGGATTGTGTGCGTTTTCGAGGAGAGACAGTGATACAGATTGTGTGTGTGCTCTGAACTTATATGAACTAAGCCTAAAGGGAAATAAAAGCTCTAACAGGGCAAATAGCATTGAATTAAATGGAATAATAATGGATAATAGATCAACTATTATATCGTAATGCAGAGAAATAAAAAGTGTTATAGTGTTGAGAAAAGCACACTGGTGTAAAATGGCTCACTCGTTCTATCAATCTGCCGAACAATCTACAGACAAGAAGGCAATCTTTGCTCTGGATTGTCCCAGCGGCGCACCTCATATCTCAACCGTGAGATCGAGATTTGTATTATTGCAGGACTTTGGTGATATGAGGAAAGAATCTCAGAGGCTTGTGAGCTCAGTGTTGGTGCTTGGTTGTGTGGAATAAAACAGTACCTTTAATCTATAAACTACTCATTTAACAAACGTGAAGTGCAGTACAATATTAAAGAATAAATCATGTTTTCCTTTTTGTCCTCATCTCAAAACAAGCGCTGCCTGTGCAGCGAAAGCCTGATATAGCATATTGCTTTGTGCCTTTTTGCTGTTCTGTTGTTGTTCAAAAACGCTTGAAACACATTAGTGAGCCTCAGAGCACTGGCTGATTTTTCCCTTTATTACTTTACAATAAAGATTGGACACTGCTCATTTTGAGTTATCCCATGTACACCATCCTGCTTCTGTAAATACTCACCAGAGCAGTGAATCTGCAGCTGAAACTAGTCCCAAACACATGCATTATTTACTCATGTCTGAGTTGGATTTGCTAGAAATGATAGTGTCCAGCTGTTAAAAACAAATTACTCTTTGGTAAGATGAAAGTGTCTATCCATGACATACATTTAAAATGAAATACATACAGACAGATGGGTTTGGGCCAGATTGCCACAGGGAAGTGGGTAAGTATTGAGAATTGGTTGGAGATTGGTTTTGGTCTTTTTAAGTAATTTGGTAGCACTAACCAATAAACTGTTATTTAAACAGCTAATAAGTGTAATACTTAATGCAAGGTGTAGGATGGCTCTATACAGCTTTTACACCTTTAAGAGTTTCCGCACAACTATTAATCTGTATGCACATCCGTCCGCACAAACCGACAAGGCATCACTCTCTGAAATGTCTTGCTCCCTCCAACCCTATACCGGAGGTAAGCATCATGTGCTTTGAATACTTGAAGTTTTCTTCCTTTTATGCATGATGAATACAAAAAAATGTCAGCCCTTTGGTTAATTCAATGTTGTAACAATTACAATTATAGAGCCATCAGTTCTTCTCCCTCTGGTACAATGCAGCAACTGCAACGTTCAATGATATGCTAATGAAAAAAGGTCAATTTAACAGCTGAGCTAGCACACTAGATAGTGAAGCACTGAATAGACTGAATAAACGAATCATTCACTACTGTGTTGGAACAAAACCTGGCAGTGGTTATCCACCATGAATGATTGTACAGTTAAAACAGCAATCTTTCAGCCAAAAAAGACACACAGTTGTTGAAAATAACATTTAACTATAAACCTATAAAGAACCTGTTTAGTACTGGTTATTCTTTCATCAGTTTGTTATAAGGAGTTTTGAGAATGTAGAAATCAGATGTAAAATTGGATAATCAAGCTAATTTGTTGTTGGTATGCGTTTGTATTCTGCTTTAAGTCATAACTTGGCAGATCACAGCTGTCTCTGTCACGAAGCCTCATTTTATGTCAATGTCGAGGTTTTTCTTCTCCTCACTTAGAACTGAATGGACAAAATGTAGAATGTATTATTACGATTATGGATCAGACCATGTTTCTGCTCTGACCGCCTGGAATTTTAGTGTCATTCATAAAAGTTGTGCTATTATATCTACCACCTGATCCTGCAGGTTTACGCTCAACATCATCTATCAAACCAAATGAATCCACTGCAAGCACTCCGCAGGGCTCCAAGCCACGGTATCCCTACTTCAATTTCCTTGTAGACAGCCCATGAAGCACTTTCTTCAGGACCCACAACTCATCCCAAACACTGCAGCCTATCTTGTCTCGAAACTCCTCAAATTCCTTCATGTTAACTCTGCCCCACACTCCCTCCTCCAGCTCCCTGTGGCTGCTCATATGTCTTTCAAATCCCAGTTGGCACTCATGGGTGTGAAGGGATCCGCAGCTCTGTACCTCTGGGCAACGGTTAGACACACAAGTCCGTGCTCTGTATTCTGTCACGATTGGCTGCCTGGCTCCAATTTTGCTGCACCGGTCACCGCCACACCCGGAACCCAAATCCTGTGGTATAATAATGTTCCTGCTCGAGTCAAATTAACCGAGTCACTCCACATATTTTGTCATCTTCCACTGATTTCGCAAGCAAAAAGTCCTTCTATTTCATTAACTATATTCCTTTTCCTAATGCTAACCTCAGTCCTGTTCCAGATTTCTCTTTAATCACAGGGTTACACCCTTGAAACGGAAACTCTTTTTTTTAATAAATGTAGTCATCCAAGTCCTTCCAGATAAATCCTTGGCTGCTTGAGAAAGTTATTGAACTGAAACTTCAGGTGATGCGTGCAATAATCGCTCGCATAAATGAATAGTTCACCCAACAAATGTAGCATTAACCTTCAAGTAACTGACAGTCAGACATCTGGGCCTGCTGTTCACGCGATGAGATCTTCCTTATAACTCATAGAAAGCTATTTCAGCAGACTGTTGCTAGGGCAGCCCGTGGATATAGAGACACTATGCCTTGTATTTGTATTCATTAAAAATGATAACTGTAATGACTGCCACCTGTGTTGTTAGGACTATCAAGGCATTTACATGTAACAATAACCTGTTTACAATAAGAGATGGCAATCAAATTACATAGCATTGAATAAATAGTCATTAGGCATGTCTGTATAATTTAAAAAAACTATGCAATCCAAACAGATACAAACACAGCCTACGAGGAACAGTTTCTAAAATGCTGTAACCTTTCACCCAGATCTCACTGCCCATGTTGTTTCTACAAGTTTTCTCCCTGTCAGTTAAATATTGCAAACACATTTTCAGGATGTTGTGCAATGCCCTTCACTTAAAACAGAGGTGGTGTGTCATAAAATGTACAGTTTCTTCCAGTATGAATTGGCCAGCGCTCAATGTACACCTACATTTCTTATCATCGTCATCATGAGATGCCCCAGGCACAGTACTAGAATGAGTGTGAGCTGCTGCTGAAGAATGCATCATGCCCTTTTTGACATTACAGATGCAAAGCAAACAAGTGTGAACTGATTTGTAACAGTTGAATTGCACAATCCTGAATGTATGCTTGGATTAAATCCAGGCATCCAATAGTAGTTTACATATGCCTATAAACTGATGTCTGTTGCTGTTTTTGACTAAAAGATTAACTTTTCATAGTGTGGGTTAGGTTGTTACTAGGGCCGGGACTCGATTAAAAAAATTAATCTAATTAATTAGAGGCTTTGTAATTAATTAATCGAAATTAATCGAATTTTTAATCACATATAAATATTTGACCTGAGAACAGTGAGAAGCAATTTTTTTCACATGGATTTTAGTATACCATTAGGCGCATTCACACCGCAGTACTTTTCCCACAAAGGTTCATGAGAACTTAGTTCATGAGAACTCTTTGAACCTGGGGGAGGATTAGGCAAATGAAGCCGCTGACGTCACTTATTCTTCTTCTGCTTTGGGTTTACTGGCAGGCCGCAAACCACTTCACGGCGTATACTGACGCCCAAAGTCCCCGGCCGGAAGTTGGGGACTGGCTTCAGTAGAAGCAGAGCCATATAATAGAAGAGTTACGACAACGGAAGTCCAAAAACGGTTATCGTCACGTGGTTCATGTAGAAGAGTATCGTTCCCCGGAAGTTCATGGCGGGCAATGTGAATGCATTGATAACAGGAGATAGAACTACGATTTTTGATAATTATTAGTGAATAAAGTTTTTGATTTGCAATATTTATACAACAAATCGATATGTGTATGTATTTACATCAATATGTTTTAAAAAATAAAATAGAATTTGCTAATATTAAGATGATAATATTAGGATTAGTGTGAACAACTAGTTTACATGTTAGGCTAACAGTGCCTTGGTTAAAGAGCCTGTTGCTGTTTATTTATAGCTTTGAATTCTTTAAAACCAATATTATCTTCTTAAACTTGTATGGTAGTCAGGAGCATCACTTTCTAATGTTTATTGATATATTTAGAGGGAGGGGATCTAAAGTAATGCTTTAAAATTCAGATTAGATTAATGTCTACCATTTTCTTAAATTCATGGTAGTTTCAGTAATCCCATGGTAATTGAGGACACAAGTTATCTAAATGACTAATGTCATCTTTATGGCTTTCAGAAAGGACAGGAGACCGACAGGTGACTATCAAAGGACTAGCAGCAGCAGCAGCATGATGATGATGATGATACATGTGTTGTTTTAGGAACATCCATTGCAAATACATGGAATTCAATAAACATTGAATAGCATATCATGCAGTTTGTCTGTGCCTTTTCCTCCGTGTTGTCCTGGTTTGCTGTGCTGCCTCCTAGTCTCCACCATGGTTTGCTGTGCTGCCTGGGGATGCTCCAATCGCTCAGAGAAAGGAGTATGAATGTACAGCTTCCCCACTGACACAGAGCGGAGGAAGCAGGAGCAATTTCACGACCAACAGCAAAAAAATATGTGATTTATATACAAACACTGCATTTGCACTTTTTCACAAAACGAAAACCACACCATTGGGAAAGCTTAATGTTTTGTTTAATACAAAAAACAGGGAAAGGCTTGAAAAACACTGAGAGTTGAGACTCAGGGTGCAGGGTGATGGTCTCAGTGCAGGTATTCAGGCTCCATTGAATCCCCCTCTGGTTCTTGTGCTGAAAGAGGGATAAACAGACAGGAGAAAGGGTTATACACACCTATACAGCACACCTATTGGATGGGAAATTGCCTTGGGGAGATAAGGTGTGGTCTTTGTTCCCAACTGAAGTTATGGAACTTTATTATTTGTGAGTTTAACAAAGTGTGACAAATGGCATCAGTAACAGATGTGATATGAATTTCTATAAAGTTGTCTCACATTCTTGGTCATATTGTATATACAGTATGTAATGAGTATAACATGTCCAGTAAGTATAAAGTGTTTCCTAATACTGTGTATTCAACCACTATGGAATATGTATGTGGGCAGACAAGATTCAGACACAGTTGTTCTGTGTGTGAAGTAACCTCAAGTCACTCCGCAGGCACATTTTGATGCAGACCAGTTTGTCAAGACAAAAAAGGGCAAGACTAGGCTGAGAGCAGAGGGTATACCCACCATCTTCGTGCATCGCCCTGTGATCAAAAAGAGAAGGGCCCCTGCACCACGATTCACCCCGGGACCTGTATCTACAAAGCCCATAGCTCATGATCACAGCGATAGTGTGAAAGGTGACACAGGTATAATAAGTATGAACTCTTAGTAACAAAAGTAATATTTCTTATTTTTAAGTGGTATAATATTTTAAATGTTCGAACATTTACAGTGCCATGTCTTCTACTTACATTAGTCTCAAAGATTGAGGGAAGAAGGGAAGGGATCACTGCCCTCCACCTGCCAGAGGAGCGCAAACAACAAAAACAAGCAAGGTGTCCCGTCATGTACCTGGAAGTTTGGGTTGGCAAAATGGAGTAAGAGAGGGACTTGAAAAACCTTGGTGGCTCTCTACTCATGTTGTTACAGTTGGCTTGGTTACAGCTCTCAAGTTTTTTTTGGTGCCATTTCCACATCTTTAGAAAATATGAAAAAATTGAAGTGAAATCAACCTCTTCTCTGGAGAACAAACCTTGATTTCTCTGTCTTGTGAGTTTGCAGTCTTGCAGTTTTGCTCCTCCACCTGTAACATCACTGCCCCTCCACCTGCCATACAGTAGGTTACTAACAAGATTACTTATATAATACAGTGATATAATACATGTTTAGTATGCTTACTTATATAAAACAGTAGTATTAAACTTACCTTGTGTTTTCACTCTCACTTAAGTCCCTCTCCCTTTGCCATCAATCCAAAATCAGCTGAGCTGCAACATTATACACACAGGTAATAATCAACATAATCACAAGGACACAATATGGCTCTGCTAAAAACACTCACTCTTACACGCACCAAAGTTATATTTATCTAATATTTAACTCCCTCCACCCCCGCATACAATCCCGTTTAGAAGCCCCTCTTCTCTAATTCAACAACGTTGGACCAAATGACATTAAGAGAACGGAATTTACAATTAAAAGGCTGTTCAACGTGTGTTGCTAACTTGCTTCGGTATCCTAGCTTGATCTGTTATCTGTAAACGTTCCCTAAATCTACTAATTTAGGGATAATCCACTGACATCCTTTAATACACATGTTCAATTGAATCAGATGTACTGATAATATCCGCAATATAAATCTTTAAACTTCTTCTTACCTTTAAAAGTCCGTCACGAACGGTCTATTATGCTGCAACTCCACAGCTCTGCTAGCCTTGGCGCTAACTTCCGGGGAACGATTGAGAGGCTCCACCATCCGCCATTGCTGTAAAAAAGTGGTCCATTGGAGTGAACGGAGATGTCATAACTCTTCTATTATATGGCTCTGAGTAGAAGCTGCTGGGAGTCCCAGCAGCCTTCCGAGTAAATCGCCAGAACGCCGACACCTCCTCATCTCCACCGCTCCCATGTTTTATTTTGTGTTGCCATAAGTTAGTCTCTCTGCGTTTCTGCGCTGGGCTAATGCTAATAATGCTAATGCGAGGATAATAAAATGGCGGCTTCACAAAACTTTTTGGGAGTTTTACGGGGCGTGGTTTGCAATCCGCCCAGCCAATCAGAAATATAGCTCTTTTCTCACAAGAGAGCCGTACGAAAGTCCCTGCTCTCTAGCAGCTCTCTGCTCTCTAGCAGGGACTTTCGTGGGGGTAAAAAGGTTCTCATGAACTAATTTTAGTACCGGCTCTTTTTGGTGTGAACGCGATAAAAGAGGCTAGCTTCCACGCTAGCTGCTATATGTTTTGCATTGAGGTGATACTTGAGGCTTGATGTGCTGCGGTGATATGCGAATTCCTTTTTGCATAATTTGCACACAACCGTGCTCTTATCGACGCTTCCATCCGTCCGTTTTTTAAAACAACATTTCCCACTGTTGTTCACTGTGGTTTGTTGTTGTCTGAAGTCATGAACGTTAGTTGGTGCTCCAGTATAATCGGTACGCCTGAAACTCATCCAGTGAGAAACGTTCCGCGGTGCAAAAATAAGTAAGATTAAAATGCGTTAATTTTTTTAACGCGTTAATTTTTGTGTAATTAATTAATCTTAATTAACGCGTTAAAGTCCCGGCCTAGTTGTTACTGCTAGTAGCAGAGCCAAGATATGTCATTTAAAATGTGGTGTGAGGTAATACACTTTAAGAAAATAACAATCACACATAAATACCTCTAAAATGTAATTTTACCGTTTCCATTACTTTTTTTTTAAAGTGCTGAATATGTCTGTATTATCTGTCAGGGTGTTTTCGTGTGATTTCTGCCCCGGAGCTCAAACCTCACTTCCTCAGTTGTTTGTTAATGTGAAACCTGCCTGCATGATAGAGCCCCTTATCTATGAGCAAATAATAAAACTAATACATTCATGTGCATCTACTGGGTGTTTACTGTTTGCTATCAATAGCTTTTTTATAGGAAATATGTCAACACAGTCCAGTTGCAACATGGTAGACACAATGATTCCTTTTTTCCTAAAATTGATCCTGGAATTTAATCAGTTTTTTATCTGTAGTCATTATTTTACTATTCATATATATATATTATTTTATGGCGAACAGCCATGGCATAGTTGGTTGTTTGTGATCTACAAAGGCAGGATAAAGGAATGGTAATTTTAGACATGTAGGCCTACAGTCTAAAATAATTGGCTGAACACGTAGAAGTACAATTAAGTTGCAATTTGTAATAAAATGTAAGATTTGTCAATATGATAACTTTTTGTGCATAATTTGATATTTAGTGTTACTGTAAGGTAAAGTGCGGCTAGTGCTTGATGGGAGTCTTTGATGCTTCATAATCCTTTTTTTTTATAACTAGAGCAAAACCTGCCTATTATGGGGGTCAGTTGGTGTTTTAGCTTAACTAAATAAGTCATTATGGTTTTTGGACACGTCCTGCAGATTGTTAATTATTCACTATGTAGTGATTTAACTTTGTACAAGACTTTAAAGACTGGAGCCAACAAAGAAAACACTCCTTTTAATGTGAAAGTGAATGAATGTTTGTTGTTGATGTTGAATTGGTTTTTTTAACTACAGGAGAAGATATAAGACAGCTGTGGTTCATTTTCTAAACACTAGATGACAGTAATACATTTCAGAGAATGAAAAAAGCAAGTGAAAGGCAGCTAGCAGAAAAGAAGGGACGGAGGTGGTAGATATGTGGGAGCAAAGAAGGGGAGAAAGGGGGTGAGGCAGAAGGATAAGTTACACAGGGGGACAAAAGACGGATGGGAGGGAGAGGACTGAGAAGGAGCGGGAGAAACGGAAAATAAAAGGGGCCATAAAAGAGATGGAATCCAAAAACAAGTTTAATAGATGGGGAAGTGTGTCAAAAGCAAATAAATGGAACAAGTAAAAAGTGCGTCAGAGATGGAAAAAGGAGTGGGTGGGAGACGACTATCTGCGTGGAATGTAAGAGAAAGAAGATAAAGAATTTGAGCGGGGAGAAATTGAGACAAGGAGAAAGATTGGGAGAAAAATGGATGTCGACAGAGACAAGAGGGGATCTAGATAGCGAGGGCAGAGATGGAAGAGATCTCAGATACGCTAATATTTTAAGTCAGATTCTGGGTGTCCTACTGTCATCAAAGAAACAATTTAACTTAAATTCTCCACCGTCAGTTTTATCTTATTTCCTGCTCACTGTCCCTTCCTGCCCATCTCTCTGCCACTCCCACTCTTGTAGGCCTACTATCCCATATGTTCTGTCCCCATCCGTCATCCCCACACACAATAAGGATTTTTAGGAATCCTTATCATGCTAAAAAGTTGCTCATAAATCTAAGTGACATTTACAGAGTTAAGAATGATAAAACAAGTAAAAGTCTTTATAGCCGGTTGTAAAGTACAAAGCATCCGCAAAGACATCTGCAGCCTTTGATGCCACACTGTAACACCAGAGCTCTGAAGTGGCAGCAACTGGAGCGGACACTTGGGCACTTTGTCAATCCTTTAACACAGAATGACATGTGATGCAGCGCCAGGGGGTGTGTCCAGTCGCAGATGGTTGAGCCTTGATGCAATAAAACTGGACAACGCCTGGAAGATGTGCAGGATGCAATGACATGAATCAAATTTGTATTGTTTGAGGGTCTACTTGCAATATGCTCTCTGTTCCACTTTATTAAGGGGAATGAAGCAGCAAAACACATCTGACAAACAATTAGTGTCCCTTCTGCTTATCAGATTTCAATAGAGGCAGATACAGTATCTCTATATCTATCTTTATCTGGACCCTGAGTCTGTAATAAAGTTGTCATACATTCTATGCATTAGTTGAGATTAAGTCATGTCTGTCTGTGCAATATGAAGCAGGCTAAGTGTAGGAAATCAACACAGGGAAAAATCCAGCTCTGTCCTAAATGTATACAAATCCATCTTGTCCCTTAAGCTGAGAAGTGCACTTTTTGTTTAATTCCTTCAAAAGTCCATAAATGTCTATTTGTCCCTTTAACTTCCTGGTAAGTCCTGTTATCACCATGTGGTTCAAAATAATGGACAAGCCATAGTGAACAGTAACTTCTCCATGGAGGCAAATAAATAGTCCAGCACGTGACTCCTTCGAAACACCAGATTTATATCATTTAGACAAAGCCTGGCTAGCTGTTTCCCCATCTCTCCACTTTTCCTGCTAAGCTGAGCTGAGCTAAAGTGATGAATATGACAGCTTTATTGTTGTTGTTTTCTAACTTCCTTCAATAAATGAAAGGCTCATTCCAAGATGTTATAGTTATACTTAAAACAAGTCTTTCTCATTTTCATCTTTTGGCTACGTACTTCCTTTGGACACTTCACATCCCTTAGGAACGTTTGACACTTGTTTTTTTCCTTTTTTCCCTTGCAATACTTAATTCAAATGGTGTTTTACATGCCCATAAAATATCCTGTGTACATAAACACTCTTTCAATCCCAACATGCCATAAGCCAGTCTTATTTTGGCATCCTTTTTTTCCCTCAGGTGATTAACCAATTTGTCATTCTTTTCAAAGATTACATGCTATACTTCTATAAATATAATGAAATGTGTTGTACGTCTGTCTGATCTGGTTTCGTTACAGTGTTTGTAAAAAAACAACAAGTAAAAAAAAGCATCTCTCTGATTTGCTTCCAATCTTGTCAGGAAGTCTCACTGCATGGATGGTTTGAATACTGTGGGGGGTTTCCTGTTCATGCCAATGTTACTTTGACACTCAGGATGAAAATGTGTGTTTAATGACAAAAATGCTCTACTGGAAATCACTACTGGAATCAGGACAAATTGTCCGTTGTTATAGTGGAACCGATGGGCTGGGCTGCTCATCGTGGTGATAGTCAGGCATCCGTCCATGTATCATTTCAGCTCTGAAATGGATAATAGGCTGTTTGGGGATGTTATCCGCAAAATGAAACAATTTAGGGTCCAAGCCTCCAACAGCTTCCAATTTAGAGCTTTAGAAAAGAGGATTCATCATCATAATTAGTGGTGGAACAATGTGTAAGTACTTCATATTTTACTAAAGTAAAAGTAGTAATACTTCTCTGTTACAAATGTCGTACATTCAATATGTTACATAGCTGAGAGTACAAAAGTGTTATCAAAATACACCAAAGGTACAAAAAGCAACATTTATCCTTCTGAACAATGGAAAGAGAATTCAGAAAAAAGGTATTTAATAATGTTGTGATTTTAAATGCATTAAGGTGTTTATTACTTGTTTCAGCTTGTAAAGAAGTGCTTATTTTTTACTATATATTTCTGGTAGATAATGCATTTTATAATGGGATCAATACATTTAGTTTCTTAACGTTTTACAATACATGATACATTATCATGTGCTATGGTATACTTGTCATTTTTTGTGTGCTATTATTCTAAAATCTTAATCGTCAAAGAAACTTCAATATTTTTTTTATGTAATGATTATATGTCTATGAATTCTAGTAAAGCATTAAAGGTGGGGTAGGTAATTTTGGAGAAACCAGCTCGAGTGCGCTAGAATTTGAGAATACACAACCGAAAAAAATCTGCCACTTCCTGACAGAGCCCCTCCTCCAACACACACGAATGCGCACATGACCAATGAGGGCACGAGATAAGTGTGTGCACAGATGGAAGGCTGACAGGCAGGTAGGCCATCCAGTTATTTTAGCTGGGCCGGCTCAGATGATTGGTCGTGCTTTTTACAGTACTACGGCTTCCACAGATGACATTTTGTTATGGATTTGTTGTCAAAGCACTTAAGATATTCATTGCTATCGGGATGTTAAGAGCATTCCATGGAATATAACAAAAAGTGTATCTCGAGCCGGTTTATCAAACTTACCTACCCCACCTTCAAGTAGCAGTACATGAAAAAGTACCTCATAATTGTGCTGACGTACAGTACTTATAATAGGATCAAATTAATTCATTTACTAAGTGACTGTCCAACACTGATCACAAGTGCCACGAAAGCCTTGTCAATCTTTGAGTGAGTGTTTCCGAAAGAGGTTTTCTGCAGGAACATTATCATATCTGTTTTGTAAAATAATCTTGATATGCTACTGCAAGCAGCTTAGCATGAGATCCTGGCATAGTAAAACCTACTGGCATCTGCTGTCAGCGCTCATCAGATTTGTGTTGAGTACAGTGGCGTAACAAGGTTGTGATTGGCCCCGGTGCAAATATTGTTTTGGGCCCCCCCATCGCCCCAAACATTAGCGCACGCTGATGCGCTCACACACGCACGGACATACACAACCACTCAGAAGCGCCACATGTATAGGCTATCAACAACAGCCTGCCCTGGCCTCAGACCACCACAGCCTGGTAACGGCACAGCGAACTAAGAAGAGGATTAAACCTGTTTCCTTGATGTTTGTCTCTGGGGAATGGGCTGGTAGGCCGACAAAGACCGGTTGCTATAATATAGTTCTCATTCATAACACTCCGTTCGATGTCTCACTATGGGATGCGCCTCATCGCGGAGCAAACAGAAGCATCAATCTCATTACGCCAATCCTGATTGGCTGGAGATCTTGACGTCAGCGTCAGGGAAATCACCCCCTATAAGTAGCTTGCGCCACAACGCATGCGCCATTCAAACACCTCTTCTTGCTTCAGAGCACATCTCTATGGTAGCCGGACAAGCTTCACGGTCCACAGACTGAACCCAAATATACATTTCGGTCGACGGGCGCTTGCCGGCTACTCCTTCTGCTTCGCAGGAAGACGGTAATTACTAACGCTAGTTATTGTTGAAATCGACCTCGCCGCTCTCTTTCCCCGGAAAGTAAGCTAGGTCTGACTTTTTTCAAGCTAGCGTTAGCTTGCTCCCTCACTACCAACACCACGGTAGCGAGGAAGTCTTTTCTTTTCTCTTCCCCACGGAGGAGGAAAGGATTAAAAGGAGCATACTGCCACACCAGTCAGTATTCTCCGGGAATAAAAGACCCACACCGTCCTTTTCTCCGGATTAAGGACAGGGTGGTTACCTCTTTTTCTCCCAACCTACCTGTTGAGAGCGGGTCCTCTCCATGCCACGAGGCGAACAAGATGGACGCCCCTCTCCCTCACACCAGAGGAGTCAGGTGACCCGGTGGCGGCAAGACACGCGGGAACGGGACCCCACGCTTTACCGAGCTGGGGCTCCCGGTTAGACCTCACCATGGTCTCACCCGCGGAGGATGTCCTCGAGCTTCACTACGACGAGGACGAAGAGAACACCTCGGTGTTCCTCCTGTCCGAGTCGGATGAACATGAAGAGGACATCTTCATGTCATCGGCTCAGGCTGCTCTCCCGGACGATAGCACACCAGCTTCGCCCTGTCTGAGTATGGACCTGCAGGCCGTGTGCAAACGCGCTGCGGCCAGACTCGACATCCCGTGGCCTGAAATGGCCAAGGAGACCTCCAGGTCCCGCTACGAAGGGAATAATATTCCCCAAGCAGCGCGGACAAAGAGGCAACTCCTTCCGGTCTTCCCGGAGATGTTGGATGAGGTGTCGGTCTCGTGGAGAGACCGGCCCTTCAGCAACAAGGTCCCAATCCAGGGTGCCTCCTCCCTAGACTGTGACGGAATGGAGAAGCTCGGCCTGCTCCGCATACCGCCCATGGAACCGCTGGTAGCAGCCCAACTCCTACCGAGGATGGGCCCGTCACCAAGCAGGAACCCCACGCTGCCGGCAAAGTCGGACCGATTTCAGTCGACAATGACTGAACGGTCCTACAAAGCCGCAGCGTTGTCCGCCAGGGCCCTGAATGTGGCCTCGCTGCTAACCGCTTACCAAGCGGAGCTCTGCGAGGACCTGTCGGGTAACCCGGGGGCAGCCACTCTGGACGAGATGGCAGCGGTCACAGACATCTGTCTCCGTGTCCAACGCTGCGCCGTCCAGGCCACAGGTAAGGCAATGGGGATCATGGTGGTGCAGGAAAGAGCGAGATGGCTCAACCTCACCAACCTCCCAGACCGGGAAAAGGAGCATGTGCTGGATATGCCCATCGTTCCCGAGGGAATTTTTGGCTCCGCTCTCCATGCAAAAGAGGTGTGAGTCGAAAAAGAGGGAGGACGAGGCACTCCACCTCTGCCTCCCTCGAAGGGTCCAGCCGCTGCCTTCGCAGCAGCAGTCCTTCGCAGCAGCAGTCCTTCGCCCAAGCTGCCTTGAACCCTGCTCGGTTTAAAACACCGAGAACGCAGAGGTCGCAGCCCGCCCCGAGTCCCCAGCCCAGGCTGGAGACGAGGGCGAGCTGGCCCAGAAAATCTCCGGTTCCGGCTGCAACAGCCAACCCAGAATTTCGGCCAGCAGGCGAGGAAGAAGAAGCGAGCGGCGTGACAGCCCCTCCTTCTCCCCTCCGTGACAGAGCTGGAAGTCCAAGGTTCCCCAGCTCTAAATGTGTTCCCGCCGCCTCGAGAGATGCCTCAACACGCGCCTCAAGTCCGCAAAAACACATGTCACAAATCTGTTTGTTCCTCTGTCATTAAACATTTGCCGCTGACGCATCCAGGCTTCAGGCCGAGGGCGCAGCTCAAAAAAATGATAAGAAAAACAATAAAACCAATAAACAGCCCGTCAACTGTTCCCCTTCTGAGAGCAGCTTCGGCATCTCTCAAAAGGCGGATTACAGGCGGGTCTGTGAAGGCACCACCGTCACGCGCATGCGCAGTGCCGGCTGGGGTTTTAAAAGCACCACCGCCACGCGCATGCGCAGTGCCGGCTGGGGTTGTGAAGGCACCACCGTCATGCGCATGCGCAGTGTCGGTGGGGATTGTCGAAAGGGGGCACCACTGTGTTCAGACACTAGAGGGCCCCATAACACAACAAATAGAGACTCAGAGGGGAAGAGATGTAACATCTCCACTGGCTCTAAGGAGCATGCAGTGGAAGATGCTCACATCATCTGCTTGGGTTTTCAAGACAGTAACACGGGGCTACAGACTCCAATTCGCTGTCACCCCCCCTCGCTTCTCGGGCATTCTGCATTCGCAGGCCCGAGGAGAGTCAGCCCATATTCTGGAGAAAGAGATTCTCTCTCTCCTAGAAAAGAGGGCTATATCTATTGTACCCGCCGAGCAGAGTCAGGGCGGCTTCTATTCCAAGTACTTCCTCGTTCCCAAACGGGGAGGGAACGGAATTCGGCCAATACTTGATTTGAGGGCTCTGAACAAATATCTAAGAAGATATAAGTTCAGAATGCTCACTCACACATCTCTGCTGCGGCTCGTGCGACAAGACGACTGGTTCACATCAGTCGACCTGAAAGATGCGTATTTTCACATCCCAGTATATTACCCACACAGGAAATATCTGAGATTCGCATTTCAGGGGATCTGTTATGAATACAGAGTACTCCCCTTCGGTCTGTCTCTCAGTCCAAGGGTGTTTGTACGATGTACGGAAGCCGCGATAGCCCCGTTAAGACAACAGGGTATTCGCCTGGCGACCTACCTGGACGACTGGCTGCTTCTCGCACAGTCGGAGCAGGAGGCTGTTACGCAGACAAATGTCCTCGTAAAGCACCTGCTCAACCTGGGTTTCATAATAAACACAGAGAAGAGCATGTTGTGCCCCGTGCAGACTATACTCTTCCTGGGTTTACACCTGAACTCGGTGCCCTTTTCAGCTCGCTTGTCAGCGGATAGAGTGAAAGCTTTCAGAGCTTGTCTCGCTCTTTTCCGGCTGCGCAAACATGTTCTCTTCAGATCATGCCTGCGATTGCTGGGGCTCATGGCGTCAGCCATCCTGGTCGTACGACTGGGGAGTTTCATTACACATGAGGGAGTTTCAGCGCTGGGTGGCCGCCCTAAAACGAAACCCCGCGCAATGGTTACTGTGAAATGCGTAATGGCACTGCGCCACTGGCTGCACCCGACTTTTCTAGTACGAGGTGTGCCTATGGGTGCTGTCCTTTCACGGAAAGTGGTCACCACGGACGCATGTCTGACAGGTTGGGGAGGTATTTATGAAGGTCGCCCGGTGAGGGGTCTCTGGAGCAGAGACCTCCAGCGGGCGCACATAAATTACCTGGAGCTTTTAGCGGTGTTTCTCACCCTAAAACGCTTTCTGCCTTTCCTCAGGGGACATCACGTCCTCGTGAGGACAGACAATACGACCACAATATCGTATATTAACCGCCAAGGGGGTTTGCGTTCTCTCCAGTTACACACACTGGCGCGCAAACTTATCCTATGGAGCGGTAGGCGTCTCCTCTCTCTGAGAGCGACGCACGTACCGGGAGTGAGGAACCTCGGGGCAGATCTACTGTCCAGAGGTATACCACTTTATGCAGACTGGACTCTACATCCAAGGATTGTGAGCCAGCTGTGGGTGCGTTACGGCAGAGCCGCGGTGGATCTGTTCGCATCGAAAGACAACGCTCAGTGTCAGCTGTTCTTTTCGATGCGCGATCTAAATGCACCGGTAGGCGTGGATGCACTCGCGCACAATTGGCCCCCGGGCCTTCTGTACGCGTTCCCACCCCTGGCTCTGATACCCCCAACTCTGGCCAGAGTGAGAGAGCAATGCCACACACTTATCCTGATAGCTCCGCACTGACCAGCTATGTACTGGCTAGCGGAGATATATCAGCTGCTGTGCGGGCAGCCATGGCAGCTCCCACTACGCAGGGACATACTGTCCCAAGCGGGGGGGGGGGCGATCTTTCACCCACACCCAGAGCGCTTGGCTCTATGGGCCTGGCCCGTGAGTGGTACAATCTAAATACAGTGTGACATGACGCTGACCCTGGCAGCTGCCAAGCGAGCCAGCGGCACTCATGCACTATCTGTACAGTTTTCATGCACTCAGTTTGCCCCAGGGCAAACAGAGTGTGGTTGAAGCCTGACCCTGCCTTTATCTTAAGGCGGTCGGTTCGGGTACCACATTTGACATTAAGGCATCCTCCCCGCCACTGTATTCCTCCGGGGAACAGCGGCCGGATTTGCCGTGTCCAGCCCGTGCTTCACGCACGTACAGGGACAGATCAAGGGTGCTTTGTCATAATGACCAACCCCTTGTGTCCTGGGCTAACCCTTATAAGGGCAAGCCTGTTACTAAGCAACGGCTCTCCCACTGGTCTGTGGAAGCAATTGCTTTGGGGCTCATACGAGTCAGAGTTCGCAGGCACCCTCGGGTCCGCGAGCTCTTTCGACTCAGAGTCTGGCTGCATTCTGGACTCTGTCCAGGATGTCTCCCATCAAAGACATTGGTGCAGCGGCGAGCTGGTCCTCGCCGCTCACTTTTGTCTGCCTCCTAACAGGTTGGACGTTCTGCTCTGTTGTGAGTTTTCATAGTATGTTTAATACTTAAAAACGAAAGTTAGTTATAATCAAATATAATCAATTATATTCTTGTATAACCCACAATGAAAATGCTTCATATTTTAGGTTTTCTATAGTTACAGTATAAACAAAACCAAGTGGGTTGTTTAGGTTGAGTTTTCTTCCTCTCCTCTGGCAGCAGTCCAGAGAGAGGGGGGGGGGGGGGGCTTCACACTAAGGGGAGAAACATTAAGAGGCCAAAGAGAGTTCATGTCCTTTTTACCTCATATGAAAGGGTGTCTTATCCCATAACAGCTGTGGAACATGTTGAGACATGTTTAGCCTTGTACATTAGTGCGCATGCGCGGTTTTCAACTGAATTGGGTGTATAGGAGGAGTTTTGTTTTTTTGGGTTTGGATCCAGTTTTTTTTAGCATAAAGAGACTGGTTTTTTGAGAGAGCGCGAGAGAGGGGGGGTGACCCCTGGTAGACTCTCTCCGGGTAGGCTGTGTGCTTCAGAGCTGGGTAACTAGCTCTCGGTATTTGGTTCTGTCACACGGGGTAAATATCTCTCGATTTTCTTGGTTGTTGGCTGAGTGGAATGATTTGATGGGTATGTGTTTTTGAATATTCTAACCGCAACCTGTAAGGATCTTCCTTCGAACTCTTGGCGGATGGGTATGTGTTTTTGACAGGTTAATCCGCCGTCTGTGTCGGAAGATGTGTTTGGGAATATTCTAACCGCAACCTGTAAGGATCTTCCTTCGAACTCTTGGCGGATGGGTATGTGTTTTTGACAGGTTAATCCGCCGTCTGTGTCGGAAGATGTGTTTGGGAATATTCTAACCGCAACCTGTAAGGATCTTCCTTCGAACTCTTGGCGGATGGGTATGTGTTTTTGAATATTATAACCGCAACCTGTAAGGATCTTCTTTCGAACTCTTGGCGGATGGGTATGTGTTTTTTTTAAGTGTTAATCCGCCGTCTGTGTCGGAAAAAAACGGTATGGAACTGATGTGAATTAATTGATGAATGGAAAGTTGAATGCGCTTTTTATTGTCACCGGTCTTTTTACGAGGAAATACCTCTAAATTCTATCGGGAGAATTTTAAAATGTCACAACTGAAATGGGCAGTTGAAATTAAAACATTTTGGTAATAAATGTAAGACTGTGAATTAAAGTTTCATTTGAACATGATCACAGCACGGTGTTTTTTGTTAGTATGATTATAATGTTGTGAGAGAGAAGGAAAAAACCCTGTATTAGTTTGGACCTATTTTTCTTCAAATAAACTGACTCCCACCTGTTGGATTGGGATCCTTTAAAAGACACCTGTGCCCTCCTCTCCTGCGTCAAAGGTAAGATTGCACCCTGCCACACACACTTAGGTAGGAGCACACTCCATTTACTGATATCAAAATCCTTCGGGATCGCTTAAACAGATTAAAAGAGAGTTGTCTGAATTGAAACAGCAGTTAATTGAACCTGGTTCTTCGGGGGGGTTAGGAAGAGGTGAGATCTTGCTGACGTTGGTGGATCTGAGCCACGCAGCAAACTTACATAGACTCAATAATCTTCGGAAAGGTCAATTAGGAGGTCAGAATAATTTACCGGAATAAATTATCAGGACCTCTCATACTCTAAACAGCTCCCAGTGTGACTCAAGCAGTGCTGGGCACCTGGTTGAGTCAGAGCTCTACCTGTTAAGTTCTGGTTGGTTTGGTGATTTTCGAGATAAGCTCGTCTGGCAATACGGGAGCTACAATTTCCTATAGTGAGACATCGAACGGAGTGTTATGAATGAGAACTATAGGTTACTTACGTAACCCCAGTTCTCAGAGTAACATGAAGTGAGATGTCTCACCAGACGGCCCTCCTTGCTATGGTGAAGCGAGAAGAGGTGCTTATTTTGAATGGCGCATGCGTTGTGACGCAAGCTACTTATAGGGGGTGATTTCCCTGACGCTGACGTCAAGATCTCCAGCCAATCAGGATTGGCGTAATGAGATTGATGCTTCTGTTTGCTCCGCGATGAGGCGCATCCCATAGTGAGACATCATGTTACTCTGAGAACTGGGGTTACGTAAGTAACCTATAGCTTTTGATCTTGGCGTCGGGGTTCTCAATAGCGCCATAGAATCCCCTATTGGTTGGGGCCCTTCGGGGAACTGTTGGACCAACGCCGGGCACAGCCAAATCCAGCCTCTCCTCCTGGCTGGCTGGAGAAGAAGGTTGTACAGCCACGGCCACGGATACAGCTTCACTTGTGGAGCTAAATGGCAATGATGGTGGTGAGGCAGGTGAGTTATCGTTAGCCTCCGGCCCCGGCTGCCGCTGCACGTCAACATTGCTAACGTTAGCGCTCGATTTCGAGGACGATGTATGACAAAAAAAACTGTCTAATTTTGTCAGTTTAGCTGTTACATCTCCTTGTTCTCTCTTGTCCTTTCTCTTTTGAGCGCTGCTCTTGTGCTTTGGTTTGCTGTACATTATAAATGCAAGCTATTATTATATTTTTTATAATGCTGCCGAACTTGCTGCTGCTAGCTACAGTACAGTACAGGTTGATTAAACGGTTCGCTCGTCACACAAGGTATCACATGTCATGAAAGGGAGCAAGGTCATTGGACGGACAAATTACAAATTAATTTAGGTTGCTTGGTTACTTTGAAGACTGCGTGAACTGGTCAATGCCATTGGGGCCCCAAAAACAAAATTAAAAAATGTTTTTTGCATGGGCCCCTGGCCGGCTCTGTGCCTTGGTGCGTTGCACCGGCTGCACTGTCGATAGATACACCACTGGTTGAGTAAATACTACGCTGCTGCTCTGGTTAACCTCCAGCATCACAACCCTGCTGATCACTTCGCCATCAAAGTGCTGATGGGATGATCGAGCCTGCTGATAGTCCTCTAACAGTCTGGCTCTCTGTCAAATAGTGTGTGAAAATGTGTGTGAGTGTGTATGTGTTTACGTGGGAAGCTTAAATTGACCCCTGGTTAGGAATATTTCATATGGTGGAAATTCCTAAAGAGCCTGGTATACATTAAGATATAGTATCTACACAGGAGAACGTGGTTATGGTCAGCTTCAATTTTATAAAGTGTATTCGAATACAAAGTATTTTCAATTGGCAGGAATATCTACCATGAAAATGCAATTTATTAGTTTTGCCAAGAAAAAGAAAAAGAAGAAGAAGAAGAAGAAGAAGAAGAAGAAGTCTTTCCCCACTCTGTTGTGTTTACACATATTACACACACAGGGGAGGGTACATGCACAAAAACAGAGGATATACATGCACACACACACAACCACAACCACATGCAGAGGAGAGGTGGCAGAGCAGAGAGGCTGCCAGGTACCCGGCACCAAGGGAGCAGTTTCAAGGTTAGGTGCCTTGCTCAAGGGCACCTTAGCAGTGGCCTTGGAGGTGAACTGGCACCTCTCCAGCGACCAGATCACTCACTTTTTTTTTTTGTGGTCCGATCGGGACATGAACCGGCGACCCTTCGGTTCCAAGACCAAGTCCCTACGGACTGAGCACCTGCCGCCCAAAAAAAAGTAGTTAAGTTTAGTCTTTTGATACAACATACAATAAGGACTTCACACTCATTTTGGAAACAATTTAGATAAAAGGCCTGGCTTTATATTTTCCTCATGGCTTCAAAAAATACTACAGGTAATTTGTGACTGATATAGACAATCTGTGGAGAACTTTGTGTGAAGCATTAAGCTTAGGCTATAGACTTGTGGGGATGATGATGTCAATGACAGCTTACTTTCAGCTGTGTAACATGACACCTGGAGTGTAAAACCTGAGCAACACTTCAAACAAATGTGATATCTCCTCGAAGACTAGCATGAATTAAGGTGCTGTATGCTCAGTCATGGTGAGTCCATTTCCAACACAACAACATTAATTTCCCCCTGGAGAAACCCAAGAGGGGGATCCACTCCATATACCTATTTTTCATCAGGAAAGTGGGTCACTTTTAAACTTATTTTATTGGTCGTGCCTGTAACCAGGTTTCATCACTTCTGATCATGTTTTCTTCCTAATCCCACCCTGTTACAGCTGCACGATGGGCTTCTGGCTCCACAATGACCAAACGTCAGTCGGTGAAATGGAGTTGCGTGTGAGTGCATTAATATCCCTACATCAGGCATATGGCTCTGAGTTGGTCTGTGTGTGTAGGTGTATTTCTGTTTATGTGGACTGAATTGAAATGAGGAATAATGATTCATAAAACACACATGTAACTCACATTTTCTTTTTGTATCTTAATTTATATGTATGAAGCATCAGGTGTCTTTCAAAGCAATGATCATTGAACTTGCTTATCAAAAGTGAAAAGGTTAAAACAGAGTAAAGGTTAAATAATGTAGTTACACAGTCACCCCACTTCAGCAGTGATTTATCCTACTTTGACTTTCAACCTCTCTGACAGCTTTCATCTATTTCCATTTCAATCATTCTGATGCACTTGCAGAGCCATTACACCTACAGTATCAAGTGATCTATTAATAACTGACACACACACTGTTACGGTGTGCAGGAATCAGGACCCAAATGCAGATAGAACGAAAATAACTCCTTTATTTCAAGGCTACAAATATACAATAAACAGAGACAGAATGGAACACTCACCGATGAACTGGTCATTACACAAGACAACCCGACAAAGAGAGACAGAAAACCCAGAACTTAAATACACCCAGGACTAATCAAACAAACACGAGACAGGTGAGGAGGGAGGAGAAAACATAGAGGCACCAGGTGAACACAATCGGGTAATCAGGGAGGGAAACAGAAAAAAAGCAACAGGCAGGAAACGGGGGTGAACACTTTACAAAATAACACAGGAAACCAAAGATAGAAAAAGACAAGACAAAACAACAACACAGACAGATCCTAACAGTATCCCCCCTCAAGGGACGGATCCCAGACGTCCCAAAAAAAAAAAAAATCCAAAACCTCAAGCAGGGTGGATGGAGGGGGTCCGGAGGAGGGACGCATCACTAAGCCACCAGGGTGGGTGGAGGGGATCAGGATCCGGAGCCGGTGGGACAGGTGTCGGCAAGATTCCCCACGGAAGAGGACCAGGAGTTGGCAGGACCCTCGGCAGGAGGGCAGTCGGCGGGACCCCCAACGGGACAGGACACAGGATTGGCAGGTCCCCCGGCAGGAGCGCAGTCGGCGGGACCTCCAACAGGACAGGACACAGGATTGGCAGGACCCCTGGCAGAAGCGCAGTCGGCGGGACCCCCAACGGGACAGGACATCGGGTTGGCAGGACCCCCGGCAGGAGGGCAGTCGGCGGGACCCCCAACGGGACAGGACATAGGGTTGGCAGGACCCCCGGCAGAAGAGCAGTCTGCGGGACCTCCAACGGGACAAGGCATGGAGTTGGCAGGACCCCCGGCAGAAGAGCAGTCTGCGGGACCTCCAACGGCACAGGACACAGGGGTGGCAGGACCCCCGGCAGGAGAGTAGTCGGCTGGGCCTCCGACGGCACAGAACATAGGATTGGCAGGACCCCCGGCAGGAGAGTAGACGGCGGGACCTCCGACGAGACAGGACAAAGGGTTGGCAGGACCCCCGGCAGGAGAGTAGACGGCGGGACCTCCAACGGGACAGGACATAGGGTTGGCAGGACCCCCGGCAGGAGAGTAGACGGCGGGACCTCCAACGGGACAGGACATAGGGTTGGCAGGACCCCCGGCAGGAGAGTAGTCGGCGGGGCCTCCAACGAGACAGGACAAAGGATTGGCAGGACCCCCGGCAGGAGAGTAGACGGCGGGACCTCCAACGAGACAGGACAAAGGGTTGGCAGGACCCCCGGCAGGAGAGTAGACGGCGGGACCTCCAACGGGACAGACATACGATTGGTAGGACCCCCGGCAGAGGAGTAGTCGACGGGGCCTCCAACGGGACAGGACATGGAGTTGGCAGGACCCCCAGCGGAACCTCCAAAGGACCAGGACATTGGGTAGGGACTTGAGACGTGACTCGAGAGGGGACTCGAGAGGGGAACCAAGGGGGAACTCGAGAGGGGACTCGAGAGGAGAACTAGAGAGGGGACTAGAGGAGGAACTAGAGAAGGGAACTTGAGGAGGGACTAGAGGAGGGACTAGAGGAGGGACTAGAGGAGGGACTAGAGGAGGGACTAGATGAGGGACTAGAGGAGGGAACTCGAGAGGTGACTTGAGAGGGATCTCGAGAGGGGACTCGAGAGGAGACCTGAGGAGGGAACTGGAGAGGGAACGTGAGAGGTGACTTGAGAGGGATCTCGAGAGGGGACTCGAGAGGAGACCTGAGAGGGAACTGGAGAGGGAACTCGAGGTGGGACTAGAGAAGGGGCTCGGGAAGGGACCAGAGGAGGGACTAGAGATAGGAGTTGAGAAAGGAATTGAGTAGGGACTATAGAAGGGACTAGGAAAGTGACCTGAGGAGGGACTAGGGAAGGGACTAGAGAGGTGACTAAAGGAGGGACTTGAGAAAGGACTTGAGTAGGGACTAGAGTTGGTACTTGAGAAGTGGCTAGAGGTGGGACTGGAGAAGGGACTAGAGAAGGGACTATGAAAGTGACGTGAGGAGGGACTAGGGAAGGGACTAGAGAAGGGACTAGAGCAGGGACTAGTGCAGGGACTAGAGAAGGGACTAGGAAAGTGACCTGAGGAGGGACTAGGGAAGGGACTAGAGGAGGGACTAAAGGAGGGACTCGAGAGGGGACTCTGGTAGGAACTTGAGAGGTGACTAGAGAGGGGACTGGAGAAGGGACTCGAGAGGGGACCTGAGAGGGGACTCGAGAGGGGACTCGAGACTGGGGCCGGAATTGAAGCCAGAATCCTGGCTATAAGGTCCGATTCAGAAGCCGGAAACATGGCTGTAAGGTCCGGTTCAGAAGCCGGAAACATGGCTGTAAGGTCCGGTTCAGAAGCCGGAAACATGGCTGTATGATCCAGTTCTGAAGCCGGAAACATGGCTGTATGATCCAGTTCTGAAGCCGGAAACATGGCTGTATGGGCCGGCTCTGGAGCCGGAATTACAGCCAGAATCATGGCTGTAAGGTCCGGTTCTGAAGCCGGAAACATGGCTATAAGGTCCGGTTCTGGAGCCGGAAACATGGCTGTAAAGTCCGGTTCTGGAGCCGGAAACATGGCTGTAAAGTCCGGTTCTGAAGCAGGGACCATGGCTGCTGGGGCCAGAACTGGGTCCGTAACCATGGCTGCTGGGGGCTGAACTGGTTCTGGAACCCTGGCCCTTTGGGCTCGTGCTGCCAACCTGGCCTTGCGACTCCTTCCTTTAGGAGCCGTTTGGAGGCTCCGTGGACCTCCAAAGGCCAGACGAGTACCAGCGAATGGCTCCTGGACTGTAGCAAACACTGGGTGAGAAGCAGGGGCTGACGCCAGACGGACCACACCGATGCGTGTGGTATCAAAACGGGAGTTGGGAGGCCTGGGGCTGTCAGGCAGGGGATAACACACGGTGAGAAAATCCAAAATCCTGCCCGATAATAATTTAACCAAGCCTGGCTTCTCCATAGTAATCCGGCGTGCCTCTGCCAGAACAGCCTCTCGCTGCTGAACCCTGGACGCTCCCAACCATCGATACGAGTCATCCAAAGCAAAGGAAAACTCCAATAGCTCCTGCTCAAAAGGATCTGCTGGGCCCATATTTTGGTCGGGTTGTAATGTTACGGTGTGCAGGAATCAGGACCCAAATGCAGATATAACAAAAATAACTCCTTTATTTCAAGGCTACAAATATACAATAAACAGAGACAGCACGGAACACTCACCGATGAACTGGTCATTACACAAGACAACCCGACAAAGAGAGACAGAAAACCCAGAACTTAAATACACCCAGGACTAATCAAACAAACACGAGACAGGTGAGGAGGGAGGAGAAAACACAGAGGCACCAGGTGAACACAATCGGGTAATCAGGGAGGGAAACAGACAGAAAGCAACAGGCAGGAAACGGGGGTGAACACTTTACAAAATAACACAGGAAACCAAAGATAGAAAAAGACAAGACAAAACAACAACACAGACAGATCCCAACACACACACACACTTTTTTTACATTATAATAATATTTCTGCTTGCGGGTTGTATGCTGTTACATGGAAGATGGAAAAAAAACGTTGACTGCCATTTTTTTGTTTTAACACGCTGTATATGTACACAGTGAATACATAGATAGATAGATACAAAGGGATGTTGAATTGTAAACAGTGGCTTACCTTGATGACATCAAGAGTTATCATCAATTACATATTTATCATCTATATCAATATTATATTATATGTCACAGTGAAGTGGTTGTCAGCATTTATTAAAAAGCATTCTTTATGGAAAACGGCCTCAATGCTTCAAGCTCTCAGTTAATGAGCACGGTTTTTATTTGCATAAGTGCAACTTCAAATGCAAAGCAGGAGATTTTGTTTTGCACATGGAACATAGGATGTACTGGTTGATACATATGCTATCTGTTCTGACCTCGGAAACAGCTTTACTAATCACAGTGTGCATGACGACATCAGCAACCAATTAAGCGATGTCATTTACAACTTTGCCTTTGAATGTTATAGCATGCTGACTTTAGCATTTAGCGCAAGGCACTGCTGTGCCAAAGAATATATGGTTGTGACTCTTAGTCTTGTTACTTTTTAACAAGGAGCGGTTTTACGAACTAGAATCTGTTAATTAACAGCACAATTCTTTGATTTACGCACGTTCAAACTTTTTTTACAACAACATTGCTACTAACATGGTACAACAGTCCTTGCCAAGATTTATTTCCCAAAGTATAAATTATTAAATTATTGGGTTCAATAATTAAGCCAAGATAAAAAATGAACACCCAGTGCTTGTATTGTTTTCTCTAAATTTCAAGGATTATCTGCATTTCATTGGTGGTATGTATGTTCATACCTCACCCTGTCTGTGGGTGGCTGCATGGCAAATTAAGCCACAGACAATAAAAGAAAGAAAATAGCTATCCGCAGAATGTGCTGTACATCAGTAATCTGCTCTGACGACTGTCCTGGTGTGGGCTTTTCATAGAAATAAATTGAATGGATCTGCGCACCAGGACAAAAGCCAAATTGAGGTATAGACGGACAAAGAGAGCCAAAGAAAAGTCCCATTTACTGTAAAAGAGAAACTGCTTGTTTTGGGATTAAATCTGAGTGAAAATGAAACAGAAGATAAAGGAGAAGGAGGGCAAAGTGAGCTGATGTGGGAGAGAAAAATGGAGAGTATCGAGTTAATGAAAACACAGGAGAAAATACAACAACAAACAGAGATTAAAATGGCAATGAAGGAAAGTACATGTGTTTGTGTGGGAGCATCTATAGCAACACGTGTCCTTTTGTTTATGTAATACAGGATGTGCCTGAAGACAGTAGCGTGGCGTGGGGAAAAAATTAGGGGAAGCCAATAATACGTCCTTTCTTTTGGGTCGGGGGTGTGGTGGTCAATGTAATAACGTAACCAGATGAGTGATTACAGCACCCGGTATCATTTTACACACATTTGTATCAGATGCATGACTTGCACACGCCTGTTATCTAACCGACAGGTCCGCACGCACTCTCCAGCCGAAACTCTAATAAGCATTCATTCACAAACTAAATCAGGAGACCTTTAACGTCTTACGTCCGATTCGCTCCTTTTTTCCTCTCTGTACACAGCTCCAGTTTGGGCATCGGCCTGTCATCAGATTGTATTTGTTGTTGCTGCTGTAGCGGAAGTTTAGTACAATTACTTTTGATGAAATACTCCAAATCTCCACCCTCCATAATTGCACTTGCTTCAGTTGCTTGCTACTTTCTAACGGCGGTGAGAGTGATGCAGTGACGCTATCTATCTTCTATCGATTAGATTTATGATTCGAAAATTATAAAAGTAGGGTAGACATGTGGATATTATCCGACTGAACAAAACTTGCATTTATCTAACAGGTTCGTTTTCCACTGACCTTATTTCGAGCTATTTTCCAAAATCCTATGGAGAAATCCCATTGTTTTTTTGTCGAGGGAACCAGCAGCTTACTTCCGGATTTTAGGACGCGTCCCTGCAACACTAAATTGATGCGATTTGATTGGATTGTGAGGCAAGGGAAGCCAGCCGCCTCTGGCTTCCCTTGGCATGGCGCTGACCAATCACAGGTTGGCAGGGGCATGACGTGAGCCTCATCTGATTGGTCAATCCCTCCATTTTTTTTCACCAAGGGAAGCCAGATTCGGCTGGCATCCTCTCGCAGCAGTGAGTGCAATCTACTGTTTCACCATAACATCTAGAGGGGCACTGTTTATTTCACTCTTTGTAAAATACTCAATGAGAATGGGGGAGAGACGGGCCGGCAGCAACACACAGCAAAGGAGAATTATCGAAACAAAACAAAGTGTTTTTATTTATTTATTTAAATTATAACAACAATCCGAAAAAACAGGGGAAGCCTGGCTTCCCTTGGCCTCCGGGAGAAAACGCCACTGCCTGAAGAACTCCTCCAGTCCTTTAACTGATTTCTCCCCTTTCACTCAGGTTCTCTACGATGACTCCCAAATGTAGTAAAATGATAGTGAGTGTGAAGCAATTTAAAGTGGACCTATCATGCTATATTTGAATAATATATTGTAGGGCCATACCTATATAAAACATGTCTGTGAAGTTTTTTTTTCAAAATACCAAACAGATCATGCATTTTAGCCATGCCTCATTTCGCTCTATTTGCTCTTTTTTAGCCCTGTTTTTGCAAGGACTGATTCTGTGAGAAGTCTTCTTCGCTGCTTTTGTGGCAGACGACAGCGCCACCTACAGGCCTGGCATATGTACTACATCGTCTCCAGCGCTTTCGAACGGCAATGGCCGTGGCTGTCTCCTCCTGATAGGTGGAGAGTTGCCCATATAGGCGAAGCTCCTCGTTCCTGATGTCAGAGATATTTCAAATCTGGATCAGTCTGTATCAGATCCGTTGCAGCCCCGTTTTTAGAGATTTGGGTATGGAGGAAAAGAGAGAGGGTTGTTTTTTCTGACACTTGGTGAGTTCCCTGACACACCGGGGATACATATTCATGTGTAAAAGACGTACAAAAGTGCATTTTGCATGATAGGTCCCCTTTAAGATTTCTCGGGGCATTTCTACTCATCTTTCTCTTGTCCTCCTCTCCATTGTGCACGCTGTAATACATGTATTTCATTCACTTTTCTCAACCTTTGTCATCCTTTCCACTCCAGCTTATTTTGCTGAAATCCTCCGTTATATGTGTCTTTACTCAATCTCCTCCCGCTATTCCTCCTGCATTCAATTTCTTGCAGTCTGTTGTGTTGTTCCCTTTTTTTTTTACTCTCCTTTTATATGTTCATTTTCTCTATACTACATTGCTCTTCATGTGTCCCCCATCAGATGACCTCCTGCCATCTTCTCTCTTTGTTATTCTGGTTCTTGTCTCCCTCTTCGCCCTGCTCCGTGCTCTTTGTGCCGGCTCCCTTCAGGCAGATCATTCCCCGCCTGACCTTGAACATGCCGAACAGTCTGCTGACACACTACACTCCCTCTCGTCCCTCTTGAATTGCAGCCGCTCCCTTTTAGCGTGCTATCTCTTCTCTCCCTCTTTCTTTTTTCGTGATCGTATCATTTAGGTCATTTCTTAGAAATCACATGCATCACGAGCAACTATACATTCTTTATAGGTGTGCCCAAGTCGTCCAACTGGACACCAACACTGTGATTACAAGTCATTTTATCTTCCTTCTGAATCTTGATAGCTCTCCAGAATCCTCTTTCCAGTAACTCATGCATCAATAAATATCAATCAAGCCAGACCTCACGTTATTCTCATTCTCGCCCCCACGTTTACACACTAAAACACAAATCTATTTCACACAGAAACACTCACACACCTTTGAATTATATATGTTAACATCAATAAATCCAAAGACACAATTAAATTCCACCAACTCTATAATTCATGACCCCCCCCTTTGGAAGGTTTTCACCTGTCATCTCGATTTGCCAAAGAAAAGCATCTTGCACTGCACCACATGTCACACTGCCCTGCATGAACAAAGACATACAAAGACAGAACACTTCCTGCCGCCTGTCTGATGGAGTTGTTTGTGTGATGCCCCCCCGCTGCCAAGGAGCTTTTATTTCTGCTTCAGTGATTGTGACCGGCACAACCACACCCTTGGAAACTCATTTTGAATGTGGCAATCAAATGATGGAAACAAAAGGCATGGGTCTTCAAATCAAGAGCTACAATTGTTGTTGCTGCTATCATTGTTGAGTGAAGTAGGTTTAAATATAAATAAGTAAATCTTATGAAGTCTCAAATGGGTTTGATCATTACCTAATTTGACATTTCTGAGGTTTTGGTACACAACAAAAGCAACAACGCCCTCGAGAAATGTGTTTAATTTCCAGGACAAACCATCTGTAATTCCAATCAAATGAAGACATGTCATTTATGGATTCACAAAGGGGTGATTTTGTTTGATAATATTGTGTATACTGATCAAATTTACATAATATATTTACATATTTGAATGTCTGCAGGTGCGTGAAAAAAATAACAGCCTGGTATGGTAGGACAAATATAAGTAATGAGGGCATTTCTGTTAAAATTGGGCTTATTGGATAAAAAAAACTCTACACAGCAGATTAAATACCATGAGACAGTTCTACAACTCTGGTTGGATTTTTTGTGAATAATGTATTATTATATATTATATACATTGTAAAAATATAAATAGTCAGGAACTGCTTTTCACGTCCTTCAGTTCAGACAAATAAAATGTGTGGATAATTTCGCAAGGGGATGACGATAAGCATTTCTACTGTCCTGTTGTTGGATTTTACATCACACTTTTTATTTTTAATAATAAAGAGGACACATTATTTTCCCAGTATGTTCACAACATGCTGATTCATGTCATTGCCGTGCTACGGGGAGTAAACCATATTTTTGAGAGCTCTCAAGTCACTGAAATCTATGGATAATCTATTTCAGTTGGTTCTGGATTGGTTCAGCATTACAATTTTCACATCAGTCCATTTTCCTTCCTTTAAACTTGCTGGTAATGTTGTTTTTCATTTTAAATGCAGCATTTACAGTAATCTAGTGATGAATATAAACTTATTTTCAGAGAAACCACAGGAACAGTTCTATTTTGTAAGGTGAAATGGGCCACCTGGGTCTCAACACTGACACCTGCTTTCAGAACATATCTGTTAAGAATTTAGAGAAACTGAATTCTACACAAAAATATATGAAATATTTCGGATGACATCACTTTATAGACACATTTGTACTAAATAGAGCTTAGATTACATCGGTGTGGCCTGAAAGGATAATCGTCTTTCTTATTTCTTGCTTTATGTAATATAATTAATTATGCTAAACTGCTTTGACCCAAGACAGATGAATTGAATGTTTAAGAGAATTATGTGATATTCGCCTTTAACTGAAGCTACTTAATCTTCAGTTTGCTATTTATCTTCATTGGGCTCGCTCAGCCTCTCCCCGGGGCTCTGTGGCTGCTATCAGGTTATACAGTAAATCGTGACTGTGGTTTTAAATCCTCGCAATGGACCCTGCAGCACATGGTGGAGTGAAACCAGCATGCTACAGTCTCTTAAAGAGCCATATCAGCTCCCACCAAAACACTGTAAAGGCACTCTAATGCGGCCATAAAACAGCAACAGCTTTTATTATTATGATGCTACAAACAATCTCAACAACAGTCAACATTTACAGAGCAGCAACATCAACCGAAGCATTACATTAAGAAATGAAATAACTTAATGCAGAAAGTAATCTGCATTGTGTGCTGCCTCAACAAGCTAAACAAGAGTGTATTATCATCTTATTTTAATTGAACATTACCCTTAAAAGTGATTGTTTGGTGCATTTCTAAAAAGGTTTATAGACCTAAACATTAACTCTGAAATAAAATACCAGTTTCTTTTTAATGTACCTAATCCAAAACCTACCAACACTTTATATCAGGAAATAAAGCAGAAGAGTGAACCCAAAGAGTCCCAGTGAATTATACACTTTGGCATGGTTTGTGGTTATGTTTGGTTGTTTGGTCAAATTCATCACAGTCCACGTCAACTTAATCATGAAACTAGTCATAAATATTTATAATACTTCCAATAGTTTGAGGAGACGCAGAATAAAACAGTCATATCTGGAAAAGCTCTACCTTTTCCTGCTCCACAAATAAAACATTATAAATCATCTTTATCTAAAAAAATAGGCATTTATCTTGAAAGTGCTTGAATTTAACATATTTTGAGCCTCACCTGTTGCTTAACACTTGTTAAATAGTGAAAATAACTTTTAAAACTGTTGTAATTATTTCCCTCTGGACTGCTATTGATGTCTTTGTTGCATGTTTCTTTGTCTTTAGGTACAGTATTGACTGTATGGACTGATTAAATGTAGCTTTTAGGTATTGTACAATCTTAACGTATAGAAGTAGTGAATAACGTTTTTGACCAGCCCTAAAATTGTTTATTTTTCATACAAGGGGTAAATGGTGTGTCTTCTAATTAGTAATTTTAGTGATTGCATGTATGACAACATTTACAATACAAATGCTCAAACTGGTTCTGCTCAAGAGGCTTTAATATAGTGAGTGTGAACAATTATTTAAATAAGTTCCTCAATTAAGTGCAACGTTGCCTTTGTTATTCAATGTATCACTTCATGTGTTCTTACTCGTGCCATGTATTTTATCCTCCAGTTACACATTACTGTTTTGCATGTGGGTGCGGGTTTTCCTCTGTTCTCAGTGGAGATGTCAGGCGCACGGACAGCTCTTACCTGCTTCTTACAAATGACAAGTATTCCAGCCCCCAACATAGTCAAAGATAAACACCAGAGGTGAATGAGCCTTTGCCCAATGTGTTTGTGTTGCTTTCCCAGAAGATACCAAACAAGACATTTTGTATGGCTCTGTTACTCTATCTTCCTGCCGCTTGGCTTGCCCACCAGCTAAAGGAAACTACAGTCTGCTCCGAGACACACGCATTTTAGGTATTCTGTTCAAGTAGGTCTGTTGTAAAAGCTTAAAAGATGTGTAAAAATGTTGGCCTATTGCTGTACTGCCCAGTTCCACAACCTGACAGCCATTACAGTGTTAATATTAATGATCACATTGGTCCCAGTTATGTGCACCATGACATGCATTATCATGATTGAAAGAGTGTTCACACAAGGTCATTCTCTGACTCTACCAGTCAACCCCAGGGTCTATTTTATGCATCTTATAATATGACCGGCTTCATCCTTTGGTGTTCGGAGAATGATTGCTTCATGAAGGCTGACAAGGCTGCAGCACTTCTCGTCCATCAATTGAAGCAGTAAAAATACAACACTTTGTCCAAATGTAGAGGATGAAACCACAAATGGTGAAGTCACACAATCCTTGTTAATCTTTGTTGGACAATATCCATGACTGTGACTTACATTATTTAATATTTACTGTTAGTCAAGTGGTAACTGCATCACTTTAAATAGATCAAGGCCATAACCTCATATTGGGTTTTTTTGCTGTCTGAAATACACCATTAACCATAGGACATTACAGATAAATGTAAGTGTCAAGGTACAGTAGTATGTTCCATTAACTTGGTGCATTTTTTTCCCAAGTGTTATTTAATGTGTCAGGTAAAATATCACACTTACTGTACGCTCTATTGATCATCAACTCTAAAGTTTTATACTGATGGATTTTTTCTGCAGATTCAAGGAAACCAAGAAAAATAACTTTGGCTGTGTCCTCTAAATAATGCATTTCCTGATTCAAAATGTAATTTAGCCTCATCAAAGTTGGACACGTTTAAAGGCAAAGGATTCCACGGAAACTGCATGCGTTTGTTACATCATTGGACTATTACTGTTGTTTCCCGGTTTTCAAAGTCACGACTACCAACATACAGAAAATAATATGCACAGATTCCACTATTTCTATGTATGTGTAAACGTTGCATGTGTTGAATGTGTCTGTTTTATCTTTGCGCAGCAGCATTCTAACGCAGTTCCAGCCGTGATACTAGCATTTGAGAAATGCTCTGCGGTTATTTAATCTGACATGTAGGCACGGGGAGGCATCATGCATTTTAAATTCCTCCCTACAGGGACAAACTCACAACCTGTGGATTAGTAACACAAACAGCAACACATGCAGTTTGGCACGCATGAATGCCTACAGAGGGAGGGGCATCTAAACATCCTTACACTCTTAAATCCCAACACACATTGGCATATAATCCAGATAACACATGGTGCTGATACAGAGCATATGGAACATGGAACACAGACCTCCAGGGAAACCATAGCAACCACTGATTAAATAATCTGTGTGCTTAATTGAGCAGCTGTTTTCCCCACATCTCACTGCCCTGTCAAATATTGAATATGATAAGCCAGCCCCAATATGGTGTCTAGCTAGCTCAAAAATATAGTAATGCAGTGAAACTAATTTAGTTTTTCCTGGGTTGTACTGCTCTGCTGCCCATAGCAAAGGACATATCTCCAAATCGAGCTGCTGTGGTGCTAAATTAGTTCTGCTGTAGTGTTAACTTTACTATCAGATGGGGAGTCCAGTTTGGTCCATAGATTTTCACACAGAAAACTTCTATAAATTATCATTGACACCAGGCTTGCTTGATATAAATCAGCTTTACTGCAGCACTAAAAACCAAACTAGGCGCAGGTGGCAGGGCTATGGAAATGAACTCAGATTGATATAACCAGTGTGGCAGCCATTCAGTGTCATGTTCTCGACACAAACTGATGAACCCAAATCCACGACCCAGAGACAAAGTCTTGAATGTAAAAAAATGTAATTTTAATTTCACAGATCAGGAAATCCCTCCTAACAGAGTAGGTACTGGAAATAACAAAAGGCGCTCACAAGGAGGAAAAAACTAGGCATAACAAAAAGAGAACTCAAGAAAAACTTAAGCCTACAAAATTAACAAAAGAAAGTAAACAAAACCTGACATGAGCGAAAGCGATCCTTTCTGAGCTGAGGCTTGGCACGACCATTCGGAGAAACAAACAAGACGAACTGACACAGGACAGGGGAGAGACAGGACCATTTAAACATGAGGTGAGTGGGAACAAATCAGGGGCGGGGCAGACACTGATGATGGCGGGAAAAACACAAGGAAAGGAAGAAACAGGGCCTGAAATGAAAGACAAGAGATAAGTACCAAATAAACCTGAGGTTACCTACTGTAACTTCAGCTTCTATGAGTAAATGGCGCAGCCCTCTAAGGCTATCGCTATTGGGTAATCCCCCTGCGTCCCGCGCAGCACTGACTGTAGTCCACGCCCACCCGTAAGACGGGCCCCACCCTCGGGCTTCCTTCCGGTATAAATAGGAAGGAGGCCCGACAATCTGCTCCCATACATATAACTTTTCTTCAGCTATTCGTAGATGTGGGGCCCCGCACTTAGAGGGCTGCGCCATTTACTCATAGAAGCTGGGGTTACAGTAGGTAACCTCAGTTCTATTTCGTATATGGCTTCGCCCTCTAAGGCTATCGCTATTGGGTTAAGGGCGAAGCATGATGTAGTCTGCGCCCCACTGGGTCCGCCCGGCACTAGAAGCACAGACACACCTGCTCAATAACACCCCCTGCCTGTTGTGCCATGCGTAATGGCACCTCCCCGTCCCTGGAACATAGCAAAACATGCCTATCTTCCCGATGGGGTGAAGGCTGGGAACAATACATACCGGCCGCTGTGAGAAAGTAGAGACGAAGGTCCCACCTTGCCCAGCGATCATAGAGGGGGAACAGCAGCTCTCTGCGTGTCATACAGGTAGGAGAGCGCCCAGCTGGATCCCTGACGTCACTCACTCTGACCAGGCACTCCGTACAAAGTGTGTCAGAGGAAAAAGGAACATCCCTCCTATAAGAGGGAAAAAGAGCCGCTCTCCGCGTGCCGAGAGGCAGGAGGGAGGTGCACAGCTGGCTCCCTGATGTCACTCACTCCGACAGGACACCCAGTACAGGGTGTGTCAGAGAGGAAAGGGAGACATCCCTCAAATAAAAATGAATACATGAACAGGGGGAAGACCAAGATGCAGCAGTGCAAATATCTTCCACTGACATTCCTCCTTGCAAAGCCGTGGAGGAGGAAATTCCTCTGGGTGCGCATTGATGTTCTCCGGGGGCTCCACCCCAGAGGAGACATATGCCTGCGACACAGCCTCACACAGCCAGTGTGACAGCCGTTGTGCAGACAGAGGTTGCCCGATCGAGCGCTCTCTATAGTGCACAAACAGGCGTTGAGAACGGCGCCAGGCCGCCGTGCGCGCCACATAGCAAGACAGCGCGCGCACAGGACAGAGGAGATGAGACGTGGCTTCTTCCTCCGACCTGTAAGGAGGGGGGAATAAGCCAGCCAGGGTGATCACTCTTGACCTAAAAGAGTTGTGATGACCTTAGGCATGATGCCAGGTTAGGGCGTAAAACAGCTGAACTGCCATCTCCTTGGATCCGGAGACATGACGGAGTCACAGAGAGAGCAGACAAATCACTCACCCTTTTCGCTGATCGAGCCAAAAGTAGTACTACTTTGGCTGAAAACAGTTTAAGGGGAACCTGCTCAGGTTCAAATGGGGCTTTGCTTTAGTGCGCGTAACACCAAAGCCAAATCCCACTGAGGCGCCAGTGTGCGTGACACAGGTCTGAGTCTCCATACTCCTCGCATACAACGGCTGCTGCGTTCTGCGAGCCCCTCGGTTAAATTCGCCGGGAATATACATTGCTCTGATGGAGAGCAACGTGTGTGCGCGCCCAGAACAGCAGCCGCCTGGCTGCGTTCAGAAGCTGCGCAGATCTCCTCCCTGGCGATTGAGGTTGCTTCCATAGCCGTGGCCTGTTGTCTGTGCAAATCAACATATGTCTGATTGTACAGCAACGGGGCGACTCCCCCGTTCTTTTACGAGATTTAGAAAAATAGCGGGAGTAAAAACCGCGCTAGATGGCCATAGGAATTAAGTTGTGTGCACACATAAGGGGCGTAATTCCAATGCATTGGTTGTGAAAGGGATGAACAATAAGCGCTTGTATTGTACTGATTGATTTGTGACAATCCGTTTGACTTTAAGACAATCAAATATGGAGCAGAGCGCTGCGGACATACCAGCAGCTGACAGCGCGTCAGATTACGCGCTGCCAGCAGCTGGCAAGCTGGATAGCGTGGCCAGCTGTAGTGATGCGCAAAGCACTAAGCGGGTATTTAAACTCTCTGCCAAAGCACTTGCGGAAAAACTTGAGAGGTTGCAAAATGGCAGAAAGGCTAAGCTAAATAAAGCTAGCAAATTAAGAACAAATATAAAAGATTTGATGTTAAATGGTGAACATGCTAAGGTTCAAAATGCTCTTGATGGTTATATTGAATTGTGTGTTGAAGCCAAGAGCAAGAGCTACAATTAAAGCTACAATTAAAACGGAGAAAGGAACAGCTTGATTTGGAAACTGAGCTAGCTGTATCTACTGCTAGGCTAGCAGTTTTACAGGGTTCACATTCACGACGTTCCTCTCTTGCACCAACAAATGGAATGAACTCATACCTGGAAAAGGAAAAAAAGGAAACTGGCATCGTTAAACATACTTAACCCCCTGGCAAAGGAGTATGATTCCACATCATGGAAAATATCCTCCAGCAAACCAACAAAGATGGACATGGAACCAAAGCAAGCTGAAAGGCAGTTTGCATTTAAGGAAGATGCTTATGTACAAAATCAACATTATCTGGGAACATCACATGGGTTGATAACTGGTGAATTAACTGCATGGGAAAGTCAACAGGAAAATCACCATCAGCAAATCAATCGAATTCCACCTGAAGGTTTATTCACGATAATGCAAAAGCAAAATGAAATAACAGCTGCACTGGTTCACCAGCAACGTGTACTGTCTCTACCAGCAAGAGACATTCCTATCTTTGATGGAGACCTGTTTCAGTACAAGGCTTTCATTAAAGCATTTGAACAAGGAGTGGAAAACAAAGCCAGCAAAGCCGACTGCTTGTACTATTTAGAACAGTTCACAAAAGGACAGCCACAGGAACTGGTTCGTAGCTGCCAGCACATGGCTCCAGAACGTGGCTACATTGTGGCAAAGGGTCTTTTGCAAGAACATTTTGGGAATGAGTACAAGATCGCTGCTGCTTACATAGGAAAGGCTCTAGCTTGGCCAACAATAACAAAGGCAGAAGACATTAAAGCACTACAAGCCTATGCTTTATTTCTGCGTGGATGTGCTAATGTGATGGAAGAACTTCAGTACATGCAGGAGTTGGATATGCCCTCCAATATGAAAATGGTTGTCTTCAAGTTGCCATACAAACTAAGGGAACAATGGAGAAACAAAGCTCATAACATCATGGAAGCCTCAAACAACAGAGCTCATTTCATTGACTTGGTCAAATTCATTGAGAGACATGTACGAGTCCTTTCTGGTCCGATCTTTGGAGACATCGAGGATTCAGGACATAAATTAGTTGCTATAAAATCTTCCAACATGTTTCAGCCACAATCAAAGAACAGAATGAAAGGAAATAGTTTTGCCGCTACAGTATTCCCAATGAGTGAGGTCGGAATTAAAACGACAAATAACTCAAAACCACAGGAGAGCTTGGTGTGTCATTGTTGTGATCACAACACTCACATTTTGGACAGATGTAAGCAGTTCAGCAAAAGGAAGCACAGAGACAAAATTCAATTTCTAAAGGAGAAAGGAATTTGCTTTGGATGCTTGTGTATTGGACACATAAGCAGGGACTGTAAACAACGCTTGATCTGTGAGGTTTGTGAAAAGCAACATCCTACTGCGCTCCACATAAATACATCTAATGTGGGATTGGGACAAACCGCTAAATCACAAACCCCCCCTCAGACATGTGGACGTACAGTGGCCGGAAATGATGGCTGCATTCTTTCAATTATTCCAGTGCAGGTCAAGTCCACAAAGGGAAGTGAGATTATACAGACCTATGCATTTTTAGATCCTGGAAGCACAGCCACATTCTGCTCAGAAGATCTCATGCACAGATTAAACATCACAGGAAAAAGAACTAATTTTCTTTTGAAGACTATGGGACGGAAAAAGGTCGTTCCAGCTTACTCCTTATTTGGGATGGAGGTATCTGGTTTTAAGGAAAATAACTTTTATCCTCTTCCAGAAGTCCTCACACAGAAGCAAATGCCAGTAACCAAAGAAAACATTGCTACAGCCGCAGATGTGAAGAGGTGGAATCATTTGTCAAAAGTTCATATCCCCAGCATAAATGCCAATGTAGACATGTTGATTGGAACCAACGCTCCCAAGATATTGGAACCTTGGGAAATTGTCAACAGTTGTGGAAATGGCCCATACGCTATAAGAACAGTGTTGGGATGGGCCATCAATGGTCCTTTACATGGAAGCAGCAATGGCAGTGATGTTGACATGGAGCTTTCTTCTGTTATGGTGAATAGGATTTATATTTCCAAATTGGAACTCATGCATAGCTGTCAGTATAATCATGACTTTAATGAAAAGCCCTCAGAGGAAAAAGAGATGTCAAGGGAAGACCAAAAATGTATGGAAATCATGAATACATCTGCAACACTACAGGACAACAGGTACAGCCTGAAGTTCCCCCTTAAGACACCTGACGTCCTTCTTCCAAACAACTTTGCAGTGGCAAAGCAAAGGCTACTTGGATTGAGGAAAATATTTGTGAGTAACCCAATGTTGCATAAGGAATATGCCAGCTTTCTGAATGGAGTGATTGAAAAGGGTTATGCTGAACAGGTACCAACACAGCAGCACTGTGGCAGTGGAAAATGATGGTACATCCCACACCACAGTGTTTACCATCCACAAAAAGGTTCTCTCCGAGTGGTGTTTGATTGTGGTGCCACATTTAAAGGAACATCATTAAACGATGTACTTTATCAAGGTCCTAACCTCACCAGTTCACTGCTTGGAGTTCTCACTCGTTTCAGGCAGGAACCTGTGGCATTCCAACCCAGTCTCACGGCATTTCGTGTTCACCAACACGATTTTTAATCTATTGATTCGTGTTCCCCAACATGATTTGCCCATTTTGTTCGTGTTGCACAGCACGATTTATTTTCGTGTTGCACAGCACGATTTTAAAAGCAATGTATTTCTACTGCTTGCAGCACGTCTTTTTCTCCGGTCGGGTCGAGGAAGACCTGAAGCTGTGTGGTTCATAAAAACATGTTCTTACTCAATATCAAGCCACAATTATTGCTTTTGTTTTAAATCGTATAATTTCGGACTTTTGTTGCCGTCTGTGAGGAAAAGAAATGGGGCTCAGAGCCTCAGGATACTGAAATCTGTATTTTTTTCCTTCTAATTTGTTATTCTTTTCAAAATAACACACTGTTATTTACTCACCAATAATACACAATTATCCTTGATTTTATTTATTGGTTTAATTCCATAATCTCGGGCTTTTTTGGCGTCCGTCAGGGACTGAATTTCAAAATAAAAATAACCGGACATAGGCATTACCCAAGATCCTCAGCTATGGTTTTAAGCTCGCTTATTGGATGTTTTAGCCGCAATGCATGCTGGGATTTGGTGTTTATATGATATGAAATCCGGAAAACATTTGTGTACCTTGTGTGCATCTAGTGGTTAAAGCACGCTATTGAATTATTGTGTTTGATTAAAAAAATATTAAGAGTACATACTTTCATAGGGGGAAAGTATAAATATAGAATATAAAAAATCAAGAAGATACTATAAGTGATCTCTACAATAAAACAGTTTAGTGCAGAATGTACAAAGATATTAATAGGAGGAGGTGCAAAACAGAAAAACGAATTAACCTTTATTTAAACATTAAATAACAGATTAAGGTCTTCTTTTAAATAAGAAAAAAACGTTGGGGGTATCTATCTACAGATAAATATTAAGCCTGACAAAGTACTTAACGTCTAATATATTGCTTTCCTATGTTGAAGCACTTATTTTAACTAATATTATACATATGAATTATACTCGTATGTATGTAGATAGAATAAGAAATGTGCAGAAAATGACAGTTTAATGGTGGAGGTTCACACATATTGATAGATGTCTTGTAATGCACTGTTGAGGAACCTGTGACCCAAGTGTTTCATTCATTGCATAACTACACTGTAGTTGTGTATATGATATGTCAATAAACCTTTGAAAATCTTGAAAGGGATGTGCAAAATAGCCATAATATACAGTCTTTAATGAACTATTAGTAGAGAATAACTAGTAATGAATATACTTTATTACTCGTTTCCATTCATGTCAATTGCAGATACATGTTTAGTCTTCTCAAGCACCAACTATCAAATATCTCTCCTGATTGTTGGCACTTGACAATCACCTTCCCTGAATTTTACTCAGGTGTAACTAAAGTCTGATTTAAGGGTTGTTTATATTTCACATAATTAATCAGAATCTGCAAAGTAACTCAAATAAATGCAGTGGAGTAAAAATACCAGGTTAACCTCTGAATTGTAGTGGAGTAGAATTACAAAGTAACAATGAGCTGTCATGTGGGTATAGCGATTTTCACCCATTTATTAATTATAATAAATAATATATAATAGTTTTACATTTGATAACGCCAATGTGTTTAATACTGGCAACTTCTAATTGTGGGAAAAAACGAAAACGTTCAGTAGAGACGTCCCATAGAACATTTTGCGAAACACAATAGCCAGCATCCAGCATGTGTAGTTCTGGGGGGGGCGTTCGATTCCAGTTTTGGATAGTCTGGCGTGGTTTCGTTCCATTTCACACAGCTGTTTGACGCTCTGCGTAACCTTATGGGGGACTGTAGTCCGAAACGATAGCTGGGGATTATGGGTAGTGTAGTGTCTTCGGCCATCCTAAACTCAAAAGCTTATAGTCCTACATCTGTTTCCGGATATTTTATTTTGAAATTCAGTCCCTGACGGACGCCAAAAAAGCCAGAGATTATGGAATTAAACCGATAAATAAAAGCAAGGATAATTGTGTGTTATTGGTGAATAAATAACAGTGTGTTATTTTGAAAATAATAACAAATTAGAAGGAAAAAAATATTTAAAAAATACAGATTTCAGTATCCTGAGGCTCTGAGCCATTTATTTTCCTCACAGACGGCAACAAAAGTCCGAAATTATACGATTTAAAATAAAAGCAATAATTGTGGCTTGATATTGAGTAAGAACATGTTTTTATGAACCACACATCTTCAGGTCTTCCTCGACCCGACCGGAGAAAAAGACGTGCTGCAGGCAATAGAAATACATTGCTTTTAAAATCGTGCTGTGCAACACGAAAAAAAATCGTGCTGTGCAACACGACAAAAAGGGGCAAATCGTGTTGGGGAACACAAATCAATAGATTAAAAATCGTGTTGGTGAACACGAAATGCCGTGAGACTGGGTTGGGCATTCATGGGCGACATACGGGCTATGTTTCACCAGGTCAAAGTCACAGAAGAGGACCGAGATTTCCTTCGTTTTCTCTGGTGGCCAGAGGGAGACTTCACCAGAGAGATCCAGGAATACAGAATGATGGTGCATCTGTTTGGAGCTGTCTCTTCTCCCAGTTGCGCTAGCTATGCGCTAAGGAAAACTGCTGACGACAACAAGTCTGACTTTTCTGCTGAGACTGTTGAAGCAGTTAAGCGAAATTTCTATGTGGATGACTGTTTGATGGGTTTGGGCTCAGAGAAGGCAGCAATACAAATGATTGAAGATCTTAATGCTCTCTGTAAAAGAGGAGGTGTTGTGCTGGAAAAATGGATCAGCAATAATCTCGGAAGAGCAGAAGGCTAAAGAGCTAAAGGACCTGGATCTGGATAGAGACAATCTTGAGAGAGCTTTGGGACTACTCTGGTGCGTCGAGTCAGATTCCTTTAAATTGAAGATGGAAGTGAAACAGCAGGCTCTAACCAGACTAGGCATGCTATCCACAACAAGCTCGGTGTATGATCCTTTGGGTATTTTGGCACCAGTCACTTTGCCAGCCAAGATAATGCAACAAGAGCTTTGCAGGAGAAGCTGTGGATGGGATGATGCCATGCCACCAGATATCGTACACCAGTGGAGACGGTGGTTGGAGGATATTAAGTTGTTGGCATCACTCAAAGTGGACAGGTGTATGAAGCCAAAGGACTTCGGTGAACCCATACACACTCAACTACATCACTTTGCTGATGCCAGTGAAAATGGCTACGGGACTGTAACGTACATCAGGCTAATGAACTGCAAAGGCGATGTTCATGTTGCTTTCCTATTAGGAAAGGCTAGAGTTACACCCATACAAATGGTGACCATTCCACAACTGGAACTAACAGCTGCTTTTCTGGCTGCCAGAGTGGATATGTTAAAATCAGAGCTTCAACTTCATTTGGATGAGTCTGTGTTTTGGACAGACAGTACTTCAGTTCTGAAGTACATTAACTACGAGGACAAGCGTTTCCACACATTTGTGGCAAATAAGATCACAACCATAAGAGAGACAAAAGTGGAACCAAAGGAATATAGTCGCTGGTGATATTGTAGTCATCATGGATTCCTCAGCTCCCCGTGGTTCCTGGCCTCTTGGCAAAGTGTTGGAGGTTTTTCCTGACAAAGGAGGACTGGTGCACTCTGTCAAGCTACAGACCAAGACCAACATTATTGTGCGACCTACAGTATTATTACACTATGTTTAGTACAGGAAGTGTAGGATGTGCATTTCTATGTATTGAAATATGATTTTCACATTTGGCTCCTTAATTGTTTTAAATCGATACCTGTACTATCAATTAGGGGCTGGTGTGTAGGAGCCAATTAACTGTGGGTATAAAGGTAGGAACCTATGTGTGTTGGGGAGAGGTTCCGCCGGAACGCCCATACAGTTTTTGTCCACACACGGAGCACACACACACACACACACACACACACACACACACACACACACAGAGCACACACGGAGCACACACACACACGGGATTACAAGCAAAGCAAAGGTATTGTGTAAACGGTAATATCGTGTGGTGAATATGGAAAGAAGCAAGTAAATGGAAACCAGTAAAATGGAAATAAATGGACTGTTTCAAACTGGAAACTTTGTTTCTGACCTTTATTCGGCAGCAAACTTGTGTGCGTCAATTACACCCACCAAGCGGATCCTCAGAGGCTTAAAGCGCTGGCTTAGCCTCTACAGTCCCCTTAAACACAACAGGAAGATAGGTCAAATGTCATTTAGATAATATAGAGGTGCAGTGGAGTGGAACAAACTACCACTCAATATTAAGGAAACCAAGAGTGCTGCAGTGTTCAAATCAAGGATAAGGGAGCAGCTGTTTAGCAACCTGCCACTGTAATGTTGGTGCAACGGTATTATGTGTTGAACCTCTGGTGAACGATGAGTAATGTCTCTATGCACTTTGTTGATGAAAATAATTGTTTTTAATGCACCAATGAGCATGAATGATGCTTTTTTTTATAATAAAAAAAAACTTAAACATGAATACTACTACATGCACTTTAGATTATGCACTAAGAATGCTTGATGCACTTCAGATGCCATAGTGCCACTTGAAACCAGTACCAACGGGGACAACGATGGAAATAAGTCCTGGACTTTTCGTTTTATCCCTGACAAGGCAAATACAAATGTTGATCTGTCAATGTTGTTATGTTTGTTGTCAATAAAATCTACTTTGAGCTGCATTTTATGTATGAAAGATGCTCCATAAATGAACTATTATTATTATCTGTCTATGCTTAGCTAATACTCAGCTTTTTGTGTTTTTTTCACAGAATGAGGTGTGCTGGAGATGTTACTGCCCTCACAGAGACGACACAGGTCAACCCAAGACAGGACATGAGTGACAATGAAAGAGGTCTGATTTATGTCTTTGGACTAAAGTGAGCATCATGGAATGTGTGCGGCTTTACAATCATGTCATTGATGAACTGAATATCTCTGTGAACTCTCTCAATATATATATCTCTTCTTGTAAAAAGTACAAAGTCACAGAAGTCGAGTCTGCTAAGTAGTAGTTGCCTTTGAATTTGGTAATAACAGTTATGCCTCTCTGAGATGTGCATGTCTTCTCCGTCTTTACGCACAGAGAAATCTTTTATGGCTGTGGCTGCCTCTGCTACCGTCATGTCCCCTTGCTGCAAAGGGACATTTCACCTCAAGCAAGCCTGTTTGACCATTGTCACATACTATAGCATCTGGTGTTGCCCCAAGGAAGGGGAGATCTGATTGCAGGAGGAGGCCAGAGCTATGAACATGCCTATCTGGAAATGTCTCCTGGTACAGCTGCTTGGCCTTTGACTCATTGGCAGAGCCATAGGTTGTTGCAGTAGCAGTGAAGGGCTTGGGGTAATATGTGGACTATATGAAGGCATCTGAAATGTTCTTTCTCTTTACTATTGTGCCAAATTCTGATGCAGTCAGCCTGCCCTCTCGCTCCTTGTGCCACAGTGGACATGCAGCCTGTCCCGTGGTTTGCAGTTGTAGTATTCTTGCTTCCTCCAGATCAAAGCTCTGCTTGTGCTGTGGTGTTGGTATGGCTATGTATGGAGAGAGGGGCATGGGAATGGTCTTGGTACAGGAAGAGGATACAGGCAGGGATGTTGCTGGGTTATTCTGCGGGAGCTGCAACAGTGGGAGCTGCAGCGAGAGAACAAATTAGAAACATCAAGGAGTCATTTGTCTCCTCTTATCCCTCTCTCCTCTCATTCCTTTCTCCCCTCATTCACCTCTCCCTCTCTCCTCATTCACCTCTCCCCCTCATCCCTCTCCCCTTATCCATCACCCCTCTCTCCTTATCTATCACCCCTCTCACTCCTCTCTCTTCTCTAAGAAGGTCAGGGTGTGGAGGAGCCTCCAGACAAGAGGAGCGAGGTGAAAGATTGAGAAATCAACAAGCACAAATCGAATCACTGACGAGTAGAAATACTGTTCTGAGACATAATCATGTACCAAATAGATTAACACCAGAGGTCTTGCAGCACAGCCGTGTACCAGCCTATTTCAAATATGCCACTGGATTCACTTATGATCAATTCAACAATCTATGTACTGTGTTTAGTATACCTAGCAGTGAAACAGCACAGCAAACTTCAGTCCCATTGACATATAGCAGAACTGATTGGCAAATTAACACAATGCCCCTGCGTGTGCAGCTCTTGCTTGTTCTTATGAAACTGAGACAAAATCATGATTTAAAATATTTGGCATTTATGATTGATGAACGTAGTGTTGGTACTTTGTTCAACGCATGGGTGGACTACATGTTCACAGTTCTAGGGGAACTACCCGCATGGCCTCATAGAGACATAATAATGGCACAAATGCCAGGAAAGTACAGAGAGGAATTTCCTACAACGATGGCAATATTAGACTGTACAGAGTTAAAAATTCAAACCCCAACTTCACTTGTATTGCAGAGCCAAAGCTACTCAACCTACAAGTCTGCAAACACATTGAAATCCCTCATAGCATGTGATCCACGAGGTTCTGTAATATTTTGTTCAACTCTTTTCACTGGATCTGTCTGACAAAGAAATAGTTAGGCAGAGCAACTTTATTGAGCTAATGAAAAATCTGCTTACACATGGCTATCTGCAGGAAGGGGATGGGCTTATGGTAGATAAAGGATTTTTTATTGAAAAGGACCTACACGAAATTGGACTTGAAATAAACATCCCACCCTTCGTCAGAGGAAAAAGGCAGATGCCCTCTACAGATGTCTGCCTGACAAAAAAAGTGGCTGCACACAGGATACATGTTGAACGTGCTATATCAAAGATAAAGACATTTAAAATTGTGTCAGAGAGGATCCCTAACATAAGGTTGAGAAACATCAACCAGATCTGGTATGTTGTGAGTATGCTGTCTAACTTCCAGCCTTGCATCCTCAAGAATACCATTACCTGATAGCTCAAGCCACAACCAATGGGGTAGTCCTTTCCACCTACTGCTACCTGTATAGGGGTCTGGTTAACGATGTAGCTTATAGGTGTGCCTCTCATTCCTCTCAGTGTCTCATATATTTCCTCAGATTCCTGACTCCTAAAGGCAGAAAGATACATGTTACTGTTAACTGTGTTATGCATAGTATTAACTATTCACTGTAGAAATGTATCTGATGTTGTGCCTAGGCTATTATTCTTTCACATCAAACTGCATGACGGTGCAAAGATTTTTTTTCAATAAACTGTGAAGGAGCACCATTTTGCCTTTATTACCAAATGTATCTGTGTTTTTATTGTGCTTTGAAACTACCTGTTAGGAGTGTAGGTGGGGATCACTGGTCTCCGTTTGCGGTTCAGTTTGGCTTTTGCCACCACTGCAGAGGATATAGGCTGGCCTGCTACCTTCTTCCCTCTGGGTTTATGCCACTGCTGTGGCCGACTTGTACAGGAGACAGTGTCTTCATTTTGGGCACGAGAAATGTCTAAACTGTACATGAGCCCAATGATGTGCGAACAGTAACCTGGTGCCCTATGGTTTCAACAGCAATGAGAAGGGGAGAAAATAAATAGGCTACTGTTTAAGAACACTGCTCGTACTAGCTGCTACTTGTATATAGCTCCCCAGTGCAGTGGGACTAGGCTACTCATTGAACCTGGTGCAACCTACTTTAATGTAGCCTGCCTGTCACTAACGTTACATAAATGACACAGCTGTCGGGTCTAGCTACTGGCCTACAGAGTGGCTTTGACATATGCAAATCCAATGTCTGCCTGACTTTAGCCCTGCCCCACCCACTCAGTATGCCGGGTGAGTGAGAGAGCTCGTATACCGCGTTGGACCACTAGCCTAAACTAAAATATCACCAATAGTAATCATGGATTATCGTCATAGTTCTTGTAATCTTCAATCAAATCAACTGTAAATAATGCTTGAGAGTAGCTAGCTAGCTAACGTTATCTATAGCTAATGCTTGCATCACCATGGAGGTCTAAGGTAATAATGTGTTAGAAATTACTTACCCTGCAATACACGAACAACAATGCTCCATGATGGTGTTGTCATCAGCAACATTGATACAGAGCCTGTGGGGTTTCTCACTTTTCAGTTGCGAGTGGTAGCATTTGGCCTCGATTCTAATGGTTTCTTTTCTGTAAATTTGTATCCCATGAACGTACTTTTCCACTGCATACTGTAACCCTCTCTGTCTGCTTCTAGACGAAATATGTGTGTCATCTTTTAAAAAAACAGGTCTATTACCTGCTGTGGTAAATCTGACAATTGAATTTGAACTCCCCCCGCGGCCATTGTCAACAGTGATTCACGGTCGGCTTTGTTTGTCCGAGTTTTCAAAGGGGGCGTGGCTTAGCGATAGGTCTATTCAGAGCCATATAATAGAAGAGTTACGACAACGGAAGTCCAAAAACGGTTATCGTCACGTGGTTCATGTAGAAGAGGATCGTTCCCCGGAAGTTCATGGCGGGCAATGTGAATGCATTGATAACAGGAGATAGAACTACGATTTTTGGTAATTATTAGTGAATAAAGGTTTTGATTTGCAATATGTATACAACAAATTGATATGTGTATGTATTTACATCAATATGTTTTAAAAAATAAAATAGAATTTGCTAATATTAAGTGATAATATTAGGATTAGTGTGAACAACTAGTTTACATGTTAGGCTAACAGTGCCTTGGTTAAAGAGCCTGTTGCTGTTTATTTATAGCTTTGAATTCTTTAAAACCAATATTATCTTCTTAAACTTGTATGGTAGTCAGGAGCATCACTTTCTAATGTTTACTGATATATTTAGAGGGAGGGGATCTAAAGTAATGCTTTAAAATTCAGATTAGATTAATGTCTACCATTTTCTTAAATTCATGGTAGTTTCAGTAATCCCATGGTAATTGAGGACACAAGTTATCTAAATGACTAATGTCATCTTTATGGCTTTCAGAAAGGACAGGAGACCGACAGGTGACTATCAAAGGACTAGCAGCAGCAGCAGCATGATGATGATGATGATACATGTGTTGTTTTAGGAACATCCATTGCAAATACATGGAATTCAATAAACATTGAATAGCATATCATGCAGTTTGTCTGTGCCTTTTCCTCCTTGTTGTCCTGGTTTGCTGTGCTGCCTCCTAGTCGCCACCATGGTTTGCTGTGCTGCCTGGGGATGCTCCAATTGCTCAGAGAAAGGAGTACAAATGTACAGCTTCCCCACTGACACAGAGCGGAGGAAGCAGGAGCAATTTCACGACCAACAGCAACAAAATATGTGATTTATATACAAACACTGCATTTGCACTTTTTCACAAAACGAAAACCACACCATTGGGAAAGCTTAATGTTTTGTTTAATACAAAAAACAGAGAAAGGCTTGAAAAACACTGAGAGTTGAGACTCAGGGTGCAGGGTGAGGGTCTCAGTGCAGGTATTCAGGCTCCATTGAATCCCCCTCTGGTTCTTGTGCTGAAAGAGGGATAAACAGACAGGAGAAAGGGTTATACACACCTATATAGCACACCTATTGGATGGGAAATTGCCTTGGGGAGATAAGGTGTGGTCTTTGTTCCCAACTGAAGTTATGGAACTTTATTATTTGTGAGTTTAACAAAGTATGACAAATGGCATCAGTAACATATGTGATATGAATTTCTATAAAGTTGTCTCACATTCTTGGTCATATTGTATATACAGTATGTAATGAGTATAACATGTCCAGTAAGTATAAAGTGTTTCCTAATACTGTGTATTCAACCACTATGGAATATGTATGTGGGCAGACAAAACTGAGTTGTTCTGTGTGTGAAGTAACCTCAAGTCACTCCGCAGGCACATTTTGATGCAGACCAGTTTGTCAAGACAAAAAAGGGCAAGACTAGGCTGAGAGCAGAGGCTATACCCACCATCTTCGTGCATCGCCCTGTGGTCAAAAAGAGAAGGGCCCCTGCACCACGATTCACCCCGGGACCTGTATCTACAAAGCCCATAGCTCATGATCACAGCGATAGTGTGAAAGGTGACACAGGTATAATAAGTATGAACTCTTAGTAACAAAAGTAATATTTCTTATTTTTAAGTGGTATAATATTTTAAATGTTTGAACATTTACAGTGCCATGTCTTCTACTTACATTAGTCTCAAAGATTGAGGGAAGAAGGGAAGGGATCACTGCCCTCCACCTGCCAGAGGAGCGCAAACAACAACAACAAGCAAGGTGTCCCGTCATGTACCTGGAAGTTTGGGTTGGCAAAATGGAGTAAGAGAGGGACTTGAAAAACCTTGGTGGCTGTCTACTCATGTTGTTACAGTTGGCTTGGTTACAGCTCTCAAGTTTTTTTTTGTGCCATTTCCACATCTTTAGAAAATATGAAAAAATTGAAGTGAAATCAACCTCATCTCTGGAGAACAAACTTCGATTTCTCTGTCTTGTGAGTTTGCAGTCTTGCAGTTTTGCTCCTCCACCTGTAACATCACTGCCCCTCCATCTGCCATACAGTAGGTTACTAACAAGATTACTTATATAATACAGTGATATAATACATGTTTAGTATGCTTACTTATATAAAACAGTAGTATTAAACTTACCTTGTGTGTTCACTCTCACTTAAGTCCCTCTCCCTTTGCCATCAATCCAAAATCAGCTGAGCTGCAACATTATACACACAGGTAATAATCAACATAATCACAAGGACACAATATGGCTCTGCTAAAAACACTCACTCTTACACGCACCAAAGTTATATTTATCTAATATTTAACTCCCTCCACCCCCGCATACAATCCCGTTTAGAAGCCCCTCTTCTCTAATTCAACAACGTTGGACCAAATAGACATTAAGAGAACGGAATTTGCAATTAAAAGGCTGTTCAACGTGTGTTGCTAACTTGCTTCGGTATCCTAGCTTGATCTGTTATCTGTAAACGTTCCCTAAATCTACTAATTTAGGGATAATCCACTGACATCCTTTAATACACATGTTCAATTGAATCAGATGTACTGATAATATCCGCAATATAAATCTTTAAACTTCTTCTTACCTTTAAAAGTCCGTCACGAACGGTCTATTATGCTGCAACTCCACAGCTCTGCTAGCCTTGGCGCTAACTTCCGGGGAACGATTGAGAGGCTCCACGATCCGCCATTGCTGTAAAAAAGTGGTCCATTGGAGTGAACGGAGATGTCATAACTCTTCTATTATATGGCTCTGGGTCTATTCAGTGAAAAGACGGACATTATAATGCCGCGGAGGGGAGGGGGGGGGGCGTGGGGTGTGTGTGTGTGTCTACAGAAGGTTCAGTTGTGATAGACACGGTTCGCCACTGCACTAACCACATCTGATGTTTTAAACGTGTGCTGTGTTCTCATTCTGGATGCTGGCACTGTCGTAGCAACATATGTTCCCTTTGTACAGTTCTTTCTGTCGTCATGTTGTGGTTGGTTGTTTTTATTGGTCATCAATGATTGTGTCCTTCCCATTATTTTTTTTCCAATTCTTGAACGTTTTTTTAAGAAGGATGTCCTTTTGTACCCTGTCTAATGCCAACGTTTGTAAATGGATAGGTTTTTTGTTCAACGTAACTGAAAAGCATTAGAAAATGTAAAAAAAATCAAATACAAAGCAAAGAGATAAAGATCAAAGTGAATGTTAATAACAATTGCATAACATTTGAAGAATAATTCACAAGATAAAATTGACTTTACTGCAATTATGGAGTTATTTCTGAACCCAGCACTGTGATGGCAAAAACCTTTTGACAATACGTTTTATGTTTTGAATAGCTAATAGGTAGAAAGCCGAGAACTGCATGGTACAATTTAGCACATATAGCATAGTGGTGTTAATCTTGGTGCAATATCCATCCAGTTCTTAAAATGATGGTAAACATTTTAAAAGGTATTTAGATATTCTTTCCCGACACCTTCAAGACTGCATTTAGACATGAAATGATTGAAATGGAAAACTAAGTATTCACACTCCACCATCGTTCCTGTCCCCAAAAAGACAAAAATCACCAGCCTCAATGACTACCGCCCAGTAGCACTCACCTCCATCATAATGAAGTGCTTTGAGCGGTTAGTCAAATCATTCATCACCTCCTCCCTCCCTGACTCTCTGGACCCCCTGCAGTTTGCCTACAGAGCAAACAGGTCCACAGACGACGCCATAGCCCTCACCATCCACACTGCCCTTTCACACCTGGACCAGAGGAACACATATGTGAGAATGCTGTTCATTGATTACAGTTCAGCCTTCAATACCATTGTGCCGTCCAAGCTGGTCATCAATTAAGGACCCCAAGGATCAACTCTGGACCCATTTCTGTTCTCTATTTACATAAATGATTTATCTTCTTGTCTCATTAATTGCTGTACTCACCTTTATGCTGATGACACTGTCATATATATATATCCAAATCAGATTTTTCACAAATGTACAGATCTCTCTCTTCAATCGGAATTTAATATCTTACAGGACTGGCTATCACACAATAAACTACTGCTTAACAAAAAATCTTATACCATGGTCTTTGGTACCAGGCAGAAGCTCAAATCCAAACCTAATGTAGTAATAACATGTAAGGATGGCACTTCTCTGCATAAAGTTGATAGCTTTAAATATCTGTATGGCTAGACTCTGAACTTTCATTTAAACTACTAAAGCATGTAATACAAAAAGTCAATTACGGAATCAGTGTTTTATACCGCTCTTGCAATTGTTTTACGCTCAGTGTCCGAACGAGAATTGCTTCTCAACTTATTCTTCCGATTATGGACTATTGTGATGTTGTCTACCAAAATGCACATAAATCAGATCTTGCTCCACTCAACATAGCCTACAACAGACTATGCAGATTTGTTCTTGGTTGTCCTTTTCGTACACATCACTGCACAATGTATAACCAACTTAAATGGCCTTCTTTAAATGTAAGAAGACACATGCATTGGCTTCAGCTGATATTTAAATGCATTTATCTTAACTATCCCCCTTATTTAAAGCAGTATTTTGTACCCTACTCACCAATTCATCGAGTTAGACATTCTGTTCAGATTTATTTCTCTGTCCCCTCTGCAAAAAAATTGATTGGCAGAAGAGCGTTCATGTTTAAAGCCCCAACTGACTGGAATACTTTACCTGCTGCTATTAGATCTCTTGCATCATTTGGTATATTTAAACATGCATTGTTATCTCACTTTCAACTGGTCTGTACTTGTTATAACTGATATTGATGAAACTGATTTGCTTGACTGTCTCAAATTGTAATGATTGTGTGCATTGCTTGAATTTCACTTAACAGACTGTATGTGGTTTGTCTTGTGTGTCATGTTTTGCATTTTGTCTTTTTGTTTATGTATGTCTGTAAGTTGTTGCTATTGTCGGGACCCCCTTGAAAACGAGATGGTGCATCTCAAGGGGTTTATCCCAATGAATACATTTCTATATATATATATATCAAGCTCAGAGACCTCGGGCTCAACAGCGCCCTCTGTGACTGGATCCTGAACTTCCTGACGGGCAGACCCCAGGCAGTGCGGGTGGGAAACATCACATCCTCCACCCTGATCCTCAACACCGGAGCCCCTCAAGGCTGCATGCTCAGCCCTCTCCTCTACTCCCTGTTCACTCACGACTGCGTGGCCACACACAGCTCCAACACCATCGTGAAGTTTGCTGACGACACGACCGTCATCGGCCTGATCACAGACGGCGACGAGACGGCGTACAGAGAGGAGGTCAGAAAACTGATATCTTGGTGCCAGGATAACAACCTCCATCTCAACGTCAGCAAAACAATGGAGCTGATTATGGATTACAGGAAGCAGCAGAGAGAAGGACACGCCCCCATCGCCATCAATGGGACTACAGTGGAGAGAGTCAGCAGCTTCAGGTTCCTTGGTGTCCACATCACTGAGGACCTGACATGGACTCATCACACCACCACCATCGCCAAAAAAGCTCGACAGCGGCTCTTCTTCCTCCGCAGGCTGAGGAGGTTCAACATGGACTCCAGGATACTCTGCAACATCTTCAGGTGCACCATAGAGAGTATCCTGACTGGCTTCATCACGGCCTGGTACGGCAGCTGCACCGCCCTCAATCGTAAGGCTTTACAGAGGGTGGTGAAAACTGCACAGAACAACGCCCCATCACCCCAGCCACAAACTGTTCAGTCTGCTGCCGTCTGGCAGGCGTTACCGCCAGTAGCGTGGCGTGGGGAAAAATGTAGGGGAAGCCCATTTTTTGGGTCGGGGGGGTGGTCAATAACGTAACCAGATGAGTGATTACAGCGCCCGGTATCATTTTACACACATTTGTATCACACAGATGCAGGACTTGCACACGCCTGTTATCTAACCGAAAGGTCCGCACGCACTCTCCAGTTGAAACTCTCTCCTTATTAATTTAAGCATTTTACTTATTAATGTATGCAGACAATCACACAATCTATGTGATTTTTGGATTTACCGTGCCTCTAGTGTTAATTTCATCAGCTATTTTTTAATTTAGTTTTAGTCTTAGTCCTTTGTTAAATTTCCTTTTTAGTTTTAGTCATATTTAGTCACCTTCATCCTGTTTTTATTTAGTCAAGTTTTAGTCGACTAAAAGTCTGAGCATTTTAGTCTTATTTTAGTCGACTAAAACAGTAACTATTTTAGTCAAGATTTAGTCGACTAAAAGTCTGAGCATTTTAGTCTTATTTTAGTAAAAGAAAACTAATTATTTTAGTCTACTTTTTGTCAATGAAAACTGTTGAGTCTTTTTTAGTCATCAGATTATATAGAACATTTCAGTCAAACTAGTCTAGCCAAAACCAATAATTTGTCATTTTAGCAAATATAAATAAATAAGATTATATATTGTCCTTATTTGATGAAAACCACAGGTTGAATGATTAAGAAGCTTTGCAGAGAGTATCTGGTCAGGTTTGTGGTGTTTTTACCTGTGTTCAGTGGCGGCGCCAGAGATTTTCTCTAGGGGGTGCTGTGGGGTAGCTTGACGTTTCATAGAGGGTGCTTAAACATTTATGGTTTCCCACAGGGGTTAAGTGCTATTTTTACAAGTGGGGAGCGGACCTCACCTCCTCTAGGAGGGTCCTCACCTCCTCTAGGGGGGTCCGGGGCTAGTTCCCCCGGGAAGATTTTTTGTTAAATATTGAAGTTAAAAGCATCAATCTGGTGCACTTTGAGAGCAACATTAAGAGATCTATGGATACATCTCTCATCACCCATATGAAACAGAACTGTAAACAGATTTTCTATTTCTTTATAGACATTTTACAAATCACTCTCCTTTTAAAACAAACCGTTTGAGACCCACTGAGATAACTAGACTAAAGTTAACTATCTAAACACTGAGAGAGTCCTTTACTTCACCTGAGTTGAGGTTACCTGAGACTCTCCGTCTGACAGGAGAGAGTTCTCTCTCCACCTTGTTGTTGAAAAAGCTCCTTATATCCATTAGCTTGGCTAGCTAGCACCAGATGCTAACCACAACGATCTCCGGTAGATACCCACTGGTGCGCGAGGCGAGCTCTCTCGCTCGCGCACGCACGCACACAAAATGGCTCGTGCCACACACACACACACACACACACACACAGAGCAGGGCTTGAATGAAACACAGAGACCCAGAAGTAAGCTACTTGTACTCACGAGGCCTATTATGTGCAGAATCCCTCTCGCTTTCAGTTGGTTTTGATTGAGTGTCCACACGTGGACGTTTAAGGACTAACAAACGATCAATCAATTTTTCACTTTGCTGTTAGCAAATCATTTGGCGCTCTAGCTAACAGGAAGTCACTCAAGTGTCACAAAGTAATTTAGCCTATGGGTAGGTCAAAAATCGAATGGGTGCTGGCCATTGGCCTAATCATATCACCTGTGTTGGCTTTATGTTTTTGGTCAAAAATGTGTTTGTTTCACATATGCATTGATGTAATCAATAATATTTCTAATTTAATTTAATAAAAATAATAATAAAAAAAACAAAAAAAAAACACATATTTCTTGGGGGTGCTTAGGGGGTGCTTTGGCAATCCTGGGGGGTGCTTCAGCACCCCCTAGCTCCCCCCTGGCGCCGCCCCTGCCTGTGTTATGGCCACATTGCTTCCCTTCTGATGAAACAATGCATTCGCGTTTTTTCTCCGCCTCATTGTAGCGAAAATGGGCCCAAATATCAAGTCGTTTCTTTCTCCCAAGCAGTGGTGGCTTAAGACTTTTTCGTTGTCAGTCATTTTGACGGACAGGATCGTAACATTTCCGTCATAATCCATTATTACCCGTCGAGTACACAATTTATCACTCACTCGTGCTGACGGGGGGGTATTTGGTTAACGCGAGTGCGACCACTGCTCCCAAGCCCTGTTGTTGCCATTTTATTTTATGTTGAATAAGGTTAGTTAGAGACCATGAGTTAGACCCGAGTCTTCCTGACAGTTCATATTGTGCCGCTGCCCGGTGTAATTCAAATGTACCGCCGCGCGCAGCACAGACACACAGCTGCTGCACTGCCGCAGCCCCGGAAATGGAACTGCTGGGAGAAAAACTGACTATCAGAGATGTAACGTTATCTTTGATAATATTTCGTCTCCTCATTTTTCGTCAACGAAAGTAAAGAGAGATTTTGGCATAGTTTTTATTTAGTAAACTACATTTTCGTCTAGTCACTTTTCGTCAACGATATTACATGATGATTTCGTTACAGTTATTGTTTACTGCCGTCGGTGCCGTCTCGTCATCGTCTCGTTTTCGTCATGGAAAAAAAGGTCGTTGACGAACATATTTCGTCATTGTTTTAGTCAACGAAATTAACACAACGTGCCTCTCAATTGCCCGTGACAGGTTGGCAAGGTCGATGAATCCTGAAGTTGCCCAAGGATTGTTCAGGGAGCACGAATCCTTGTCAAAAAGAAGACATGGCCAGCAAAATAGACGCTGAAGTTCAGCGCTTCCAGTTAGCCACTCCGTGCGGACATAATTGTCCTCATTGAACGTCCGATTCTCTCCCTTTTTCCTCTATGTACACCATATACTGGTGTACACACAGCTCGAGTGCGGGCATTGGCCTGTCATCTGATTTAATTTTTAGTTGCTGCTGTAGCGGAAGTTTAGTAAAGTTATGTTTGATTAAGTACGCCAAATCTCCACCCTCCATAATGCTTCATTTGCTTGATAATTTCTAACGGCGGTGATGACAGTTACAGTATTAAAACTGATGTGATTTGATTGGATGGCAGTGTCCAATAAAATCGCCAGCCGCCTCTGAAGGGAAGCAAGAGGCGGCTGGCTTCCCTTGGCATGGCCCTGACCAATCACAGGTTGGCAGGGGCATCACGTGGGCCTCATCTGATTGGTCAATCCCTCCATTTTTTTTTCACCAAAGGAAGCCAGATTCGGCTGGCCTCCTCTCGCAACAGTGAGTGTAATCTACTGTTTCACCATAACATCTAGAGGGGCGCTGTTTCACTCTTTGTAAAATACTCAATGAGAATGGGGGAGAGACGGGCCGGCAGCAACAAAGTGTTTTTATTTATTTATTTAAATTATAAATACAATCCGAAAAAACAGGGGAAGCCTGGCTTCCCTTGGCCTCCGGGAGAAAACGCCACTGGTTACCGCAGCATCCGGACAACAACCACCAGATTCAGAGACAGTTTCATCCCACAGGCAATAAGACTGTTAAACACCTGAACTGTTGTAACAACATCCATCTGCTACTTAGTAATTATGTATCTATTTATCTAATATATCATTCCAATAGCTTGCATATAGACTGTTATTTCACAATTTCACTTTTTTTAAACTATTTTTCTTTTTGTATTTACTTTTTGATATTTACTTTCACTATATTTTTCAGTTTTTCTGTATTATTGTGTTGCACTGTTGGGGAAGCCTGTGACCTAAGATTTTCATCGACATAACTATTCTGTAGCTATGTTCGTATGACAAATAAAGAACCTTGAACCTTGAATGCACTGATATGAATGTCAAGATATTCATGTCATGTCACGTTTTTTATGTCTAGGTTTGGGTGTTTTGCTGTTCTCCTTGTCACGTTTTTCTCCTGGTATATTGTCTGGTCCTTTTCCCTGTCTTTTTTCTCCTGTCGTTAGTCTCCCTGGTGTGTCTAGTTGTCTAATTATGTTCACCTGTGGCCCTTGTGTTTCTCCTCCCCTGCCCGGCTGTTTCTCGTCTTGTGATTACCCCTCCCTGCGGCTTGTCTCCTCCTGTGTTCAGTGTTGGTTCGTCTTTTGTTTGTGACTGAGTTCACCGTGGAGTGTTTTGTTTGTCCATGTTATATGTTAAGATAAGAGCCCTTGAAATAAAGGTATTATCAGTATTATCTGCGTTTGGGTCCTACCTGCTTCACTCCTCATATCAATGAAGGTTCACAAGCTAATCAAAGATGAGTGTATTGTATTCTTTTGAAGATTGTGCCAAACAAGTTTTAGCTAAACTTTTCTGAATGCAGTGATGAGGTTTTGTCTTGAAAACAGACCAAAGAGCCCTGAAACACACTAAATTCTCTAGGTGCAAGCTATTGAATTCTTCAGTCATTGGTGTTGTTATTTTCCAGACTGAGAAACATTGCTGAATGCTTTCATGCCCATTCAATCATAAACATACCATATGGAAAAACATAGACAAAGGTGCTATTTAATTCTCCACAAGCAATACACTGGCATTTAACAAACACCAGCCATATACAGACATGAAATATAATGCAAATGTTGACAAACACTTGGCAAAGCAGCATTTCCACATTTACAATTCCGTCGTCCCATACCAAATGCACTGTATCAAAAAGGCGCTTTGAATCAGCTTGAAAGGTTTCTTTCTGGCACAAACAAATGTAAATGTTGAATAATTACCTTTTCAATGAGTTGACAACAATTATAACACTGTAAACACTCTTTCTTTTATGTAACCAAGAGAAGGAGGTGATTTATTTGTAGGATTGGTGGCACTTGAAACACATATGCAGTTGTGAAAGGCAACTTGTTGCCCTAGTTCTGTCTCCCACCTCCCCAGTAGTACAACTGTTGACAGAACAACCACAGAATGACATGCTAACTTACACACTGGGGGCGATGAACTGTGCAAGCGCACTGTGGTTAGACCAACCAAAGTTTGAAGTTTAGGGAATAGGGTAGCAAGATGTTGGGATACTGAATTAAAATAAGTGCTGACATACAGTAAGTTAATCAAGTCCTTTGGTGGCAAATAATTGTTTTGCATTGGAATAAGCTACTTGTACAAAACAATTACAGTACTTATATAAACATATAATGCTATGGAGCTCACTATGATTATACATCTGGAACAATCTTTGATGATCAATATGGTGAAAAACACAAAAGAAGTAGCAAAGATGAACCATTTCTGTTGGCAAGCCTCGGAGGATTCCTGGAAGGAACTTTAATATTCTTCTGTTCTTATGTGACAAAACACAGTGGAATACTTTTCATAGAAACTACAGAACGTATACCTCAGAGGAAAACAAAACATAACCCACTTTTTACTACTTATGCAACTGAATCACCAGCATCTTAAAGTGGTGGGCAAGGCTATTTTTACAATGTTGACTGGTGTGAATAAGAAATGCTTGTTATGTATTTAAAGACCATAATAATCAGTGCAGTTTCCATGGCAAGTTTACCTGCTTAGAAAATAATATCATCAGGAGACTGTCGATGCTGGGGCTAAGCCCAAACATAGCTCACCAACTCTTTTATTCTCCCGTAATATACTCCTGATGATTATATTTTTTCTGAATCTTTCCTCTGAGGTCTACCGGCCGACTGTAAAATACATTTGAAAAAGGTAACTGAATACAAATCCCAGGACACCAGTAGATATAAATGTACAATATTTTTTAGCAGGGTTTGCATTATCACCGTCATGTCAAAATCTAAACTAAAATCCTGGAATTCTATATTTATAAAAGAAGTGTGTCTTTTTTAATTATTTATGTTTAACAACAATCTCATAATACCACAATTAGAGAGAAATCAACTGGTACATGTGTTGGGTCTGTGCGCGGTAACTCAAACGTTCCTGTGTCCTTCGGGAAATATCAGTTCATCATTTGGTAGGGGAGATGTTTGATCTGATTATTGATTAAAAGAAAAGTAATTTTTAAAAGTTTTAAATGTATTTCCAAATGTATTTATGCATATTGTGCTCAACATCACTACACTACAAACTGTATAGATTGTAGCTTTATCGTTTGCCAATCACCAGTCAGTAGTACACCTGTGGTGATTGGCTAGGAGTAAAACCATGCAAATACTGACTTTCTCCTAACGTACAAATTGAATGTATGTATGGATTGACGTGATAATTGTTCATATTCGTTTTTACTGGTTTATTTCTAAACCAAATTCCCATATTGATGACACCCGAGTAAAAGCTGTGGCTCTTATGCCAGGTAGAATGCTCAAACTGCCTTGAAAAATCTACTGTAAACAATTTTGTTGATCTGTCTGTTAGAAGACTCTGATAGGCAGTGATGCAGGGTAGTTATTTATTGTGAAAGTGAGATTGTATCCCAGAGGCAGACAGAATTGCATTGTAAATCAAGGCTAATAGGGAAGCAATTTAAGCGCAGCTGTCAATATCTTACAGCCATTATATTGTGCAATAAACATTTACTTCATAATAATAACTTAAAGCAAAAATTGTATCAATCTATCTTTAAAATTACATTTAAAGCCTCCACTCTGTTCCAATCTTCCCATCTATTGTCTCATTTTCCTCTGCACGAGCCCCCACATTCTAATTAAGGATTTCCATTTTTAGATGTAATTAAATAGATATAAATAATAAATAAAAGAAGCCTCTGTTTTCTTCTTGGAATCAATCCTCAGTATTTATTTCTGCAGGATTCACCAGAGACAGCAGTTCTTTATTCCTCATCAAAGATTATGACAACAGGGATACCTCATCAAAATCAACCTCCCAGTCAACCTTATTTTTTCTACGCTGATGAAGACACTGGACAGATAATTAGAAATGTCGGTTTGGGATTTATCACAATGAGCAGTTATTTTATGCTCAGCTCGCGGATAACATTGTTTTTCCCTCATGTGCCAAACAATGTTTTTAATTTGATGTTGCTGACAACATGATTTACCTGAGTATTTGTTATTCTTCTTTCTTGGTCTGTATATTTCTGCCCCTATATGTTTCCATCCTTCTTTGCAATCTGATTGGTTACACTAACACAACTCACACACACCTTAGCGAGTTTGTTTGCCGGCTGTTTCCTCGTGTTTGTCTGCAAAGAAGGCATTGGCGTTTAGTGGAGAATACTGAGAAGGAAGTACGATGTGTGTCAGTCTCGCTGCAGATCAGCACACTCATCTGTCATTGCGAATGCTTTGACATGTCACTGCAGATGTTCAGGAGAGCACAGGATATTAATGGAGTGTTGTCTCTCCACCTCAATTAATCTGATGAAAATCAACAAATATCATAGACAAAAAAGGGGAGAAAGAAGGTAAATGGAAACAGGGTAGAGCAGGGGGGAGGAGATATAATAGGTATACAGAGGAAATAGAAAACAAGTATATTTCCGCAGTGATTAAGAGCAGGATGCAATTGTATACTCTCAATAAAAATGATAGAGATGGATAATTCTTCAGTGAGGAAATAGTCCTCGAGAAACATTCACATTCAATCTTGAAATGTTGAAGCTGCGTGATCCCTTTCATCACGCAATGTTCCATAAATGATGAGGAATGCATGTCAGTGCTTCAATTAAACATTGTATTATTGCCAAAGACAAACAGAAAGGAAGCTTTATTCAAGCACAATGATGCACACTCATAGATGGGATATCTCACTCATCATCAGTTTGCTGCTGGGGGACTCAGCATAGGGTTCTTCTGCATTATAATTTAATTCTCCGGATGCATCAATATTTAAACATTTTTCCCAACAACAACAACAACCAACAAAGCAGACAAAAGAAGACAGCGATACATGCCTAAACACAACGCTTTGATGCACCGTTTGCTGCCAGGTCCATCCAAAGCAGCGCTCACAAGAAGACACTTTTATGTGTTTCCACCAAGCCAAGGCGTTTGAAGCGAGCAATATCAGGTATACAAACACATTGTGTAATATTTAGCTTGTTCAACTGTTCTGGAAAAAGCCGTTTGTGTGATTAGTTTTCTGTACAACAAACTGGATATTAAATGAATCTCGATCAATTGTGGAGAAGTGTCATTATCAATTCATGACAGTAATGGGTAAGCCACCATGTGTAATTGCTGTGCCCTGAAGCCCTCACTCCGCTAGATTAACCCCAAACACATACCAGCTCATATCTCCACACACAACCTACTTGACAGTCATAATGATTTAATTTATGCTGCACAAACATCAGTTAGTGAATTGATCAGTGACTGTCTCTACGGCTTAGTCACAGCAGTCTTCTAGGGCATCATGCTGTCCCTAACTGCTAAAACATGAACTATATTCAACCAAATGACGGCATACACAGAGCAGCACTGTTCCCCTTGAGCAAATATTGATAGATGTATTCCCCAAAGTGTTTTGCATGATGAATCTCATAATTCTGGACTTTACTTTTGTCAAAGATATAAGATAAACAAACAATATCCTGTTGCTGTTTCTATAATACTTGGCCCTGACATTTTTGCATGACAATGTTGTTTCTCACATAAACTAAATTAGAGTTTATTGCTTCAGATCAACTTTTGAGTAGTCAAAGAGAAAATGGAATCCGATGAAAATCACAGAAAACCGCTGGTGGAGCATCAATTTGAACGTGGAAAAGACGTACTCTAATCAAATGTTTAATTTGACTTAAAGTTAAAATTAAATAATTAAAAACATATAATACAAAAGTGGTCACTCCTAATGAAGATCCTACATTCTCCTTTTAGCAACATTTTAGTGTCGTAAATGTCCTATTTTGGTTATAAGACATGCTACTTTACTGTTTTGTCTCTCATCCATCTTGTTTTCAAGGACAGCCAGTATTTGTTTAACACACACACACACACACACACACACACACACACACACGATATAATGTCACAACACCTCTCCAAAAATAATGTAACATTTTGTCATGTTTCTCTCTTTGTTTCCTCTTCTTTTCATGCCCTTCTGGTGAACTTGGATCTTAGTTTTGCTTACAGTTATGTTCTGCCTGTCCTCTGGAAAGTGTGCCGCCTTGCCAAAACGTTCCCAACACACTGTCTCTCATGGTGTCTCACACGCGCACATGGATATGTCTCTTTCTCCTTGTTCTCTCTCTGTTGTCTCTCACACAGCCACCCCTCTGGCGGCCGCTCAGTTTTTGTTCAGCAGGAGTGTGCTTCTGGTCTTTGTTGTGTCAAAGTGTTGCCAACTGTCTCCTCTCTCTCCAGGCCGCTGGCTATCTTTTCCATGTGTCCACCCACAGTGTCCCCTCTCTTGCTCTTATTGTCTTCCTCTAATTTTTTTTATCCTTTCTATTTTCTTCTCTCATGTTCATGCTTTTTTTTCTATCATCTCATGTCTGTATCTCAAGTGCTGTACTGTCATTTGTTCTTTCCTCTCATATTTTTTCTTAATCCTCTATGCTTCCTCTTCTGCCTGACAGGAACAACACAATGCTCTAACACAAATGCATAATAATATTGAAGGACAGACTGTAAATTGCATTGGGTTTACGTTGAGGTGTTGTATTTTGAATTATTTATCATTTTTATTTGTAGTAAACTCGTCTGGAAATAACGCTTGACAGATATAAAGATCACATCCCATCACAGCGAGAGTGACATTTAATGAGACATAAATAGACAATGAAGGAAGCATAAAATAAACATGATTTAATCAGTAAAGGGCCATATCTGGGGTTGATAGGTGTGTCTTACCCTCGATAAAATCGAAATGATTCGCAGTGCCTCATAGAGACCTTTGTGTCACTATTACGTAGCATTACATTTTGTGTCAAATTTGTAGCCGAGTAACCACACATTTCTGTCGTCAAGATGACAGTTTTTAAAAATTGGTTGTCAAGCTGTGTAGGTTGTTTTGGCAGTACGGAAAGGTCAATGTATGTGGAAAATTCAGAAACGTCAGAGTTGTTGATGCTTATTGTTACGCTTCTCGATCCAGTGATCTGAAAGCTGTCTGCCATGTAAAAAATCATTCAACATAACCATAAAAATATATCAAATATAATTGGCAGATGGTTCCCAGTTTGGTGCACACACAGAAGAATATGCATCCGTGTTCCTTTGATTCCTGTGAAAGTCATAATTCAATAGCATAAATAATTTCGAAGATACTAAGAAATTAACCAACAAAAGTGACAACTGAATTATTTCGCTCTATTCTTTGCTGTGTCATTCTAGGCACAGTATTACTGTCATCACACTCGTATTGACCTGTTAGTCAATAATCCCCTCTTTTCTTCCTACACAGTCTTGTAGTTGTGAAAGTCTGAGTCAATTCAGCTGAAAATCAACAATTCAGTGTGCAGACATAACCATAAATTGTAAAATAACTGCAATTTTAGGTGACAACCTCCACTCATTCAGGATTCCTGTATTTCTGTGGCGCTCTACTGTTTCCACCGACTGTGTCTGCCAGTGGGACTGATTGTATTGCCTGCACTCTGCTGCACCCCACCACACTGTTCAGACTCCATTTTAGCTGTGGGCCCACTGTACTTGAACTGGCAGCCTTTGTCACTTAAAGTACCACTTGTTTTGATCCCTGAGGGAGGGAATTCAAGTGTTACAGCAGGGCAGAGTCTTATTTCCATTCACTGTTACTGTACAGGCTCATACAGTAAGATCAGGATCAACGTGAAACCACCTGGAAATCATGAATGACACTAAGAAATGTATTAGATATTATGTAAATGGTCCTACAGAATTAAAATAATGATTTACTACCACCTTTTAAATAAGATGGAAATGTTATTACAGTTTAGTTATTGTGGAGACAATATAAAATAATAATTGTCTTCATATTGCAACATTATTAAATTACAGCTATAGTGCAGGCTTATTTTATACATAATTTATTCATAGAAAGAACTTTTAAACCAAGAAAAAATAATCAGATCCTTCTGGTCAGGGTCAATTTGCCAGCCTGTCCTCCTACAAAAAACGACCAAATAGGTCGATTGTTTAAGCACCTTAGATTACGACCCATAGCCACGTTTTAAAGTGTAGCACCTCTAGTGGTCGTGTAAGACCACTAGAGGTGCAACATGCTCCCGTTTATTCACAAATAACCCTCTCTGGAAAATCTTAAATTGTAGAATAGTTTGGCCATTAAAATGATTTTTGATTAGATTTGTAGCGAGAAGTGTATATTGTACTTTTAGAATCCACGTCCAGTGGATGTGTAGGATGACTAGGATCTATAGTTTGATAGATATTACAAAGATGATTTGAGGTCTCGCCAGGATAACGTGTATATGCGGCAGCTTCCATGTAAAGTTAGCGTGGGTGAAAACAGTTTTTCCGGTCTCGAAGTTTTCATAATAAAAACGGATATATTCCCCTCACTGTCAAATGATTACACAGTGATATCTGCATTACTCATCCACTAAAAAAACTAAAGTTTATCCTTGATAATTACACAATATTGATTGGTTTAAATTGTGTACAATGCTTTTGTGTTTTTAACCTTCAATTCAGATAAACAAATAGTTTTTTAGGAGTTTAGACACTACAGTTTCAGAAGACACTACACTACCCAGAATCCCCAGCTATCATTTGGGACTACAACATCCGCCTTGCTTTACAAACCCCGTGATTAGTCATCAAGCCCTGTGATTGGATGTTGGAGTGGCAGTGCGACAAGGTTACGCTGAGCGTCAACAGCTCTTCGAAATGGAATGGAACCACGGCAGACTTTCCAAAACTGGAATTGGACGGGTCCAGCCCCCGGCTCCAGCCCCCCCCCCCCCCCCCCCCCCCCCCCCCACAATTAGAAGTTGCCAGTATTAAACTGTGTACAACCTGGAGGTTTAGGGGATACGAAACACAGTGGTGTTATCAAATGTAAAACATATAATTAATAAATGGGTGAAATAATATACCCACATGACACCTAAGGTCAGAAGAGCTTTATTTAACAACTGGTCTTATGTCTGTGACCCCTCCTGTTGTTTATTGATAAGCCTGAAACATGCATTTGTCAAGGTTCAGAGGCAAATTTTGCAAATATGGCAGTAGCCATCGATCATCTTAAGATAAGATAAGATATACTTTATTGATCCCAAATTGGGAAATGTTTTTGTTACAGCAGCATACTACTTTGTTCTACTCCACTACAATTCAGAGGTTAACCTGGTATTTTTACTCCACTACATGTATTTTAGTTACTTTGCAGACTCTGATTAATGATGTGAAATATAAACAACCCTTAAATCAGACTTTAGTTACACCCATAGACTGTATAAATGGACGTAGGGTCTGTGACGTCACCCATAGGATTCTGCAGAGTTGCCGAGAAGCCCTTAGTAGGCGGAGTCGGCCACTAACGGCTCGACAGTGACGTCAGAGTTCAACTCCCGCCTGCTCCAGCCAGGGCAAAGAGGCGGAGCCGAGGCGGGACCTGCTGCCACCGAGCTGGAATTTCCAGAGCTAGCTGAAGCTACCAAGCTAAGCTAACATGCTCCCCATCTGCACACTGCCGTGGCATTTTACGTTTCTAAGGTAAGCGGACGCAAAACTATAAATAATAATCTAAGTTATTGAGTTTTTAGCATAATACTTCAGAATCTTAAAATCCCTTAATGTATTCATTGATGTGTTATATCAGTCTATCCTGTCATTCGTTTTTTTTATTGATCAAGTATGATCAAAAGGGGAGAATGTAGTGGACATTTTTATTATATCCTTATATGCTTAAACCAAATGCTTCTCAAATCATTGTAAAACACCTATATCATTTCCTGAGATGTGCTGTTTTTTTTAATTCCCAAGCGCTTCAAGGCCACAGAGCTGATTTGGCAGACTAGGTTGAGACTCACACAAAGTCACGCAAGAACTTCCCTATTCTGAGAACCGTTATACTATCTACAGCTCAAGGACAGGTGTCTAATAACAATATGAGACCGTGTGAAGACAGATTTCTGAGCTTCCCGCCCTTTCCTGTATATAAGCTTTGCTATTTTATTGTATGGCGCACACTCCTGCAGACTATCCTATACTCTGTGAGACCTGTGACTTTGTATTGCGTTTTTGTATTTGAAGCTTCAAATAAATAACCAGAAAGACAACTCTGTCTGTTTCACCATTTATTTGTTTGATCACTCTGACTTGTACTCTCCACAGTATTGGGTCTCAGATTTCCATAACAGCAATTGTGCTAAATTCAACACTGGAATCAAGCACATATTAATATGTTTGCATGACATTAGTTATTTGTATTTTGATATCACTTAATTATACGTTTAATACATTTAAGTCAAACTAAGGTACATGTGATGGTAGCTAGTTAGTGCTCTTACCTGTGAGCCCTCCTCCAAACAGCATAATAACCAGACTGTATCATTAAAACTAAGTACCAGTTCTAGATCCTTGACTTTAGACAAACAATTCAAAAGACAACATGTATTTAAAGACCAATCTTTATTTGAATGTGCCTCTTAACCTGAGATATTAGTTATACAGTAATAGTATTGACAATCTAAAAAAAACTGAACAACTCAACAGTCAACTTTATATTTATTATTGTCTAAAGCATTTATTATTTTCATTTTCCCCCTCTCATATTCAGTGTGGACGGATTGAGACAGCCTGGCGTCCAGAGAGCTGCAGAGACTTCAGGGAGAAACCTCCGTGTGATGGACGTCCTGTCTGTTGGTTTGGAGAGGACTGAGGGTCTTTCCTCAGCGAGGAGGACCAGGCCTGATGGAGGAGCCCATGCTGGGCAAAGCTGATACCAACTGCACAGGCATATTTGTTTAACCACCGGATTGGCAAAACAGGAGAGTGTGTGCACCAGTCTGCCTTGATCTATGTATTCATGTCTGTGACACTCACAGTATCTGCTGCCCACAGCTGTTTTATAGAAGGAAAACCTCCTTCACTTCATGACAGCTCTGCAGCACCAGGAGGCAGTGGGAGGGTTAACTCAGCTTCTGAGAAGAGGAGCGCGCAGTGCCTTTCACGCACCGCCTTTCACGCACCGCCTTCACTGTCTTTACCTACAGAATCATTAGAAAGGCTAAGAGCGACCGCAGGCTGATGTGTTTTAACCACACACACCTCTACACACACACCACACACACACACACACACACACCACACACACACACACACACACACACACACACACACACACACACACACACACACACACACACACCACACACACACACACACACACACACACACACACACACACACACACACACACACACACGATTTAAACGCAGACCTCTGTTCTTCCATGTGTCGTTATCGTTTCACTGAGCGGACCCGCCCCTTTTTTTTCTCCAAACGCTCCCTTTTTTGGTCCATCTGGGCGGTAATAGGTTTTGTGCGCTGTGATGATTCGGCTGTACCTTTAGTAATGAATATTAAATGTTCATTTGATCATTGGTTTTATTATGAAAACGTCGAGACCGGAAATACTGTTTTCAACCCGTAACTTTACATGGAGGGTGCCGCATACGTACCTCAAATCATCTTCGTAATATCTATCAAACTATAGATCCTACATATCGACTGGACGTGGATTCTAAAAGTACAATATACACTTCTCGCTAGAAATCTAATCAAAAAGCGTTTTAATGGCCAAACTATCCTACAATTTAGGATTTTACAGAGAGGGTTATTTGTGAATAAACGACCATCTGTAACGTTTGCATTCAACGGGAGCAGGACGTATTAAGCGCTTGAACAAACGACATATTTAGTCGTAATAATTGGGCCTGAACAATCGGCATATTTGGTCGTATGAGTTGGAGGACTTGTTGCAATTTGCAGTGAAAAATTAGTTCAAGGATATAAATATAATTTCCAAGTACAATTTGACATTAAAATTCAAACTCACAAAATGGATTCGACCTAAAATAAAATAACTCTGACTCTGAACCAACGCAATGCTAGGCTTGTACATTGACAACTTTTTCCATCAAGAATGTGTTATATTTACATACATTTGTATCTATCTCCATTACGAATACAAACTGAATCAATTAAATATTTTCCTTTGACATATATGTAATATTTGTTCAGCATGTATTTGACAACACAGTTCACTGGAAGTTTTCCTCTAAAGTAAATAGCTATACTTTCAGTTTCAGCAAAGTGTGACGGAAGCTGAATTATTGAGGTCCATCTCGTCTTTTCTGCCTCTTGTTCTTGCCACCTTTATTCTCTGTTGAGCAACTTATAAGAAACCTCAGCAGGCTTATAACACATAATATACACAGACGTAGGAAAGTGGTTCACCCAGATTCTAGGTTTGATTGAACAAGACTGGGAAATACAAATGCAGAATCTTCAAGGCAGATGAGAAAAAATAGAGTAAGGGGAAAGTGTGTGTGGAGATCAAACACGCTGCATACATGTATACTGCATGTGATGTGCACATATGTGAGCATGTAGTCAATGTCTCCTGCTGTAATTAGGCTTACTGCTAAATATAGAGTTGGGCATGAAAACATACTATAAAACAATTTTTTCCTGAGCTCCTGCCTCTGTCATGATGTCTTTTATAATATTAAAAAAAATAATAATTCTGAACAATTATGCATAAACCACATAGATACAGTAAAAACTTTTCTGCAAAGTGCGAACATAATGATAGTACATTTGCATAACAACAAAACATAATAGCAACGTCCTTCAACAACAGCTTTTATTTTTGCCTTTGTGTTAAATTAATCATACCCAGCCATTAAAAACACAAATATACACTTAAAATATCTAAATTGAATGTGTTGTAATATGGGACAGATTTCTTTATACCTGTTATTGCTGTTTCTTCAACCCCTGCCATGACTCTTACTCGAGCACACCCCTCTCCTTTTTTGTCTTTCCTGTTCTATTATTCATCCAATTACCTCCTTTATTCTCTCATCCCTTTGTTTCTTCTTTTTATCTCACCCCCTTTTTCCTCCTTTCTCTCTCACTCATTATTGTCCACTCTTGTTTCCTCTCTCACTCTCTTCACCCCCTGCGGCTAAATCCAAGTGCCAGTATGCATTTGTATGTCCTAATTTGTGTGTGGTTTCCATACTCACATGCAGGGTTTGACCTTGTGCAACCCACCGTATCAGGGCTTCTCATCATTTTCCCACAGGTAGTGTACGAGCATGTGTGTGTGTGTGTGTGTGTGGTGTGTGTGTTTTTGTGTGTATAGATTCATGTATATGTTTGCCCTCTGTCCTTGTGCATTGAAGCATATCAGTAGTTTTCATATTTGTTCACAAGTGTGTATGTATGTCTTTGTTCATGATGTGCCCATGTGGATGTGTGTGTCTGTCTGTGTGTTTGGTGTTTATTTTTAAGCCAACAGTTTACCTGCAGGTGCAGTCTATTCAATTTAGCAGGATTCGGAGAAGAGCAGGTCACCAGTCAGACATTGTTCCATCACACCATGTTATACAGACGCACACACACACACACACACACCAACCAACATGCAAACAGTAAATTCAGCGGCTTCACTCTTTTTGTTGGATTTATCCTCTGCGGGAAAGGCCAACTAGCCTGCACTTTGTTAAAAAATATATTTTTTATGTCACTGTCATTCTCACCGGGATACTGGAATAAAGTGGAGCGACCATTAAAGGTAAACAGCAGCAAACAACGGTGATATTCATATTCTTAAATTATCCAGTTGGGTCAGTTATATAATAATGTATTTCAATTTATCTTTCTTTAGAACCCCCTGCTTCATAAATGATTCTTTCAAATCAAATGTCCCTGGTTTGTTATGCAAACAAACGCAGGTGTTATGCAGGAACATTCTTATACACAATCAGAAATGGATTCTCACCTGAGAAAGATCTCCAGAGCCCAAGAAGACAGCTGTTTCTACCAGGTACAACAAGTAAACTGAGCTTTGTGTTTTAAAAGGGTAGAATTTCACATAAACCACTTTCATAATCTGCCAAAATATGTAAAATAACTTTTTACTGGGGTATCCTCGCATGTTTTTCCAATAACTGCTGAGCTATCCATAAGACAGATCCACATCGTTCAAGGAGCAATGACTGCATTGAAAATACCATTTCCCTTTTATGGTCAATTTGAGTCAGACATCAGATGATGCTTTTACTATAGCTGTGGAATCCATGTGCATCTTTTGATGTGCTATTACTTTTGATTGGAGGTAGGCGTGAAGCTGTCTGCAAGGCCATTCTAGTGAATATGAGTTTAAACGAAGTAAAGCGAAAAGTGAAAGCTTAGAAAATATGCTTGTAATTGAGTGTGTGTGTTATACATGTGACACTTTATTGTTTGTCTTTTAATTTATAAATGATTTAAAAATGCATTGCCTTGTAAGGGATAGCTCCATAAACAAACTGGGCTTGTCAAAACAATTTCAATCATTGTATTTAATAGCTCCCAGTTTCTGTCAAGTGTTCACATCCAGTGTTTTATTGCAGGGATGAACAGTCTGATAGAGAAAGAGAGAGAGAGCGGTAGAGACCAAAGAAACAAAGAAATGGAAAGAAAATTAGAGATAAGAGGGGGAGGAAAAAGTCAAGTGCTGCTCTCTTTTCTGTGCTGTATTGTTCTCCCCAGAAAATCCTGAGAGAGGGCATGTATCTTGCTTTTAGATTAATGAATCTGCATCCAAATCTCCCTGCAGGGAAAGCTCTAAAAAAACAATTCTACAATTACTTCTCTCCTCCTTTCTGTCAATTTTTCAGTGAAGCGAGGACAATCACACAAACACACACACACGCACGCACGCACACACACACACAAAGACACTCATTTATTGACCATGTTCACCTTGTATTTTCCTGCTGCTCTCTCTTCAACTTTTGCTCGCTCATGCAGAACACCAGCAGAACCCAAGAGGTGTACTGCCGGGGAGAAGCCTTGCAGGAAGACAAAGATAGTACCGGCTGCTTCTGCCACAGGGGGACGTGTATCTAAATGTCATTTGTCACAAGGTTTCAGGTCAACCTCTTTAATCTATCACTCTGTTTGGATGCACAAGAGAAACCAGGTTACTGGGAGGAATAAGGTTAACAGAGGTCATCTGAGAATGTGTAGAACATATTCTAAAATAACCTGGCTTCTACACTTTTTTGGGAGACAGCAGAACTTTTAGCAGCAGTTTACAACACTCCTTTATGTGCATGCACTCTCTTTATTTCTTCTCTCTTGAAGAAAACAAAGCGATCATTACAATATTTCTTTGTGGCAGTCAGACGTAAACTAGAGAATTATTTAATTATCTTGAGGAACTATCTTTTTATCCTTTCGCTATTTTCTCACACATTTTTTATGTCATTCTTCTTTCCTTTTTAGACTTGCGTTTCCTTCACTCTGTTCTCTTTTAAAAACTCACACACTTTGCTCACAGCCTTCAAGGTGTGGAGGACTAAAATGGTGATTGAGAAGTTGAAGAAGACAATCAAAGAGACAATGAAATGCATTTGGTTCTGTGAAGGTGCTATCCACTGAATGTAAATAAGTAGTCTTGATATTGATTCAATCACAAGTTTTAAACACTAAACAACAGTTTTTTGATAAATACACATTAAGCATAAGCGTTATAACTCTTACCTTGATTTATATAATCAGTATATGAAAACATATGTGGCCTGGCATTTGTTGTTGTATGTCATCAAGTGTGTGCCTCTGGAAATGTGCCTAACTATAATGTGTATTTGTCTGCATGGTGAGGATGTTTCATGACATCTGGCCGTCATCTCACTTTACCCTGCGGATACATTTGTTACAACGTCAACATGTTACATTTTGGTTATTGTTTTAGTGTTTGTCAGTCTGTGTAGCACCAGCTAAAAGCTTAAAGAATCAATCTAAGGATGTGTGTTCTGGTACTTTTTATCAGACTAAACTGCCATTAATGCCATGTGTCTTTACTTTTCTTTCGTCCTATTTGCTTACCTGTCAGGCAGCATCATATCCTGAAGACTTACCTGTGAATAGGGAATACATCTTACCTTCCTCCCTGTTCTTGCTGACTCACTGTTGTTCTCTGTTGTTCAAAAATCTATTTAACACTCCAGTCTGCAGCCTCTGAATGTATTGTTTTGGTGCAATCATTTGTATTGTTGTTTTCAAATCAATGCAGGTCTTACATCACATCGAGGAGCCACGAATGCACATGACAGTATTATTGTTATAATATACTGTACATGTATGATGTGATATATATATTAACATGTATAAGTAAACAGTTTATACAAGTAATAATTGTCTAAGAGTCATAACATGCTTGCATGAAAAAAAAGGTTCAGTGTAGTGAAATAATAAGTAATTAGTATTTTAGTACTTACTTACAGCCTTCTAACAAGCCCTCTGATCTTGATACATCCATTGTTTAATGGAAACCCTGCAGAGTCTTTTAACATGAGGCTTATTCATTCAGCGTTCTATGATATTTTAAGGCCATTGCACACTTGAGGTGAGTGTTCAAACACCTACACATACTGGGTTGAATTCGTGAGTTTATTCAGTGCAGTGGGCCACAGTCCTCAGTGTATTCATATGAAAATGGACAGCATTATGTATTGAAATTAAATTCAGGGAATAATACCCATAGAGGAAGTTGAAGACAGTTGGCAAGTGTCTCTGGTGGGAATGTCAACAGAGAAAACACCACATTGGACATAATGGGCTTTAAGGGAAAAACATCATGAAAAAACTATGCCGGAGATGAACTCTGAAAGTTCCCCTCTAATCACAAGCAAAGGTGATATGACTCAAAATGTGTCCTTCTTTTTTACCTTTACATAAAACACGCTTTTTCAATTTTTTTAATCCTGTTGATAAAGATAGTATGGGCAAAATATAGGAAACCCCTGCAATTTTTAAAACCTGTTGACATGCTTCTGCAACAAAACAATTTCCCATTTTTAATCCATAAAGTAAAACTAATCTAATCAAATATAATCTTTACAAACATATTCAACGCATTCCCCCCTGGATCTGAATCAGCCTCTACGGACTGAGCATTCACATAAGCTCATATATTGCCATTAAAAACAGTAATGACAGTAATTAGAAAACAACGGCTTGCACTTGCACTATGGGTCATTAAGGCAAGCAGTTACAGTAGATAACTTGTGATAATACATTTTGGAAGAAGTCCTGCACTTTAATTAGCATTGCATACAGATTCTGGCTATTTTGGATTACTCCTCACTGGTTAGATCCCTGGAGAGATTAGCTCTGTCATGTCTGGGTGATGTAATTTAGATAACAGTGAAAGCAAACAGAATAATCTAAACAGCCAACTTCATGACAGTCCATCAGTTTTCCAAACAAACAACACCATTACTGTCATGAAGTAAACTCCGTGCACCCGGGGGTGTCAAACCCACACAGTAAGGTCCAGCAGCACAGAAGTCTGAAAATGTGACGCTTCCATCTTTCTTTTTTCTCTTTAAATTAACATTAACAAGTTGGTTCTAATAAAGGAGAAATAAATGATGGTCCCAATAGTACAATTAAGTACTGCTCACATTTATTTATTTATTTATGTATGTTGGTTGAAACACCCAGGAAGCTGTCTGAATCTGCATTAATGAGAAAAAACTGTATGAAAGTCAGCCGAATGCTTAGCTTGCTGAATATATATAAACATGACGGTTACTGGGGGAACAATACAATTCCTTGTACTTATATTATGTAACACAGCCCCTAAGCTATAGAGATATGTCCTATAATGTTAACACATTATTTAATTTGCACATGTTTTCACCGCAACCTCTTGGCATGTGTGTGCACATATTTACAATCACATTATAATTCTAAGCAACTCTAGTCCAAACTGCTGATGACGCTGTGTGTGTCAGCTTATTATCCGTTCCAACTCAACAAGCTTATGACAACTTGTTCCATCCACAAAGCAACAATATCACTTTCTAAATGGACCCCTTGGGGCTCACACACAACGCGCACCATTGCAGAGTGTGATTACTCTTCATGATAGCTCTAATGAAGCTCCTCTGCTGATGCACAGTTTTCAGGGTCAGGGTGAAGGGTGTGTTTGTGTGTGTGCACATGTGTGTGTGTGTTTGGCAGCATCTGTGAATCCTGTGAAATTAAAAAGAGTGCCATGATCTGGACAGCCAATTAAAACAATCCGCCGCAGAGACCCCATAGAATATATTAACTTCATGCATTATAGAGACAATAATGTTTTTTCAAAAAGAGGATTCCACTGAGGCTTGAGTCTCCATTCTAAAACAGCCTTGTGTGAGAATAACTGAATGTCTCAATGAAAAAAAGTCACACAAATAGAACTATTTAACAAGAGCAGTAAGAATAATGTTTGCTCTTTATGTAAAATGACGTATTATGCTCAGGGCTTAGGGCAGTTCATGCAGTAGCTGTAAAACCGTAAAGAGGAAGTGGATGTGAGCTAAAAATTAGACCAATGATAACAGTGGCGTGTGTGACCGTTTTCCTCTTACATTTTGCAAAAGCACTTTTTTATCTGATTTCCATTTAGCTGCTGTGGTTGCACTTTGGATATTTGAATGGAAGAGAATCATTGTTAGCGTTATAAGTTATAACGCTAACAATGATTCAAAGCAATGTAATATGTTGCCTTTGATTAAACAGAAAAAGCAGAGTTATTAGTTATAACTTATAACTAATAACTGCTTTTTCTGTTTAATCAAAGGCAACATATTACATTGCTTTAGGCCGTATTCTAACTTAGTATTAAACTGTCCCCTGTATTATCTGGAGAAACAGACAGGTGGAACATTCATAGATTTGCAAAGGTTATAAATATAGCATCCGCACTTGCCCCAATAGCAAGTGAGAATATCTGGATTTTGCCACACGACCAATTTCTTTCTCTCAAAAGACACCTTCATAAACATGCCTCTATTTCACTGTTTTCTGATTACCTCTATTTTCCCTATTTTCCTGTCTTTAATATGTACCTTACTCTGTTTCTCTCTCTCTTTCGTTCTCTCTCTCTGTCTCTCTCACTTATGACCTAGATTTCCAGTCCCCATGTTTTGCTGCAGTCCCTCTTCCCTGACACACACATTCATACACAGGAACCCACACCCCTACCAACTATACATGTTTTATTAATCGCTGGGCTGTGTTTAGGTTGCTGCGAAACAGCAAACGGACCCTATGAACGCAGACAATAACACACAAACACACAGAAACACACACAAGCACACATGCTTCAAACACTGACACACAAATTGAAACTTAGAAACACTTTTATCACATACAGCTCTGTAGTTCTCATGTGCATGTTTGTGCATGTTTGTACAAAAAGTACACGCACCACACTATAAAATTAGTGTCTTAAATCTGTTAAAAACGTTTCTTAGCAGCTGTCATACAGCACGTCTGCTGTTGTTCCACTATTGGCACATTTCACTAATTGCTATAACTGCTGTAGATCATATCTTTATGTGGGTGTGTGAGTGTGCATGCATGGGCTAATTATATAACTGTTTATTTATTAAGACAAAAGGAAAACTTGCCAGTGTATTATATTTCGTACTCATGTCCTTTTCTGTCACTTAATGTGAATCATAAGTCAAATCATAAAGAAAAACTGAAAATCCATAGCAAAAGCTTTGGTTAATTCATTTGCAATGAGATAATGGGTAATTAGTTTTGAGTAACATTGTTTGAGAAGGCCTACAAATTCTCACATCTACAGTAGAGTGGTGCAGTGACACGTCGTAAAACCTGGAAGTAAGCTGCTTACTATAATTTTCTAATCATAAATCTAATCGATAGATTTATGATTAGAAAATTATAAAAGTAGGGTAGACATGTGGAGATTATCCGACTGAGCAAAACGTGATCCGTCTCTTAAATGTGTGTCAACCACAGACCTTATTTCGAGCTATTTTCCAAAATCCTATGGAGAAATTGCATTGCTTTTTTGTCGAGGGAACCGGAAGCAGCTTACTTCCGGGTTTTAGGACGCGTCACTGCACCACTCTATTGAGCAGCAGTGTAAATATAGGGCAATTAAGTTTTACACATTTTCAGCGAGTCACCAGCCATATGTAATGATTACTAAATGTGGAATCTGGGTCTTACTTTAATGAAAGAAAACGTTGCAGAAAACTATTTTCTTTATTTTCATTACAATTTACTTATACGATACCACTCTCAATTTCACACAAGCCACAACTTCAACAGTATTATCATACTGATCTTCTGTACAAACTGTGAAGTCCACTGAGACAAATGTAACATTTGTGATATTGGGCTATATAAATACACATTGATTAATTGATTCCTCACTATCCAAAGTATTCAAAAATATGTTAGGATTGTTCAAAGGGAAAAAATCTATATATTTACATAGGAGCCACAGTGTAGTAATTTGTGCCGCAAATCATAATCCATTCTCCTCATATTTATTCAAGTGTTCATATGCTAATTTGCACACATGAGATTGTATACAATGAGCCTGAGCAGTGCCCTTCCCTGGAGCCTATAACTGGAGTGATGTTGCGCACTGTCAAGCCAATTATGCACAGAATATCCGCTTTTTACATTTTGTGCAATGAGCATCCACCGAACCCCATGCTTATGCATAATCCATTCCTGCCAGTCTGTTACCCAGTGTCTGCATTCTTAACAAAGGGTAATGTCCACACGTGTCATCCTTTTATTTTTTTTAATGAGGATGGTAAAATGTTGCCTGGGGCTCCACATGTTTTATTATAATAGCCAACAGGCTGCTGTGTGGCTGTGATGAGCAACATAATGTGATAGAGATAGATCTTTCCCAGAAAGCAACATTCAATATCCTCTGCGGAAATCTCTTTACAGGATGCTGAAACCGTCAGTGTGTCATAATAAGGGTTGCTCTGTGATTTAAGGGGTTAAAAGTAGTACATGTGATAGACCATGTTTGACAAAGCCACCGAAGTGTGCTGTGCCACAAATACATCCAAACGTGTGAAAGATTTTGAACTCACATTTATTTATTGTGCGCATAAATGATCAAAATGTATGATCTATTGAAACAAAATAACAATAAATATTGTTCTCACAAATTTGTATATTTGGGCAATGTTTATTTTCCAACACATAACAATCACAAATCAGATATTTCTTTTATTGTTTTTCTACTAACTCTTACCCCAGTTTTGATTGAGTTTTTGTGAGTGCAATAGCGCCCCTCTGGTTAGAAAGAGCGTTGCACCCTAGAGTCGAGGCAATGGCTGACCTGGGGAGAGTGCGCAGGTGAAGTTACAGTCTAACCCTCCGGTATCACTGTGGACGTTTTTGTCCATATGGGTCATTTTTCACTTTTCATTTTGCAATAACTTTGGTTGTGTTGGTGCAAACGGCCTGAATTTTTGTAACAAGGCTATTTTCTCGATCTATTTTGGAATTCCAATTTCAATTTTTCAAATCGGTCTTTAATTCACTGTGTAACAAATCGACTACGCAAATTAGTCATTCGAGACAAAAATGTCCACTGCAACATACTTTGATAAAAACATTATATTAAAAGGTTTTTTTCAGAACTTTTTTGGGTTCAATCTTTAAAGCAACTTCTGCCCTAATAGAAAATACCAAAAATGTAATCATTCTCAGGATTTTAACCCTATAAATGCCATTTTGAAAACCTGAAACCGCTGGTTTTTTTCATGATGAAAACAGAGAAAATTAGTTATTTTCCCAAAAATACATATCTGGGGACTGGCTCTTTTTTTTTATAACAGTCTTGGATATGTCAAAGATTAGCAACAAAATTGATTTTTTTGCAATATTAGTTTTTGCACAAAATCAGATTGAACAAAAAAGTTACAAATTAGTCATTCGGGACAAAAATGTCCACTTCTAAAAACTGCTCTAAAATGACAACAGATTTATATTTTTTTTTACTTTTTGGGGTTAAATCTTTCAATCAACTTCAGTCCTGATCAAAAATACCAAATGTTAAATTATGTTCAGGATTTTAACCCTTGAACTGCCAGTTTGAAAACATGAATTTGCGTTTTCTATGAAAAACATGCACAAAATGGCAGTTATTTTCCATATAATAAATGTTGAGAGGTTCGGCTTTTTTTTTTTTATCACAGTCTTGGATATGTCAAAGATTAGCAACAACATTTATTTTGGTGGATTATTAGTTTTTGCACAGAATCAGATTAGACAAAAATGTCCCATCCACTCCCATTATAACCACATCTTTTGATCTCTCCGCCATACCGGTATAAAATCATGCATTTTGTAATGTCAGGGTTTTATATTGGAGGAAAATAGTTCAATTTGTCCTTTTTACTGTATATCACCAGATGTGACATTTTACATTGAATGCTTGTCATGTCTTGATTTACAGTTTACAGCATTCGCAATTTTCCCGTCATCTCTTTACCTTTGATGTGTGTGAGAATGTAGGAGTAAGTGTTCTCTGGTGGCATTTTGTTTTAATTTGTGCTGTTTCATGTGTCTTAGAGGTAAACAGAGGTATGATCTTGACCCAGCTTGACCTTGTTGTTTTGAATTGTTTGGAACTTCAAAGGCTTTGATAATGTCTCTTTAGCATACAAACATACACAGCCATACATGCACTAAGTCAATAAGCGAACACCTGGCTGCAAAGCCAGATCCATAAATATGTGTAGTTTGGCTGGCTGGTCGTTTCATTCCTGTGATACGCAACAAGCGAGTAAGATGAAGAGGCGCTTCTCTGTGGAAGAAGCTAGGGATATGGTGATGCAGCCGGCAACCTCCAGCGAGTTGCTTGACTCTTCTTCTGAATCAGAAACAACCTCAGAAGAAGAATGTGATGTGGAGTTTGTAGTGGAGTCTGATCCTTCTTCTTCTGACCCTTCCGCTGAAACTGCAGAGGAAACAGAAGATTCTGGCAGTGGGTGGACATCAAAAAATGGTGAAATCTGGTCTCCCTCTAACAACGACACGCTACGCTACATTCCCGCTGCCAGAGGTTTGGTTCCAGGGCCCACGCGTTATGCCATTACAATAATTGATGACGTGGAATCCTCCTTCAATTTATTTTTCACTGCTGAGATCATCAGTAGTATTGTCGACATGACAAACTTGCAGGGGGGACGTTCGGTGGCAAACTGGAGTGATGTGGATGCCACAGATATTCGTGCATACATCGGTCTCCTGATATTGGCTGGAGTTTACAAATCGAAGGGCGAATCCACCCGCAGCCTCTGGGATGACCACAGTGGACGTGCCATCTTCCGTGCCACAATGACCCACACCAAATTCCGGTTGATGAATACCACCCTCCGGTTTGACGACAAGCTGATGAGACCTTCCCGTCACAGAGAGGACAAGCTTGCCCCCATCCGCTCTCTCTGGGAGAAGTGGACACATCGCCTTCCGATGCTTTTCAACCCTGGTGAAGATGTGTGTGTGGATGAGCAGCTTGTCCCCTTCAGAGGCCGCTGCAAATTCCGGCAATACATACCAAGCAAGCCAGCAAAGTATGGGCTAAAAATCTGGGTCACCGCTGACGTTGAAACCTCCTATGCCTGGAAGTGCCAGATTTACACCGGTAAAGCTGCTGGCAGTGCTGCCGAGGTGGGCCAGGGAAAGCGTGTCGTCCTGGAAATGACAGAGGGGCTCCAAGGGATCACTGTGACTTGTGACAATTTTTTCACGTCATATGCACTTGTGCAGGAGCTACTAAAGAGGAAAGTGGCCCTTGTCGGAACCATCCGAAGAAATAAGCCTGAGCTTCCATCCAAACTCCTGCAGGTGAGGCAGAGAGCTGCCCTCTCCTCTCTTTTTGGTTTTACCAAGAACACCACAGCGGTGAGCTACATTCCCAAACGGGGGAGAAACGTGCTCCTCCTCAGCAGCAAACACAGAGACCCAGCTGTGACAGAGGAGGAGAAAAGGAAACCTGTGATCATTGCAGACTACAACCACTGCAAGGGAGCTGTCGACAACCTAGACAAGGTATGGAGGCATTACCAGTATATAAATAATACATGATACAGTTGTTAATAATTTAAAAGAATATTTGTATTAATTTTGTATTGGTCTTTTGTAGGTTGTGGGCTCCTACAGCTGCAGGAGGATGACCCATCGGTGGCCACAGGTCCTCTTCCACAACATGATAGATGTCTCTGCCTTCAACGCATTTGTGCTTTTTACTGCTGTGGATCCCTCCTGGAAGCAAGCCAAGTCCTTCAGGAGGAGGCTTTTCTTGGAGGAGTTGGGGAGATCTCTGGTGTCTGCAAAAATCATGCGGAGAAAGCATCCACCTCGTACACCGGCTGCTGTTACCATAGTGGCGGACATTCAGGCCTCGGCAGCTGCCCCTGACACCGGCACAATCGCAAGCGGCTCTGCCCCTGACACCGGCACAACCGCCTCCACAAAAAAGAGGGGACTGTGCTGGATGTGCACTGGGAAAAAAAGGAAAAGTGCAACCACTTGCATCAGGTGTGAAAAGTTCACCTGCAGAGAGCACCAAATCCCCTGCTGCAGGTTCTGCTGGATGAACTGATCTCTCTCTCGCACGCACGCACACACACATTATTTGTTATCTCCATCTATCTTACTCCCTCTCTAACACACATACTTGCTCTATCTTCATCCATCTCTCATTTTATTCAACACACACTCATACATATCATTGTTCTGTTTTGACTGTTTGATTTGTTCATGAATGTTGATTGCAGTTTGCTGTTTGGAAAATAAATGTTGACATTGATACATCTGATGCTGATTTAAAAATGATTTCAGAGAAAGTTGAAAATAGTATTACTTCAGTGTTTTTATAGGTCATATAATTCAATGGTAAAATGTCATATCTGGTGATATACAGTAAAAAGGGACACATTTAACTATTTTCCTCCAATATAAAACCCTGACATTATAAAATGCATGATTATATACCGGTATGGCGGAGAGATCAAAATATGTGGTTATAATGGGAGTGGATGGGACGTGAGTGGCTAATGTGTGAGTATTTTGTTTAATCTGATTTTGTGCAAAAACTAATAATGCAAAAAAATAAATGTTGTTGCTAATCTTTGACATATCCAAGACTGTGATAAAAAAAAAAAAAGCCGACCCCCCCAACATTTATTATATGGAAAATAACTGCCTTTTGTGCATGTTTTTCATAGAAAATGCAAATTCATGTTTTCAAACTGGCAGTTCAAGGGTTAAAATCCTGAACATAATTTAACATTTGGTATTTTTGATCAGGACTGAAGTTTATTGAAAGATTTAACCCCAAAAAGTTTTTTAAAATATTAATCTGTTGTCATTTTAGAGCAGTTTTTGGAAGTGGACATTTTTGTCCCGAATGACTAATATGTAACTTTTTTGTTCAATCTGATTTTGTGCAAAAACTAATAATGTAAAAAAATAAATGTTGTTGCTAATCTTTGACATATCCAAGACTGTGATAAAAAAAAAAAGCCAACCCCCCCAACATTTATTATATGGAAAATAACTGCCTTTTGTGCATGTTTTTCATAGAAAATGCAAATTCATGTTTTCAAACTGGCAGTTCAAGGGTTAAAATCCTGAACATAATTTAACATTTGGTATTTTTGATCAGGACTGAAGTTGATTGAAAGATTTAACCCCAAAAAGTTTTTTAAAATATTAATCTGTTGTCATTTTAGAGCAGTTTTTGGAAGTGGACATTTTTGTCCCGAATGACTAATATGTAACTTTTTTGTTCAATCTGATTTTGTGCAAAAACTAATAATGTAAAAAAATAAATGTTGTTGCTAATCTTTGACATATCCAAGACTGTGATAAAAAAAAAAAAAGCCGACCCCCCCAACATTTATTATATGGAAAATAACTGCCTTTTTGTGCATGTTTTTCATAGAAAACGCAAATTCATGTTTTCAAACTGGCAGTTCAAGGGTTAAAATCCTGAACATAATTTAACATTTGGTATTTTTTATCAAGACTGAAGTTGATTGAAAGATTTAACCCCAAAAAGTTTTAAAAAATATTAATCTGTGTTCATTTTAGAGCAGTTTTTGGAAGTGGACATTTTTGTCCCGAATGACTAATTTGTAACTTTTTTGTTCAATCTGATTTTGTGCAAAAACTAATAATGCAAAAAAATCAATTTTGTTGCTAATCTTTGACATATTCAAGACTGTTATAAAAAAAAAAGAGCCAGTCCCCAGATATGTATTTTTGGGAAAATAACTCATTTTCTCTGTTTTCATCATGAAAAAAACCAGCAGTTTCAGGTTTTCAAAATGGCATTTAAAGGGTTAAAATCCTGAGAATGATTACATTTTTGGTATTTTCTATTAGGGCGAAAGTTGCTTTAAAGATTGAACCCAAAAAAGTTGTGAAAAAAATCTTCTTATATAATGTTTTTATCAAAGTCTTTTGCAGTGGACATTTTTGTCTCGAATGACTAATTTGCGTAGTCCAATCGAATGATACCGCAGGGTATCACATAATTAGCTTCATGCTACTGATATTTTGTACAAACTGTAAAGTCCACTGAGACAAATGTAACATTTGTGATATTGGGCTATATAAATAAACATTGATTGATTGATTGATTGATGCTATCAGTGCCACACTACTGCGATGGACACATATCTGAAAGAACAAACCCTTAAGAAAATCGTGAGGCCAGTCACAGTTTGGACCAATCTGAAATTAGCAGCAGCAGGAGTTTTAAAAGAAACCATGGGGAGTTATCTTGTTTTGCATTGCTACTTATGATTCCTCACTTGGAGATAAGTCAGCAGAGAATGGACTTGGACGCCAAATAAGGTAGGCCTAAATTAATACACTGCTCTCTGTCTCTGCTCATGTTCTGTCTTTGCTGGCTGGTTTCTTTCCTGATTCTAAATGTCCCGCCGTGGCGTGCCATGTGGATTTAACTGCAGTGTTTATGAATGTCATGTGGTTTTTTGGTCAAACTGTTAGCAATCTGTCTAAATACACACAGTGGCAGGAATACAATCCTACAGGGTTTGTGAATGGGCCTGTGCTGAAGGCCTGCTAGTTACTTGTTGGACTGTCTTCATCCTTGTGTTGTTTTGAAGCTGTTTCTTATGCTGATTAAATTATTTATAATTTAAATAAAGTCAGGAAAACGGATTTGTTTCTTGTGCGCACGAGAAACAAATCCGTTATCCTGACTTTATTTTTTTTTTAGAAAGTTACCGATGCACCAAGGAGGAAGTGGAACACGAGAAAACCATTTCATTGCAGACTGTTATGTTTACGTGGGGAAATGACAGTGCTGTGGTGACACGTTATTGGACATAATTCACCTTGCTTATTGTGTTGCCACACGGACCCTTTAGTGGGCAACACCTGTAGCTTTAGCTGCCATTCCTGCTAGCTCATCAGGCAGAGCAGTGCATGTGTTAACCTCTCTGAAAGTAATGGATAATAAAGATTGGAACTCCATTCTTAATACACCGCCTCCGACTCTCTTTTCACGGCACTACAGTGCATACATTATTTGAGATATATTTTGAAGTCAGACTTCATTTTATGGAAATTTCGGCCAGGGGTGTAGAGCTATTGGTTTAAGCACCGGATTGGCAAAACACTGGCGAGTCTGTAAACCAGTCTGCTTTGATCTATGAATTAATGTCCGTGACTCTCAGAGTACCTGCTGCCCGCAGCTGTTTTATAGGGAAACACACACACACACACCACACACACACACACACACACACACACACACACACACACACACACACACACACACACACACACACACACACACACACACACACACACACACACACACACACACACACACACACACACACACACACACACACACACACACACACACACACACACACACACACACACACACACACACACACACACACACACACACACACACACCACACACACACACACACACACACACACACACACACACACACACACACACACACACACACACAGAGAGAGCCAGTGGCGGACTGGCCATCGGGACGTTCGGGACGAATCCCATTGGGCCGGTACCAATGTGGGCCGCCCGTCACTAGCCGTCTAAGTACGATATATATCTCAAATAATGTATGCACTGTCATTTCCCCACGTAAACATAACAGTCTGCAATGAAATGGTTGTCTCCTGTGCGCTTCACTTCCTCATTGGCGCACCGGTAACTTTCTAAAAAAAAAAAGTGCGCACGAGTTAGTAAAAAAAAAAAGTCAGGAGAACGTATCTCGTGCGCACGAGAACGTTTCTCGTGCGCACGAGATACTAACTCGTTATCCTGACTCGTTATCCTGACTTTTTTTTTCTCTCTCTCTCTCTCTCTGTTTTTTTGTTTTTTTTTACATGTCCCTTTAGGGGCTCCGTACTAATCCTATTGTGCAGATGACTATTTAATCTTGTAATTCTGCTACTTCAGGCTATGTTAGCTTTGTGAATGTGTGGTTATTTATGTCTGTGTTATGTGCTTGCAGCTGTTTGTGCATTTATGTGCATCTTCTTATGTGAATGTATGAAGCATGGACAGATCATCCAGCTTTTGAAGAGATAAATTATACACTTTACACGCGAGATAATGGGCCTCATGCAGACATTGGGCATCTAGGTTGGTAAAAGCAACATGTAAACATTGTTTTTGAGCATTTTATCAAATGTTTGCTCAAGCAAATAAATAATAGGGAAAATTACACATTTAAAGTGTGTCAATCGGTATAGCGATAGGCAAACATTTAAGTAAAAAATACATGGAAGAAAATGTCAAAAAGTACGAGTAAGCAAATTAATCTGAAAAAAAGACCATAGTATTCTTCCTCTCTTTTTGCTACTATTAATTATTTCGGTGTTGGGTTCAGTAAATGTGAATAGAGTTGTAGTTCCTTACCATCAGTGTAACTCGTCCAATTATAGATGCAATGCCCTCATCTGAGCCTCTTTGGTTGATTCCTGTCCAGCTTCATCAGGCACTACAAGCATTATATTATGTTAAAAAGGTCAAGTATCCAAACTGCTTTTGATCATTTTACCCATCTGCATGAAAGGTTATTACACCCTTTGAACATCATGGGGATGTCAGTCACCGTAATGGTTAGGGACTTTTGTAATGCCATGGCAAAACACCTTATGAAAGCTGCTTCAAGTTATTGAGGTTGCTATTTTCTGCACTAAAAGGACTAGTTCTTGTACATATTTGTTATCAACTTTTTACGTTAAGATACATTTATATTAACACAAACTCTTTATATTTGCATTTTTGTTCATACCAGTGCATTCCCTGTCAAGTGATGTTACACACTGTAAAGCAACAACTACATGCTGCAAATCTGCAGGTTAATTTCAGTGCAACCAGCAGAAAACTGTTGCAAACTAAAAACAGAAACGTTTGTGCCTAGGCCCTATGTACACATTTGGTGAAGCGTACAGTCATGCTGAATACATATTCTACATTCTCTGTTTCTCTAAAACTGGAGTAAATGTATTGAATGTAATTGGCCTCTAACAATCAAATTATAATGTATTCTCTCGTCCCACCTATGAAAGTTGAACAATGAATAATGGCAGTACTTTTCTTACTCTGCATATTTGATAAACATGTCAACAGTTCTCATTGTTTTACTGTTGGAAAATGCTGCTGGTTATAATCCAAAGATAACCGACATATCTTAGATTCATGTGTCTTGATATTTTCTTTCGATATCAATAAAATCAAAAGGAACTTATTACATTATGTTAGTTTGAGAATTAGCAAGTGTATATTCTCATATTTGTCCATAATAATAATCTTGGTGTGCCTATTTTAGGAACAGTGTGACACGCAGGTCTCGGAAATTAATTTGATCTCTCCTTTATCTCTCTCTACCTGAGATTAAGACCATTGGTAAGTTACATGCCCACTAGTTCATGACGACCCATCCCCCACATTGTATAATTGTAAGAGGTGTATGAAGCACTTTTCTATTTGCCATAAGGATCAAGACGTAAGACATTGAGCTGCACTGGCTGACACATCTGTGTTACCTCTGTGATAAAAACACTTTGCCTACAGCAGATCTTCAGCTTTGAAATATTGCTTTCAGCATGTTTTTGAGCTGACATTTGTCTTGGAACTGGGTTGGAAAAAAGTAAGTGATAAGTATTTTTTTCTAGCTTGTGTTAAACTCTTTGAACTTGTGAAAAGCTCTGCCGTAAAAGCAACAAGAAACAGAAGGCACATTGTGTAAAGAGGTCTCTCTCGTGGACACTGCAGCTGGGGAGCCCTTTGACATCCTGGGAGCATCTGTAGAACACTGTCATCTCTACTGACCCAAAACGGATATAAAATATCTACGCTGCTCTCTTAAAGGTTGCATCAAACATCAGTACATAATAGAATAAGATATGTTGGGTAGTGCAAAGTGAGTAACAGTGAAATAAAAGAGAGGGCGGTGCAAAAGAGATCTGGTGAGATAAGAGGAAGAAGGTTGAAGAGAACTGGGTGTCTGACAGAATCTGTGAACATATTCTCAGGATTTATGCTTCAGGCATAACACCAGGATTTAAAGAGGCGACAGCACTGCTACATTTCTCATGATCTGACTGTTGTCAAATAATCCTTTCTTTCTTCAGGCCTGACATTTGACAACATTTATTCTTTTAAACTATTGAGCAAACCAAAGATGATATGGTGAAACAAACCCTTTTGATCTAGTAGACAACAGGGCTGTGGTCACATACATTTATGTTGGGCTGTTCTGTTACAAGATAATCTGCAACACAAAATGACATTTCTATTACATGTATGAAAAGGATGTGTGTTACAGATGACAGTTGGTAGTGTTTGGTTAAAAAAAATAGACCACAGGCTTGAAAAGAAAGGACTAGCATCATGTCCAGCTGCCTGACTATCCCGGGGATCCTTCAGCAATGGATGCAATCGCTGCTTGTCGGATCCGACACACAAACCAAATGCCAGTTCAGGCTGACATTGGCTTGTAATTTCCCTGGCTAACGGAGTCTGGCTCTCTGTTTCTTAGCATTCAGGCTGGCAATATAACTGCATAGATTACTGGCTTATCTTGGTGAAAATATTATATTCTGGACAAATGGAAAATAGCTAAAAAAAACTAATACAATGTGGTGTCGTGTCTCCTGAAATCCAATGCCATATTGTCAATAATTGATTATATTTTATGGATTCATCACTGTTCACCAAGAACTCAATGTGTGCCGGTGGATACAAAATCACCTTCATTGTCCCTGGTGAAGAGCACACAATAATTCATCCTTGGGCAAAAGATCCCTTGCCAGAACCATTTATGTCTGGATCTCTAGATGAGATAGAAGGGGAAGGGCACTGCATAAAGCTGTGAAGAGGCTTATTAAATTAAAGGGATAGTGGAAATCCGCAAATTTTGGGTTTAACTTATGTATTTTTATTAAAAATAAGCATAATAAACATTTTTTTTAAATTTCATGCGCCTAGTTTCATTTTATTTTCAATTTTACTGCGCCCTCTCAATGAAACGAAATACTTCGGGAATCGTCGGGAATCGTCGGGAATCTTCGGGTGATGACAAGAGCATAGGAAGACGGGCACAAACAATGGCGGACATTCAATAGCATTTGCATGTGAATAGCCGACCTTTATTATGGTGAATAGATGTGTTTTGTATGGCTGTAGTGCGACAGAAAAATTCTACGTGACACAACGACATTGGATTAACCTTGAGATGCGTTTTTATTCCGTTGAACACAACTTTTGATCACAAATCAAAAAAGGTAAGACGTAATTATTGTAATATTTTTGGAACCGGATGTTGTTTACTTTCTCTTTTCTGGCTGATAGCTCCAGGAATTCGAGGTCTTACAGTGATGATTACATGTGTGGAATCTGTGGAGTCTCAGCTTTAAATCGTATATCTTGTTTGTGCAGTTAAGATAGTAATAAGGGCATTTCTACCGTGTGTTGTGTGTAAAAAAGCGTTAGCATTAGTTAGCATTGTTTCGCTCAATGCTAATTCAAAGGCTTGGTATTACTCTTGTGTTTTTTCTAGCTAACAATTGTTCTTATTGTCAGTTAGCGGAGTTTCTTACCTTTTTAAAAGGGTATGAAACATTAATAGTTTCATAAATGTTAAGAAGCCCTGAGACATGTGAGAGAAAAACAACTGTGGGAGGGGTCCACTGGGGGGACCTTTGGGCTTAACTGGTTAACAATGATTAATATTTGTAAAGGCTACAGGTGATCTTAAGATGCGTGAGCTATGCTTAGGGACCTACCAGTCAAGATTATTTGTGCGTAGGGGTGCATCATCTGGCGCCTGGTCCTGGTCATCCTCGCCATTGCCCATGCCGTGAACCATCACCTCGGGCTCGGGCTCGAACAAATAAGGACGTAATGGTCCATCGTCTGGCTCAATATTGTCACCATCGTCGCTTACTGAACCGGATTCAGATTCAGTTCCTAAAACGACATTTTCGTAGGAAAGGTGAGAGGATGTTTCTGACTCGCTATCATCACTGGATACCTCGTACAATCCTTCTTCTTTGTCTGGTATATTTGCCCTTCCACGTTCATTCTGCATAGACGCCATGGTTTGTTATCGTATCGTCTTCCTAGGTTTTCGTCACTTCCGGTTTGGCTGAGTCGAACATTTCGTTTCTAAAAAACTTCGGGGAAGCTGCAATAAAGTGCTTCTAACATGCGTAAGGCAATTATTATATTTTTTTAATCAGGTGTGATTGTTTTGGTACGTAATTATGCTTGTATATAAGTTAAAACGAAACTATTTGAGGTTCCATTTCCACTATCCCTTTAAGCTAATAGCTGAGGATAAAAAAAGTTAGTCGTACAACTAAAGACACTGTCATGCCAATGACACAGTAACTTCTGATCTGTACTGCAGTCTTCAGTTATAGCGATCAGTCTCCTCAGTTTAATCCAGGTTATACATTCAAAGGATAATGAGTCATTTCACTGCTAATTTTAATCAATTTTCTCAATAGGATTTCTCAAAGAAAAGAACATGAAAGACCCGACAAGTTGAAGAAGACTGCTAAGTTATTTAAGTGCTAGTGCCTATACAGAGAAAATACTCCATGCAGGTGCTAAGCTGTCTTCCTCTGGATTTGTCACATGCTTTGTTCAAACCGGAGAGACGTGATGTAAGAATTACATATTTATTGTTTACACGTCATATGAATGAAATGATTGCCACGATAATACAACAGGAGAATGTAATGGTGTTTGGCGATTAGGCCCCGGTGTGCAGGATAATCATTCAGGAGGGAAAGAACCGCTCCGATGAAATCCCCGGGGTCTAGACACTGGTGGTGGTGATGAGTAGGTGAGACCGGTCTGAAGGAGGAAGGTTTAGCTTTGTCCTGAAGGAGACGGGAGGCGAGAGGGGTGGAGGCGGGTTGCGTGTGATCATCTGCAATGACAACTGACAGGGAGGAAGAGCAGGCATTTAAGGAATTTAGCATGTGCAGCGATTGGCTGCTGAGGGGTGACGCCCTCGTATTTAATGAGGGGGGAAGGGAGCCATAGAGTGACGTGTAAGTGACTCGTGTTAGGTCTTCCTTATTGAACTTGCGCTAAAGCTTTCATTTCTCTATAACTTTTCTGGGACACAACTGCATGGAAAAAAAACTTTCAAGACTTGTCATTATGTATTTCACTGTGAAAAAGCTCCCTATGCTTGTCTCTTATGATCATTAAAAATACATCATGTGGACTTTCCTTAATGACACTCTTGATGAACTTTGAGACACATTCACTGTGGATAACACGTCTTTAGGCAAATATGATATTCCTGGCTCTTTGCAAAAATGAAACTAATTAAACAAGTAATTGGGAACAGTTACAGAGATTTGAAAAAAAATGTTTCCCCTAGACTTGACCACTTGCCTTATGGATATATTTTTGCTGCATCAATATTGTTGTGTTGAATACAATTTAATGTATGTTCAGAAAAATGTGCCCTACACTCTTGGGCTTGATCCCAATGGAATACAGCCCAGTGTTCTCATTCATAACACTCCATTCGATGTCTCACTATGGGATGCGCCTCAACGCGTATGCAAACAGAAGCATCAATCTCATTACGCCAATCCTGATTGGCTGGTGATCTTGACGTCAACGTCAGGGAATCCACCCACCCTTTAAGTAGCTTGCGCTACGACGCAGCGTCATTCAAACACCTCTTCTCGCTTCAGAGCACATCTTGATTTATCAGTAACCTGGCTAGCTTAACGGTCCACAGACTGAACCCAAAGCTAACATTCGGTCGACGGGCGCTTGCCGGTTACTTTTTTGCTTTGCAAGAAGATTGAGCAATATTAACACACCAGTTAATATTGTAATCTGCCTCGCCGTTCTTTCTGTCGAATAAACGGTAAGGTTTGATTTTTTTCTTCAAGCTAGTAACATACCTGTTGCTAGTTTGTTCTTCCCTCCACACCGACACCACGGTAAAGAGGACGTTCTCTTTTCTCTCTCACACCAGAGGAGACAGAGATAAAAAAGGTATTAACACACCAGTTAATATTCTTTAAAGAATAAAATATACACCGTCGCCTTTTTTCCTTTCGGACTAATGGCAAGGTTGGATTTTTTCCCAGTAACGTACCTGTTACTAGCGTGTCCACTCCACGCCGATACCCCGGCGATCGAAGATGGACCCTTCTCTCCCTCACACCAGAGGAGTCAGGGACTCGGAGGCTCGGCTATGCGGCTGCGGGTTTAAAATTTCAGGCACAGACTCACACCAGGTCTGCTCGTCCTGCCTCGGGCTGGAACACGCCTGGGAGGCTATCGATAACCCCGGCTCGTGCGGGCATTGTACCCGCTTCACCATGAAGAGCCTCCGCCGACGGTTAGCACGCCAAGCTAGCTTGTCGGGACAGGACCCCCTCATGTCCGCTGATTCGCCGTCCGGCAATTAAGACATGGTATCGTCCGCTGCAGAGATTGAGCCCCGCGCTGTGTCAGACTGGGGCTCAACAACAGCGACAGCCGCTGAACCGGAGCCCCATGCCGTTTCAGGCTGGGACCCGGTGGCGGCAAGAGCGGAGCCCCGCGCTGTGTCAAGCTGGGGCTCCCAATTGGACCTCACCATGGTGCCACCCGCGGAGGATGTCCTGGAGTTGGACTACATGGAGGACGAAGAGGATACCTCTGAGTTCCTCCTGTCTGACTCGGATGGAGATGACATCTTCGTTTCATCGGCTCAGGCTGCAAAGCCGGGAGCGATGTCCGCTCCCCCGGGCGAGAGCACACCAGCTTCGCCCGTCCTAAGCATGGACTTGCAGGCCGTGTGTCACCACGCTGCGTCCAGGCTGGACATCCCATGGCCTGAAGTGGCCAAGGAGACCTCCAGATCTCGCTACGAGGGGAAGAACTTGCCCCAAGCTGGGAGGACGAAGAGGCAGCTCCTTCCAGTCTTTCCGGAGATGCTGGACGAGGTTTCGGTCTCGTGGAGAGACCGTCCCTTCAGCAACAAGGCCCCAATCCAGGGTGCCTCCTCCCTGGACACTGTATATATGAGAGGCTCAGCCTGCTCTGCATGCCGCCCATGGAACCGCTGGTGGCAGCTCACCTCCAACCGAGGCTGGCTTCGACACCAAGCAGGAACCCCATGCTACCGACAAAGGCAGACCGGTTCCAGTCAGCGATGACCGAACGGGCCTATAAAGCCACAGCTTTGTCCGCCAGGGCTCTTAACGTCTCCTCGCTGCTGACCGCCTACCAGACGGAGCTTTGCGAGGACATGTCGAGCAGACCTGAGCCTGCCGTGTGGGACGAGATCGCAGCGATCACGGACATTTGTCTCCGTGTGCAGCACTGTGCAGTCCAAGCCACGGGCAAAGCACTGGGAATGATGGTGGTACAGGAGAGAGCCAGGTGGCTCAACCTGACCAACCTTCCAGACCGGGAAAAAGAGGATGTTCTGGACATGCCTATTGTTCCCGAGGGCATATTTGGCTCCGCTCTAGCTTCAAAGCAGCTGAGGTGCGAGTCAAAAAGGAAGAGAGACGAGGCTCTCCAGCTCTGTCTCCCCCGAAGGGTCCAGCCGCCACCTCCAATGGTCCCGCGGCAGGCCTTCACCCAAGCTGTCTCACGTCCTGCCCGGTTCAAAATACCGAAGCAGCAGAGACCGCAGCCCGTCCCGGGTCCCCAGCCCAGGCACGAGGTAAGAGGGAGCTGGCCAAGAAAATCTCCGGTCCCGGCAGCTGCTGCTCAGGCGCAGCCGACCCAGGTTTTCAGCCACCAGGCGAGGAAGAAGAAGCGGGCGGCCTGACAGCCTCCTCGATGAAGGAGCTGGAAGTTCCCTGTTCCCCAGCTCCAGAGCACGTTCCAGTGTTGGATGCTCATGTGTTTTCGGGGTGCCACCATGCCCCCATCTTCCCGCCGCCTCGAGTGATGCCAGAACGTCATCCTCAAGTTCGCGCCATCAGGGAAATGGACTTAACATCAAAGACAGCAAGTTCCGCTGCCTGTTTAAGTCACACAAACACATGTCATCATTGTTGTTTCAAAATAAATCATTTTCCAATGTCGTTTCCAGGCTTGAAGCCAAGGGCGCAGTCAATAAAAATTAAAAGAAAAACAATAAACAGTCTGTCGTCTGCCCCTCTTTTGAGAGCGGCTACGGCCTCTCTCAATAGGCGGACAATAGACGGGATTGTGAAGGCAACACCGCATCAAAAGAAAATGCTCAATGTCAGCTGTTCTTTTCAATGCGCGATTTAAAACGCACCATTAGGCGTGGACGCGCTCGCGCACGTTTGGCCTCCGGTCCTTCTGTACGCGTTCCCACCCCTGGCTCTGATACCCTTTGAGGGAAAGACGGCTAGCCAACATAATTTGGTCTGCCGTTTTATGAAAGGGGCTCACAGGCTCCTCCCGGTTTCCAGGTCACTGGTGCTCTTATGGGACTTGGCAGTGGTTTTAGATGGGCTCACTCGACCTCCATTTGAACCCCTGGAAGAAGCTGACATGAAACACCTGTCACTGAAGACAGTGCTGTTACTGGCTCTGGCATCTGCCAAGCGAGTCAGTGACATTCATGCGCTCTCTGTACATCCTTCGTGCACTCAGTTTGCCCCGGGGCAAACGAGAGTGTTGCTGAAGCCCAACCCTGCCTTTGTACATAAGGTGGTTGGCTCATGTACCCCCATTGACATTGAGGCATTTCCTCCGCCACTGTGTTCCTCTGAGGAACAGCGGCCGAATTTGCTGTGTCCAGTTCGTGCTTTACGCATCTATATGGACAGGTCAAAAGAGTTTCGTTGTAATGACCAACTCTTTATATCCTGGGCTAACCCTCAGAAGGGCAAGCCCGTTACCAGGCAACGGCTCTCCCACTGGATTGTGGAAGCGATTGCTCTGGCTTATACGAGTCAGGGTTTGCAGGCACCAACGGGCCTGCGTGCTCATTCTACTCGTGTACTGGCTACATCCTGGGCTTTGTTCAAGGGTGTTTCCATCCGAGACATCTGTGCAGCAGCGAGCTGGTTCTCGCCGCTCACTTTTGTCCGCTTTTACAGGCTATATGTCTCTGCTCCAAGTGTGGCCTGCGCAGTGCTGGGTCCTGTGTTGAGACAGAGTAGGCCTACCTGTTAAGTTCTGGTTGTTTTTGGTGATTTTCGAGATAAGCATGTCTAGCAATACGGGAGTTTCAATATCCCATAGTGAGACATCGAACGGAGTGTTATGAATGAGAACTATAGGTTACTTACGTAACCCCAGTTCTCAGAGTAACATGAAGTGAGATGTCTCACCAGACGGCCCTTCTTGCTAAGGCGAAGCGAGAAGAGGGGCTTATTTTGAATGACGCTACGTCGTAGCGCAAGCTACTTAAAGGGTGGGTGGATTCCCTGACGTTGACGTCAAGATCACCAGCCAATCAGGATTGGCGTAATGAGATTGATGCTTCTGTTTGCATACGCGTTGAGGCACATCCCATGGTGAGACATCTCACTTCATGTTACTCTGAGAACTGGGGTTACGTAAGTAACCTATAGTTTCGCTGCGCCCTGCCAACGGAGCCCCGCGCCCCGCCTGAAATTCAAGGTGTTTTTTAAAAAAATTTTAATTAAAAAAAAATATATATATAGCACCAAATTGCAACTGAAGTAATCTATGTACGTAGCGTGCGCATTCTAAAAATAGCTCACAGATGGTGAGCAGGTACCGCGGTTTTGAACTACATTATTGAATTTGACAGAAAACAACAATGAAACATGTTGAAGCAATGAGGACGGTGGTCTGAAGCCCACCTCGGCTTAAAAGAAAAATTAAAAGAAGGAATTTCGAAACACCAGGATAAAGGATAAACAATAATCTGTTTTTAATGGTAAAAGATGAACAATACAAAATAAGGAGTACTCCTGCTCGGTTCCTAGTGCTGGGAGATCTTACTATCTTGACCCCAAAATAAAGTAGATTAATCCAATCCAATCCAATATATATAATATATAAATATATTTATTTATATAGCACTTTAAAACCACTTTAAAAGTGCTGTACAGAGAGATACATAACATATAAAATCACACAGCTCGGCTCACAAAACATAAAATTAATTAATTAATTTAAAATAAAAGATACAAACACAAAACAAACCAGAATAAACGTAACAATTTCAACAAAAAAAATTAAAATAAAATAAAAACATAAACAAATATTAAGAAGGTCCACAGCAACGACAACATGAAACACCCTTTAATTTACTGCAACGACATGTTGGGAAACCCCCTCAAGGGGGCCCCATGCATAGGGCGCCGAAACTGCTTCTTAATTTCAGTTTCGTTGCTCCGCTCCGGGGGTGGGGGGGGGGGGGGGGGGACGGACTTTACTGGCATTGATCCGGACCATTGACCTTGTATAATATTCACAAGTGGACCTTTTTGAGTACCCCTGGTTTAGTCTAACAGTACCACAACATGTAGCATTTCATGTTTACTGGCATTGTTGCCAAACATACATCCATGATCTATACATTTTCCCAAAAGATGTTGCTTGTTAACAAACTAATGTATGGCTATGCCATCTAATCTCAATGGCACAATAGTGATATGTTCTCTTATTCAGAAAGCCACACAATTATGTAAATACATGCAGTTAGTTTTATCATATAGCCCACACAGTATTTCTCAAAATTGTTGAATTTGTCTTTTTCTCTGTTTAGACTGTGTATGCACCATGACAAGACCTTGGTCTTAAACTCTAACATTGGTTTGAATGTAATTGACTTTAAGGTCAGCGTTGTCCTTTCTGCACATGCCACGATGTGTCACCGTGTGTGATGTGGCTTGGTGTGTAGCCTCATTACTGTGAGCTGCGGTAGCCTCCCACTCCCTAAAGATCTAGTGGTCTGTGTCTGGTAACCCTGGCTAGCTAAGGAGATAATAAGCCAGTCGAGACAGAACAAAGGAAATGGTTTAATACCAGGGGGTGTATAGTTGCACGTCAATGGATTGTTTGTGTGCATCTTTCTGGCTTTTGTCATGTTCAGCAATGTGATACGGCAAGCTGTGGTCTGAACTTGAAATTAGCAGTAAGCTAAACGCAAACATAACTTGTTATTTTTATGGTTATTGTTCTCTGATGTAGTTTCTATATACTAATGAGGGATTGATGTTTTGTGAGATATATCTTGTTCTTTTTAGGAAATTCCTGCATATTATGCCTTAAATCAATTATTGACGTATTGTCAGTAAGAGTGACGTGCCACTCCGTTATAGATTGTTGGAAACTGAGCAATCTGCTTCCACTAAATGTTTTTAAAGCTCGGATGGATGCTATACAATCGGATGCTGTTGGTACATGTCAATAGGTATGTAAATTGTAATCCCTGTAACTTTGCTGTATGATGTCCTTTTTGTTGTTCTGTTGTTTTATGTTTTTATTAGGGATGCTCCGATCGCCAATTTTGAGGCTGATCGCCGATCGCCGGAATCAGTATCGGCCGATCGCCGATCCGATCGAGTGGGCGGGGCCTAAATGGAAGATTTAAACATCACTTTAAATCTTCCATTTAAAGTGATGTTTAAAACTCAGTTAATGGGGCTCATTCACTGGAGCTTCCACAAACAACAATCAACTTAATTATTACATTCAAATGATGTACATTATTGAAGTTTACATTCACTTTGGATTAGTGTTGCACGGTGTACCGATACTTGAAAGGTACCGCGATACCCTGCCGTTAAAAGCGTTACGATTCCTCCGTTTCATTAGTATCGGTACTTTAAGAATGATGGGGAAAAGTACTCCGGTGAGAAAGCGCCGTTTTAATAAGAGCAGTGTGTATTCAGCGCTCTGCTTCCACTCCCTGTACTGCAGCAGTGCCTGCAGCCCCTCCCCTCTCAATCACGCTCTAAGTGCCTCCCCTCTCTCGTGCATGCGCTAGCTGCCAGAGCATGTGAGAAGACGAGAAGCATGGCTACAAGTGGGAGTGCAACTGCCGCTGCGCCTCGGCTTGTTGACAAAAAAGACGCCAGAAGCGAAAAACAAAAAAGTTGTTTATAGATGATGCTTAATTGTATTTAATACAAATTCTAGTCATTTATTTTATTTATTGTTCTCATTGTTTAAAAGTTCCTGTTATGGTTCTGGTGTGAAATAAAGCACAATAATTACATTTAAGACTGTTTCCCTTTTTTGAAGAAAAGTATCGAAAAAGAATCGGAATCGCAATTCTTGACTTGGTATCGGTATCGAAACCAAAATGTTGGTATCGTGACAACACTACTTTGGATAATAAAATGGGAGAAATGAGCGGAAGCGCTCTTTTTTTCCTCTCTCCCTCTCCTGACAGCCTGTCAGTATCTCATGCGGCTCACTGATCCAGTAATGAGTGACCCGACAGTGAAGAATAAATATATTTATAACTAGCTTAGCTTGTTCCAGAGGTAGATAAAATAGCTAAGTGTGTTAGGTCTAACTATTGTGTGTTTCGCTCCGCTTACCGGTCCGGCGGGCGGAGCTGCAGGATTTCTGCTTCACACACGTTGCATACCGTTATTTTAATGTATTTTTCGGACACCTTAAAATAATGCCAGACCGGTGAAGCCATTTTGGCGAGCTTGTTTTGCCGCGCACAGAGAAAAGTGTCATGTATTTTACGTTGTGCGATCGGCTCTCGCGATCGGCATGTTTAGAGAGCACCGATCGATCGGTAGAGAGTGAGTATCGGCCGATCTCGATCGGCGACCGATCGATCGGAGCATCCCTAGTTTTTATGTCTTCATGTGGAACCTACTTGCAGCAGGTCTCCCTTGAAAAAGAGATCAATGATCTCAATGGGATTCACCTGGATAAATAAAGGTTTGAATTTAATTGAATTGTAGGCTGTCTTTCATTAAATACCAGATAATAACTGGATTTCATCTTGTGATTGAATCACCTGAACTTCTAATCAGGCCAGGGGCTTAAAGTTCCCCTTCTCCTATTCCCCTATTCAACAATAACAACCATCTCTAAAATCCGCCTTCATCTTAATCCCAAACAAACAACTGTATGGTTTTCTGACTGCATCTTGTATGGTTGCCACACTATCAAAATGCTGGAGACAGACATATAAGCACTAGGTCTCCAGGTTCACACAAATAAGTACTATTACCATTTTTGTTCTGAAAGGTTACAAGCTAAAACATTTGACCTGAAAACACAGTGTACAGTTTTGCTGTTGTGCTGCTGTGTTTATTGTGTTTATTGTACTTTGTTACTCTGGCACAACAATTTCCTTCGGCATAAATAAAGTCTTATCTTATCTTATCTTATCTTAAATACTGTTGGTTATTATTGCAGCAAGTGCGACCAGACGGCTGTGTGAAAGTGCCATTACTGCCTTTTGTTATTGTACAAGTAGAGCTGATTTATAAGTTAATTTCACTCCGCGGGTTCTGTGGTTTCCTCCAAGTCAGACAAATGTTAAGTTATGACTACTTGGTACTAGAGCCTACTAATGCCAACACTGCGCTCCGTAATCAGGTCATTAATCATCTTTGCTTTGGTTGAGACTGTTCTATTGATCAGTCCTGTACGCTCTATACTTCCAGATTTACTGGATAATTTATAGCTGTATCGGTTGGTATAATTGCAATCAAGCAGCTATAATTTGTCAGGTAGACAACCACACACTGTTATTTGCCTGTGAGTGCAGTGAAGCAGACATACTGCTCTACAGTTTTTAATTCAGACAATGTTGCTATCACTTACTAATCAACCATTTGATTTTGGGGTGTAGATGCATATTGGTAAGATAATTACAGTCTCCATGTGATGTATTGTAACTTACAAAGTACATGTTTTAAGCGGATTTATGCTTAGCAGGGTTTTTAAAAGAACAAACCGCCTGATACAGAGTGTATAAGACATTTGCCATGCTTGGACTTTAACATACTATATCCACATTTTAGACAAAAAAATGCATCTGACCCTACATTGTTTCAGTATCTTGTCAGATGATTATTACATTATAAGGCATCTTTGTTAAAACGTCTGTGTCACTGTTCAGAATATGATATAATATCTTAAAATACTCCCAAGCTGATGCAGACAAAGAGAGCTGTGGATGCCATGGATACTTAGAAGTTTTGTTTATACTATGGAGTATTTTCCACTAGAGTGAGGATGACAAACATTTTCTACAAAATAACTACTGTATTGAAAAGTCATAACGCAACACATCTTTAATGGTTTACTTGCTTCTTTTGCATCTGATTGTTTGAACTTTATTATACTGCCTTGTGAGCGGGTAGACAGTGAGTTTTTAATGTCTGCAATCTTAAACATTTTATACATGCAATTTTATTTTCAAGGAAATTAACAATTATCATGGTAAAAATAACGGCCACTTGAATCAACAATCATTCAATCATCAAGTGGCTAATGGAAATGATGCATACAAAGTAATGCAGAGTGTGACTGCATCATAATGTTACCATGTTGACTATGTCCTGATCCGATCACGTGATTTTCAAAAGATCGGAATCGGGAGAAAAAAATCGGGGATCGGGATTTTTTTTCTTTTTATAAAATATTTTGCTTTATTTAATGTTACAAAACAAAAATGACCATGTTCACGTCTTAAAGTCATCCTGAGGCCTTAGTTTTGGTTTAAAATTACACAACATCATGTATGTGTTGCTTCTTTTGGGCTTGTTTTCATAGACCTGGTTGCTTATTTCTCTCAAATCTGGCAACAGAGTGGGCGCAGTGTCTAATAGTAGCAGTAAGCTAACGAGAGGCTACGTTCAGCTAGTGACTCGGGAGTCGGGACAGAGAAAATATCAGGAGTTTGGAAGTATTATAAAATTGAAAGCGAAGGCAGTGTAACAGCCAGATGCAATGTTTGCAAGGCGGAGGTTCCACGTGGTGGAAAGAACAGAGCTACGTTCAACACGACCAATCTAATACGCCACCTGAGAAACAAACACCAACAACACGACGAGTACACAGCGGCCACTCAGGGAACGGCACTGAAACAACCAACACTTTTAAAAGGAAAGAGAAACTGCCCCAGAACAGTGAAAAGGCCAAAAAAATAACAGCCAAGATAGCTGAATTCATCGCGTTGGATGATCTGTTACCTTTTTTTTCTCTTAATGCATTGCATAAAGATCGGATCGGGAAAAATCGGTATCGGCAGATTGTCAAAATCAAATGATCGTATCGGGAGCAAAAAAAGGTGATCGGGACATCCCTAATGTTGACTAACGACTAATAGCTAATGTTCACAAGCTCTCTAAGAGTTGATTTTTTATTGTAGCGTTATCATGGGGAAAAAAGGATGCGTCTCCTGGGGGCGTCAAAGTGAGTTTGCTTCCAATAGACATTTTCTGTAGTCCCTGGGAAAACTGAACACTGTAAGACTCAAGCCGTGACTGAGGATAGAGAGCGGCTCAGTGCCTTGTCAGCTGTAACACCTGTTTCAGGTTGTTTCAATTTGCTCAGGACAGAATAAAGCATGGCTGCTCATTCACACAGCGACACAGAGAGAAGGATAAAGGGAAAGTGACACTGCTGCCCTCGGAGGTTGTCCAGCCGACGTGTTAATGAGCAGACCTGTGTTCTGTTAAACTGTCAGACACGTTTTTTTTTGGAATTAGCTAGTCAGTCTGGAGCCTCTGCGCCCCATGCTGTGACAGGGTGGGCCCCCCCGTTTATTTGCATCCTGTACTCATGACCTTGTCTGAGAGATCCAGATTGATATCAAGCTGTTTGATTTGTTTTGCCAAGCACTTCAAATTATCCGAATAGCTTAACTATCACTCAATGTAGAGGAACATCATGTTGCCCCTTTTTTTATTTTCTTACCAATTTCCCAATTTACGATGTGAAACAATTTAATGAAATCTGCTTTTATATTTTTAAATAACTAATTATTCTCAGGAGGTGAGTAATATTGCAGCTGTAACTGACTCACCAATTTGCTCATTAGACTACTCATCCATAATTCATTTCAGTGTACTAATATTTTTGTGAAATACATAACTAGATCTTTTCATGTACGAGAAACAAGGGCTTAAAACACTTTGTTTTCATGCTTTTTACCGACAAAAAAGCAGCCTAAATAACTTGCAGTTGGGGATCATTTGCTCGCTGACATTATATAGTTTAAAGTACGTAAATATGTCTCGAATTTTTGCTGTGGCATTTTATGTTTGTTCAAGTTCAAGCTACTTAAACAGTGACATCATGGGGTGGATTTTTAATTAAGTAACAGAAATCAGACCTTAGATGGTGAGCTGATCTTTTTTGGACTTTTTATCCAGTTATCCGTTATCCAGCCTCATATGTAAGTGCATCACGTATTAGTACTTCTCATAAATTACACTTCCATGTACTGCTCTGTCAGTCTGTATTTTTGCATTTAATTCTAAGCTGTCAATAATGACATTGTTAAGTCGTTAATCTAAATCCTTTTCTCTTAAGCCACGTCTCATCTGTCTTTCAAAATTGTCTGTCTTGTTTACTTGTCTTTAAGCCATCTGTCGCTTTTCCTATTTAATCTGCCTTTCTGTCTGACAGTTTCCCATCTTGAATAAATCATCAGGTTAGACAGGTCAGAGGTGTCAGGGTTAAGTGTGGTAATAATATTACTTCATGGCTGATTCACTTCACACTGCTAGGAGTCCATCAATATTAAAGATGTGTGGGCTGTGTCCTGTGCACCACCTTTTATAGTACAGCCATGTTATATCACTTCCACAGTCACCCTGTCATACAGTATCTGCTTCTCTGCTAAGGTTATTGAAATCATGTGGTGTAGAATGATCAAGTACAAAGCCAGATCCTGAGCTAACTGCTTTATGCTGGCTTGGATGTGAGAACTGAGATGAAGAAAATATGCCAGAGCAGAATTGTTTATATGCACCTTTGCTGAAAGATCAAATTACAATTACCATATTTTTCTTTCTCTTATTTTGACTCTTTACTCATTCTTCACAAAGAAACAAACACCCCACTAAACCCATCTCATTATACTCCTCTCATCCTTTTTATTTACTGCCTTTATGTGTTTATTCTTTGTGCTTAAATGTCTGCTCTACATTTTGAAATGCCGTATCAACTCTATTTTTCTTTGTGCAATCAGTTTGAGATTCAGTTGAAGCCAGCCCACAGTCTGCACCCGCCTCAGCGCGTCAGTGCGAGCGTAAAAACACAGGCTCTTTCGTACTGGAGAATGGTGTGTTTCTGATGTCCTGTCTAGTTCAGTTCCCTTATAGTAGACTGGGTTGGCAGCTTGGATGCTGTTACAGTTTGCACACCAGTTAAACCCGGCTATAGCCCACCACTCTTTGTCTTACTGCTCTGACAGAAAGGGAAGCTTTTATACACACCACTTTCTTCTCTGAATACACAACTAAAGAACAGATTCACACAGGTACATGCAGGCACACAAGACGCCACCCAGATGTCCGAGTTTGCACCATTAATTCAGAAAATTGCGCTCGACCTCCTATGTTTTTTTGTAAAACACTCAAATACACACAAACAAACAAACGCAAGCATGCTGTTCCAAAAGGAAACTAATGTTAATATTATAGTTGGTACATGTCACACGGGTTATCCATTTTGATGCCTTTTGTAAAGATACTAACAATTTACATGTATTAAGTGTGTATGGTATAATAAAAACAATGCATCAAAGTGTGAACAGATTGTAACATAACTTAAAAACTCAAGCCTTATCAAGCTTTCTGGATTTGCTGGGAATTGATATTCATGTAAAGGACTTGATACCGTTTTGCGCCGAAAAGCCAAAGTGTATGTATGATTGTAATATTATGTCACGGCACTTTTATGAGTAGGCCTACTCCCAACATGTTGATGTGAAGATCGGGCTATCTTAATTGTCTGTAATATAATTCTGTAAAATAATTAAACTAAATCCAGTGTCAGGCAGCTTTGTTGTAATATGTTGGCCGTCATATACCAGTCCATATGAGTAAATGGACAACTAATACGCTGTTAAATACAATCTATGGGCCATTCCGGCCCTATTACACTCCTGTACAAATTATATTTATTTCTTACTCTTGCTTCCTCTCTACTTTCAATCTCAAGCTTTCCCCTATCTTTACCACCCTTTCCCCCATTCCATGTTTTCACAGGCTGTCTTTCACTCTTATTAATGCACATAATCACACACAGTGACATTCAGATTTCTAGCTTTATTCAAACGGTCAATTTTTGGGGGTGTCAATTTTAAGGAGCTCTGATTTGCTGCGGAAAAAACAAACGCCATTATAAGTGTAAGGAGAGACTTGAGTGAGGGAGGCAGAAAAGGAAAGTAGAGGGAAGAGAAATTAGGGCAGTGATTTGAAATTCCATCCATCCATCCATCCATCTTCTCCCGCTTATCCGTGGTCGGGTCGCGGTGGTAGCAGTTCCAGCAGAGAGCCCCAAACTTTCTTTTCCCTGGCCACATCAACCAGCTCTGACTGGGGGATCCCAAGGCGCTCCCAGGCCAGCAAAGATATATAATCCCTCCACCTGGTCCTAGGTCTACCCTTTGGTCTCTTCCCAGCTGGACGTGCCTGGAACACCTCCCTAGGGAGGCGCCCAGGTGGCATCCTAACTAGGTGCCCGAACCACCTCAACTGGCTCCTTTCGACACGAAGGAGGAGCGGTTCAACTCCGAGTCCCTCCCGGATGACTGAACTTCTCACCTTATCCCTAAGGGAGACACCAGCCACCCTGCGGAGAAAACCCATCTCGGCCACTTGTATCCGCGATCTCGTTCTTTCGGTCATGACCCATCCTTCATGACCATAGGTGAGGGTAGGAACTAAAATGGCCCGGTAGACAGAGAGCTTTGCCTTCTGGCTCAGCTCCCTTTTCGTCACAACGGTGCGGTAAAGCGACTGCAGTACCGCTCCCGCTGCTCCGATTGATTTGAAATTCCATTTATGAATAAAAAGGAGTTTAGAAAGTTGTTCTCCGGCAATAAACATTCTAAGTGTGTGGGTTTTTGGCAGAGTTGCGTCACTAAGTGAATGTTACAGCAATTTTGCATTTGTTTATTTAAGTTTGTGGCTTTTTCCTGTGTGTGTGTGCGCGTGTGTCTCCCCGTGTAACATAGATCTCAGATAATAACAATGAACTTAATTTGTATAGCACATTGTGAAAAACAGTTACAACGTTTATTACAGAACAAGATAATACAAAAAAACAGAGTTTATATTAAAAATAGGTCAAGTCAAAGTGGTTCAAAAGAAGGTACTGAGTTTCCTCACCTAAATCGATCAGGTTGACACCACAGGTATCAACTCAAAAGTGAAGGTCAGGGACTTTTACTCTTTCACAGGATTTTATTGATCTACTGCACTTTTTCTCTTCAGGCCAATATTTTCAACTTTATTTGTTGTGTAGCGACTACAAAGTGATTTTTCTTTGTTTTTCCTCAAGCAATAGTCCAAGTGTTGCCAGCGTCTGCCAGCTAGGAGGGTAATGAAGGGGTTGGATGCTAGCTTTCAAAGTTGCAGCACTTTATATTTGCATAAATGTTCTACAAATATATCACATTAGCAACTTTTTTTTTTTGTGAATCAACGGTACAGCTATATTTCCCATTTCTAAGGATGCAAATTATATTGAATCACCCAAACACATGCACTGCCTGGAGTGCACCTACCTTCCTCCTCTATAATTTGTGCACTCTTCATCTTAGAGCCATGACAAATACCCTGTCTGGAGATAACAGTTTAAATAGTAGGCAAACCAAGTTGCTTTATCTAAAAAATGTGTTTACATATTTTGCATTTTCATGCATATTTAATGTGTGCTTTTATTTAAATGTCATTGTTATTCCTGTCCTGTCATCTTAAGTTACATAGACCGCTTGAGCACAACATAAGCTGATCTAACCAATCTGTATCTTATTTGAATGTCAACATATTGTTCTATTATAAGCTGCCAATATTAGCTTATTTTCTCCTCATAGGAACATTGTCCCGCCATTTTTGGGCTGGTTACTCTCTGCATATACATGATCTCCTCTTGTTCCAATATATAGTTTATATGTGAATTAGGTGTGTTCTTGCCTGATCATTATAGTACTTGCAAGCTGCAGGGATTCATAGTGAAATGAGTCTATGAGGCACAACTGTGTAACGGTTATCCTTGTGAATGTACATGACAGAAGAATCATTATGTCTGTCTTATATTTTCCTACATAAATATATTCTCACTGTAGGCAACTTACAACCCATGACATTTTGTTCATTGTCTTATATTTGACCGACAGCTTCTGTGAGTTTTCTGTTTTAGTGTAATGACTCCATATGCAACAGTAACTGGATATGAGATGGAAAGACATATGGCAAAGAAACACGAAAGAAACACACACACTCACACACTCACACACTGACTCCGTGAATCATAGGAAATGAAAAAAGCTTAAAACAGTTATCAAACAGAGCAGGCATGTCTATCCAATTATATTATCCCTTTAACCCTTAACCCGGTTCACTGCCTCCTCAAACACCTTTTTAGAAATGCGTAGATGCTTTGGAATGGCAACATTGCTTGTAGGATGGCTTTCATGTTGTGACGGTGGTGGGTTTAAACACTTATCACACTGATCACCCGAAAAACAAACAAGCTATTAAAGACATGTTGGCATCGACGAGGAGCAGTTTTGGCATGAAAGCTGTATTACACAAGAAATATAACACACGCTGACTACTTACCATTAACTATACATGTTACCAAAGGGATGGAGGGCAAACACATAAGTATGTTACTTAGTGCCCATTTTGTTCGGTGTCATTTATCAGAAAGATTAATCTGACAGGATAGTCCGAGCTAAGATGTTCAAGGTAGATATAATTACTTATGAAAAGCAAGCATCTGACATTGCAACTTTTTGATGCCCAGAACAACAACCCTAATCATTTATTTAAGATTACTTTGTAGCCTATGCGTATTAGGGGTGTAACGGTTCACAAACATTTCGGTTCGGTACGTACCTCGGTTTTTAGGTCACGGTTCGGTTCGGTACGTTTTCGGTAGGCCTACAGCAGAAAAAATTATCACAAAACACAACATATACATATATATTTTTTATTATTATTAAACTGTGAATAATGTATTCACACAAATAAATACAAATTATAATAACATAAACATTAAGGTGCAGCATTTCGATGAACTGAAATAATCTGTATTTTAACTTTACTGTACTAGTACTCACAAAACATAAACTATTAGTTTTGGATTTTTTATTATTATTAAACTGAATATTCACTCAAATACAAAATAAAATAAACATTAAGGTGCAGCATTTCGATGAACTGAAATAATCTGTATTTGAACTGTACTGTACTAGTACCTAAGCAGCCAGTTTGACATAATGACTTGCTTGTCATTGTATTTTCATGTTTTTTTAAAGAAAAATTAACTTGTCCACATTGCTTGCCGAAAGGGCAGATCTGCTGGCACTAACAATGTCTCCTGCTGTGGAGAACACCCTCTCGCTAGGGCAGTGGTTCTCAAACTTTTTCTGTCAGGCCCCCCCTTTGGAGAAAAAAAAAAGTTGGGCCCCCCCAACACAAAAAGTCAGGCTCAGTGGCGGCGCCAGAGATTTCTTTTGGGGGTGCTGTGGGGTAGCTTGACGTTTCATAGAGGGTGCTCAAACATTTAGGGTTTCCCATTAATGTACCGGTCGCTACAGGGGAATGTTCTACTGCAACACTCCCCACGCAAATACACAGTGTGACTGTTACAATGAAGGCTCGATAATCAGCTCACGGCATATAGGTGTAAGCAGGGGTCAAGTGCTATTTTTATAGGTGGTGTGTGGACCTCACATAGGGGGGTCCTCACCTCACATAGGGGGGTCCTCACCTCACATAGGGGGGTCCTCACCTCACATAGGGGGGTCCGGGGGCAAGCTCGTCCGGGAAAATTTATTTTTAAATATTGAAGTTAAAAGCATCAATCTGGTGCACTTTGAGAGCAAAATGAAGAGATCTATGGATACATCTCTCAACACTCATATGAAACAGAACTGTAAACAGATTTACTTTTTCTTTATGGATATTTTAGAAATCACCCTTTTAAACTTTTTTTACTGTCATATAGTATTTCATTTATTCTCCTTATATCTGTTAGCGTAGCTCGCTAGCACCAGAAGCTAACAACAACGATCTCCAGTACCGGTGCGCTTTCTCTCTTGCTCGCGCACACAAAATGGCTCGTTCCACACACACACACACACACAAACAGAGCCAAGCTTTAATGAAACACAGAGACCCAGACGTAATAGTACTGCATCATATTATTTTCAAATCAATAATTTTTCAAATGATGATTTTTTTTTTTTATCTTTTTTTTTTTATAACCATTTTTCCTCCTGGTCTCTCGGGCCCCCCTATCATGCCTCTGCGCCCCCCAGGGGGGGCACGCCCCCCACTTTGAGAACCACTGCGCTAGGGACAGAGGTAGCAGATACAGCCAGGTAGCGCTTTGCTAACATGGCAACATAAGGATATTTGGCGTGTGTAATAGCTTTAGCTCGGTCTGAACTTTTTGCGGGTGGTGGAGGCTTACATGCTAGTGGGAGTTGGGTTTGCGCTTCAGTCTTTTTTCTTTTGGCACCGGTGATATTCACGTTCGGGTGATGCCTTTTCAAATGAGTGTGCAAGTTTGATGTATTGCCAGCCGCGTAACCAATTTTTTAGTTGAACAATGCCGACAAACAGCTTTGGTTCGGTCCACCAGTCTTTGTCCGTCATCCTTGTACGTAACTGTGAAACCAAAATGTTCCCAAACCGGAGACTTCAATGATGCTGGAGGATTTTCGAGCTCAACTTTATCTGCTTCGCCATTTAGACAGTTCCTCAAATTACTGACTACATTTGAACGCATCCCTCTGACCAGGGTCCTCATTTATAAAGGGATATACGCTCAAAAAATGGCGTACGCCAGTTTTTACGCGATTTATAAAATACTAACTTGACGGGAAAATGTGCGGTCCTCCACGCAAACTCTAACCCATGCGTACGCACTAAGCACAAAAACGGGAGAGACGAGAAACTGCGACAAGATTAAACAAAAGCCTGTTTACGACTCCTCAGTGCACACAAAAACATAACTTGGAGAAATAAATAAATACGGATATGTTATTTAAAACCACCTTGAATATGTTGTGTTAATGTTATGAAATGTTTTCTCATAAACAGTGTTGTGTTAGTTACTGAAAACCAGTAACTAGTTACCATTACTGTAGAGGAAACTTCTGTGTAGCTATGCAGTGGAGTCACCGACTCAGGAAGGAGACACGGTAGGAACAGTAGCTTTGATGTCAAACACTGATGGTTTATTTGGAGTTAACGGCCGGAGGATTCACATCACAAGTCCAAGAGTCAGAGGTTCTGACTCCACGGTAGAGTTGCCACGTCAATTCTGGAGAGCCTCTCTTGCCAGCCCATCTAACTGGTTTCGCAGAGAGTAAACAACATATTTGAGGAGATAGCCTAAACAGTGTGGGAACACTGAGCTACTTGCGTCGGACACTTATGACCTCGAAGATTTCACCTTGGAGTCCACAAATACAGAGAAGGAAGTGTCCCAGTGTACCCACAACACAGACCATCTGTGACCCAGTATTGACCGGTCACAGAATGGGAACAATAACATTATTGGCTAAGCAGCCTGTGTCCTTAAAGGAGGTAAACAGACATTGGTTTGTCCTGTATGTCACATCTTGGCGTCTATGACAATTATTTCCATAACAATTACTAGTTACGTCATTTCAAAAGTAACTCGGTTACTTTACTGATTACTTACACCCAAAAGTAATGCGTTACTGTGAAAAGTAACGTTTTAGTTACTTAAAAAAAGGGCTCCCATTAATGCCCTTATAGCCTTAATTTCAGTACTGTTATTGCATTGGAGAATAATACAATCTGTTGATCAACTTGACATGCATTATATGCAATCTGGATTGCATCGATATTAGCTGGCTTTCCATTTTTGTATATTCTTTCTCCAGGTAGTTGGAAAAAGTGTTCCGTCCCATATGCCGTGTGCTGCCCGGACATGCTATCATGCTAACTAGCTCCCTGAAAGCAGGTGACTCCACTGTAGCAATAGCCTGCATGTGTTCTACAACATACCGTGTGTTACGTACTCCCCACCCCCTTTTTGTTGTCCTCTTTGTTCTCTCTGCTGTGCAGGTACACCTGGCTCCGCCTTCCCCAGGTGTTCCCAGTTGTCACTCAGCCGAGCTTGGCCCAGGTGTTCCCAGTTGCCAATCAGCCGAACATAAAAGAGGAGGCTGAAGGAGAAGGAGGAGGCCGATCACTACTCCGGATGTCTCTGCTGTGTCAGAGCTCTTTTGCCTTTTTGTTGTGTTTCCTGGAGGACGTGTTAGGATTAGGTTTTCGCGGCTTTATTTCTCCCGTTAGGTCTGTTGGATTTTGGGTAGCGGAGGAAGGCTCTGGATCCTACGGCCCGTGGTGTGGTTGGCCCAAGTCCCCTCCGTCTGTTTGTTTGTTTTACCTGTCCTCCAGTGGAATGATTAAGTATTGTGGCAATAAATGTACGATTACAGTTTAGTGCCTACGTGTTGTGTACTTTTGTTTTATGTTGCGGACTGCCTCACGAGCCACTACTATTGAGTAGGGAGGCGGGTCGTAACATATGGGGGCTCGTCCAAAGGCTGTCTCGGGCAGGTGCCGGTGTGGTGGTGAGTAGTATTACTTTGTAAAAGGCCCTTGACAGCATTTATTTGTTTGGTTGGCTGTATAGCGTAGAGTTGCAGTGATGGATTTCGACTTGGAGGGGTTTGTTGGTGATCCGACTCGGGGGAAGTTAGATGCATGTAGCAAACAGCAGCTTGGTCTGATCGCAGGCAAATTTGACGTTGTAGTCAATAAGCAGAACAAGAAACAAATCATTAAGGGACAGCTGTTGGCTGCGCTTATAGATCAGGAGGTATTGTCGGAGGAGGAAGTAGACATTCCCATAGACGACGAGACAGAGGTCTCTCAGAAAGTGAGCGACCTTCAACTTCAGCTAGAGCTGCGCAAGCTGATGGTTAGAGAGAAGGAGAGTGATAACAGACTGAGAGAGAAGGAGATCGCCTGTAATCTCGAATTGAGGAAATATGAGGCGGAGTTACGTTTGAGGGAGCTGGAGCTGACGTCTTACCAGACACAGCAGTTGGGGTCTGCGCAACCTCATGATTTTGACGTAGGCAAGTATACTCGGTTTATCCCAGTGTTTAACGAAAAAGACGTTGATAGCTATTTTGTCCTGTTTGGGCGTGTAGCAACAACGTTTAAATGGCCTGGGAACATGTGGACCGTTATGCTGCAGTGCGTTCTCGCGGGTAAAGCGCAGGAGGTGTATACTGCGTTATCTGAGGAGGTTTGCCGGGATTATGAACAGGTGAAAGCTGCAATTCTGCGCGCTTATGAGCTGGTGCCTGAGGCATACCGTCAAAAGTTTCGTGGTTTGAAAAGACAAGATTGTCAAGCGTATGTGGAATTCGCCCGTGAGAAAGAGGTTCTGTTTGAGCGATGGTGCTCATCGACGGGGACAAAATCTCTAGAGGACCTAAAAACATTAGTGCTCATGGAAGAATTTAAAAACTGTTTGCCTTACACAGTAGCCACATACCTCAATGAGCAAAAACCGGTGAAACTGTTTGATGCTGCGGTTTTGGCTGATGAATATGTGCTTACTCACAAGACTGTCTACAGTGAGAGGACTAGGGCACAGGCCGGGTTTGTGGACAATAATATCAGAGAAACCCCAGTATTCACTAAAGTGCCATGGCAGTCCAGCAGGCCAAGAGTTGCTGAGGAAAAACCGGGAGAGGTGAATTGGGGATCTACGGATAGGCCAGTGTGTCATCACTGCAAGAAAATAGGTCATATTGTTGCGAATTGCTATGTTTTGCGGGATGAAAATAAGCATGTAAAGACAGTAGCCTTTGTCAATACTTCTCGACCGGGACCACTCAAGTCAGAACTGGAAGTGTTTGCTCCGTTTCTTATGCAGGGAGTAGTGTCTTCGCTTGGGAAGGACAACAGGATTCCAGTGACAATTTTGAGGGATACAGCGGCATCACAATCTTTTATCGTGACTGGTGTGTTGCCCCTCTCGGAGGAGTCGGCTGTTAATTCGGGTGTTCTTGTGAGGGGGTTTGGTATGCAGTATGTAGATTCACCGTTGCATTATATTCACCTCGAGTCAGATCTGGTTACAGGGCCGGTGATTGTCGGGGTTCGGTCATGTTTTCCTATTGAGGGGGTAGATTTGATCTTGGGGAATGACTTAGCCGGGGGCAGAGTGCTCGTTAAGCCGGAGGTGACTGCAGTTCCTGTGGGGAATTATTCAGATAAAGTGGTCCGAGAGTTCCCTGATGTACATTTCGCCTGTGCCGTTACCCGCGCCAAGTCCAAATGTGAGGTTGAGGTTAGCAATGATGTGGATCTGGCTGATAGTTTTATGGCTATAGAACTAGATGTGCCATTTAATGACCCTCCCCTGCAGCGTGACGGTGTGAAGACTGATACGATAAGTCTCGGTACTGTGCCTGTGGCACGTCAGCAGCTGGTGTGTGATCAAAAGGCGGATGCGGAATTGTCATTGCTGTTGGAGGATACGGTATCAGAAGGTGTCGTTGGCTCTCGGGGGTACTTTGTCGAAGACGGGGTGCTCATGCGTAAATGGACACCGCTGTTTGCGTCACCAGATGATGATTGGAGTGTGAAAATACAAGTGGTGGTCCCGGCTAAATACCGCCGTGACATCTTAGGTTTGGCTCATGATCATCAGCTTGCTGGCCACCTTGGTGTCAATAAAACGTATGACCGAGTGCTGCGCCACTTCTTCTGGCCTGGTCTGAAGAGGGATGTGGTGCAATACTGTAAAACCTGCCATGTGTGCCAGGTTGTAGGGAAGCCCAATCAAACGATTCCGCCTGCACCGCTGTATCCCATCCCGGCTGTAGGTGAACCTTTTGAGCGGGTGATCGTGGACTGTGTAGGCCCTTTTCCACGTAGTAAATCCGGGAATACATTTCTGCTTACCATCATGTGTGCAACAACACGGTTTCCTGAAGCCATACCGTTGCGTAACATCACTGCTCCGAGTGTGGTCAAGGCCCTGGTGACATTTTTTTCCGTGTTTGGTTTGCCAAAGGTAATTCAAACTGACCAGGGATCTAATTTCATGTCGCGGGTCTTTGCTCAGACTCTCAAACAGCTCGCTATTAGTCATGTCCACTCGAGTGCATATCACCCGGAGTCGCAGGGGGCACTTGAGCGTTTTCATCAGACGCTTAAATCGATGTTACGTGCGTACTGTTTGGAATCTGATAAGGATTGGGATGAGGGAGTGCATTTAATGTTGTTCGCAGTGAGAGAGGTGGTCCAGGAATCGCTAGGATTTAGCCCGTCTGAGCTGGTTTTTGCTCATAATGTACGTGGTCCCCTGAAGCTGTTGAAGGAAAAGTGGCTGGGTGTGGCTGAGCCACTTAATTTGCTGGATTATGTGAGTGGGTTTCGTTTCAGGATGCGCCGTGCATGTGAGCTGGCACAGGATAATCTGGTTGTTGCTCAGAGAGGAATGAAGAGTTGGTATGACAAGCGGACTAAGGACAGAGTATTCGCTCCAGGGGATAAAGTGCTAGCCTTGTTGCCGATCCCTGGTTCCAGTTTGCAAGCCCGGTTCAGTGGCCCTTATGTTATTACCAAGAAAGTCGGTGACCGTGACTATCTCATCGCTACCCCTGACCGTGGTCGTAGGAGCAGGCTTTGTCACGTTAATATGTTGAAGCCATACAATGAGAGGGCGAATGCGACTGACTTGAGCAGTGGCTCAGTTGCTGTTACTGTTAAGTCTAGTGGTCTACCCGGGGAGCTGTCTGGTGATGATCTCTGTAAACCTGTCGCTGCCTGTATGGTGGCGCTGTCCAGTGCTGAAAGTGACACGTCTGTCACCTCTGAGGTCCCGGTCATTTGGGGGGGGGATGAAGACGTTGTGGTCCAATCGAAGGCGGTGTTACAGGGGAGGCTGCAAAACTCAGAGATTCTGGATAACATTGAGGCACATTTAGCACACTTGCCTGATGCGCAGCATGCAGATATAAGTGAACTGATCTTGATGCAGGCTGCAGTGGAGACGCTGCGCAAAGCTGATCGACAGCTGGGACACAAACCACCAAATACAAAAACATAATTCAGATCCAGTCGTCATGACTCCACTCCGGAGGGATTCCCCGATCATTTCTTACAGTTTCTCATCAAGGGGGTGTCTCCTGTCCCCGGTACAAACACACTGCCTGAGGAAGGCTATGTGTATTTTTTTTGTCATTAACCTTTTTCGGACCACTTATTTATTTTGGTGACGATCCGACCTCCATGCTGCTACTCTGGTTCAAACTGCATCCACCAAACAATATGATTTATCTCGACCTCCCCAAAATAACCAATATCTGACACGGTGTGAGATGTCTTTTTTAGCTGTTCTGTCGTCATTTCCTGCGATCTTCTTCATAAAGTCAGTCAAAATGAATGAATGGAAGGGCGTTTCTTTGACTATTTATAGGCAAATATGGGCGTTACGTGAAGCCCGCAAAAGCTGCACCGCATTTCGAGTCGATTGTGATTTATAAAGGGAAACCGGCGTAGGAAGTGCTGTACGCACTTTCCTCGCTGGTACGCAATGTTTGGTGAATCGGAAAATGTCGGAACATTTCTGTACCTATTTTTTGGATTTCTACTACGTAAGCAACCTTCCCACGTGAATCCTACGCACGGCGTTATAAATGAGGCCCCAGCTCTCATAGTATGCCTCTCGTCCAATGAAATGACTTGCTCGCTATGACGCATTGAACCCAAGCCCCCAGGAAGTGCGCCGGAGTCTGATGAGAATATTCGTTGTGGTCAAACGGCGGTACTCCACTTCCTTTAGGTTGCTGGGCCCGGAAACACTTTTTCCCATTGACTTACATTGGGAAAGAGTGGTCTGTAACTCGTTGGATAATTTGTTTTAAACTAAATAAACTACCCAGTATGAACACTTGTATAGCCCTTATTAAAAACATTCGTTCCCCAAGTTGTAAAAATGTGCTAATAACGTTATTCTGAGAGTTATTTCCCTCGGCATTATGAACGCGCATCTAACCCACGGGACCGCGCCGCCCGGCACGTTCATGTTACTTGTTCAGTACTACATTAGGGGTTTCACAACTACCAATATTTACTAGTCGACACATTTTTCAAAATAGCAGTCGACTAGTCGTTACATCATAATAAAGACACACAAAGAGAGGTGTAAAACTGTATTTTATATTGGAACTCATACAGTTACATTAAACACTGTATTTTAATTTGTGTTACATGGCTGAGTAAATAACAAACAGTAACTGGACTCACCAAAATCTACAGCAAAAAACTCTGTTTACATAAATGCCACGTAAATCCAGTGCGCAACAGCGCATTGCGCAACACTTTACTCGCTGTCCTCCACGATAACGTCCACCTTTCCAGATTTTTGGTTTGCGTTGAGGAACACCAACACATCGACATGTGAGGGAAGGAGGCTTGACCGCTGTTGGGTGACAGTGTTGCCTGCCAGGGTAAAAACCCCTCTCACTCGGGGTGCTTGTGGCTGGAATAGCCAGGTAGCTCCTCGAAAGCTTGGCTAAACGGGGGAATCGGTGCACGTTTTCTGCCCACCACTCCAGTGGGTTATCCATAGTGGGGATATGCGGTGTCCGCTGGTAGTAATCCCGTAGCTCATCATCAGCATCACTGTTGACCCATTTTTTCTTGCTGCTGCTCTTGAAATGAGCTCCAAACAGCTGTTCAAAGTCACTCTCCAGTCTCGCCTTTTTGCAACTTGCTTCCGCCAGCTCCACTCCAACGTTGTCTGCGATCTCCTCTTCACCTACAGCAAAAATGAACCACATTAATGATAAACACATTGTTTTACAATTTGGCCGGTTTAAGTAGGACTTTTTTGTGAAACAATTATCGCTAGTTTAACTCTATTTACCTGTAGCTCCCGGTTGTTCCACCTCTCCGTCTTCACGCACTAATTGAGTCAGGCGCGCCTGGGCTTCCTCTCTGACATTGTCTGGAAGGAACTTCAGATGCTTAAATCGTGGATCTAGCATGCATGCCGTGATCGGGATGGATTCTGCCAGCAGGCGAGACAACAGCTTGAAGCGGGTTATGAACTCTTTCCTCACGGTATTCTTGAAGGAACGAATAGCCGCAAGATCGGACTCATTTGCACTTAGCGTGTTGTTAGCCATGTTCAGTAGGACGGGGTAGATGGACAGCTTGACGTGATTTTCTCCGCACATGATAGTTGTCGCCTTTGCTTGAGGCCTGAGCACCGGGATCAGCTGTTCCACCAGTTCCCACTGGCACTCTCTCATGGCGAGGGATCTTGGGATGCCAACTTTTGTCACTGTCTCATCCGCAAGGACGGCCTGCACCGGGAGTCTCTGCTCATACAGTCGCTCGAGCATAGTGAACGTTGAATTCCAGCGGGTCGCACCGTCGTTTTGGAGTTTGTGTACTTTTACTCCAAGCTGTTCTTGACGTTTCTTCAAAGCACAAACTGCTACTGAGGAGTGACGAAAATGACTGACAACACGCCTGGCAGCATCTGTGGTCTTGGCAATTTCTGGTAAGTGCAACCCTGCTTTTATTGCTAGTTGAATGGTGTGTCCGGCGCATCCAAGGTGGTGGGGAAACTGCTCGCAGAGCTCCATTGCCAGGTTCATGCTGCTTGCATTGTCATGAATAGTGCAAAACACAACTAAGTCCCACTCCTCAATTGTTTCTTTGAGCCTCTGGGCTATATTCACAGCGGTGTGTCTCTCTGGCATGATAGTGGTTCGCAGCACTCTGGATTTTAACTCCCAGGTGTCTGTGATGTAGTGGGCAGTTATGGTGATGTATGGATCCATGGTGCAAGATGTCCACAGATCAGTGGTTAGTGAGACACTTTTATCTTTCATCTCTTTGGCAATCCTCGCTTTCACAGTGTTGTACTGAAGCATGATGTTGCTCCAAAGTGTAGCATGTGACGGGATCTTATAGTCTGGCTCGAAAAACTTCATAATGTCCCTGAAGCCTTCTCCGGAAAGGGCAGAAAGTGGTCGAACATCCTTGACGACAAAGTTGATAAGCAAGTCTGTTATCTGCTGTCTTCTTTTGTCCGTAATGGGGCGCTTGGAAAAATCAATAATGCTCGTCTGTCTCTGTCCAGTGCTGACGGCGGTCCGTTGCTCACTGGTGCTCGCATTACTGCTAGTGCTAGCTGTCGGCAGCGGGTGTTTCATTTTTAGATGGTTGCGCATAGCAGATGTATTTTTGTTGTACTTCAGTACAGCTGTACACAACTGACACTTCACTGTGGAGTTGGTTACATCTTCGTTGAAGTACTGCCATACATATGAATGTCGGACGTTTTTTGGAGCATTTTGCAGCACCTCGTTTACCCAGTGGCGTTTTCTCCCGGAGGCCAAGGGAAGCCAGGCTTCCCCTGTTTTTTCGGATTGTAGTTATAATTTAAATAAATAAATAAAAACACTTTGTTTTGTTTCGATAATTCTCCTTTGCTGTGTGTTTCTGCCGGCCCGTCTCTCCCCCATTCTCATTGGGTATTTTACAAAGAGTGAAACAAACAGCGCCCCTCTAGATGTTATGGTGAAACAGTAGATTGCACTCACTGTTGTGAGAGGAGGCCAGCCGAATCTGGCTTCCCTTGGTGAAAAAAAATTGAGGGATTGACCAATCAGATGAGGCTCACGTGATGCCCCTGCCAACCTGTGATTGGTCAGGGCCATGCCAAGGGAAGCCAGAGGCGGCTGGCTTCCCTTGCCTCACAATCCAATCAAATCGCATCAACTTAGTGTTGCAGTGACGCGTCCTAAAATCCGGAAGTAAGCTGCACTCGGTTTCCCTCGACAAAAAAGCGATGGGATTTCTCCATAGGAGTTAGGAAAATAGCTCGAAATAAGGTCAGTGGAAAACGAACCTGTTAGATAAATGCAAGTTTTGTTCAGTCGGATAATATCCACATGTCTACCCTACTTTTATAATTTTCGAATCAAAAATCTAATCGATAGAAGATAGATAGCGTCACTGCATCACTCTCACCGCCGTTAGAAAGTAGCAAGCAACTGAAGCAAGTGCAATTATGGAGGGTGGAGATTTGGAGTATTTCATCCAAAATAATTGTACTAAACTTCCGCTACAGCAGCAACAACAAATACAATCTGATGGCAGGCCAATTCCCAAACTGGAGCTGTGTACAGCGAGGAAAAAAGGAGCTAATCGGACGTAAAACGTTAAAGGTCTCCTGATTTAGTTTGTGAATGAATGCTTATTAGAGTTTCGGCTGGAGAGTGCGTGCGGACCTGTTAGATAACAGGCGTGTGTAAGTCCTGCATCTGATACAAATGTGTGTAAAATGATACCGGGTGCTGTAATCACTCATCTGGTTACGTTATTACATTGACCACCACACCCCCGACCCAAAAGAAAGGACGTATTATTGGCTTCCCCTAATTTTTTTCCCACGCCACGCTACTGCGTTTACCTCCATTTTGTTCACGACTAGTTGACTAGGGCCTACAGCGCCGACTAGTGGTAAAGGTAGTCGACTAGTCGATTAGTTGGTGAAACCCCTATACTACATGAGTTTCTCTTTACCCATGGATGCACAATAACAACGGACCCATATCGCCTTACTGCCATCCCACGGAGCTGTAATAATGGATATATTGCACATGTTTGCTGTAATTCATCATTTGTAAAATATTATACTACATGGGCTGTATGATGTAAATCTTGTGCCGTAAATGTTGTATTAAATCAAATTAATATTACCGACGTAGATTAACGTTCCTGTAGCTTCTTATTGCACTTGCAATTGTTTTAGTTACTTGTGGGCTACTTAACATGAATAATCACAGTTACTATCCTTTTACTCCATCACATTTCAAAAAGAAATAGGCTATTGTTATTTTAACTCCACCACAGTAATCCATCATCAGCTTTACTTTTTACATAAAGTTTTAACTCACAATTGATCATAACAGGCTTCAACATATACATTTGTATATATTACCAAGTGGTTTCATGTACAACCCACACAAGTATCATGCTAAATGAAGCTCTGTTGCTTGGATATCACTAGATCCTGATGTCAGCGGAATATAAAAGTACGTAACGATTGATGTGTAACTTAGCATAATTTACTAGCTAGCTGCTAACTGCCGCCTCGTTAATATAAATCCAGTACCATGCTGTCATGAACGCGCGGTGCTGTTACGTGTACGCAAATTCACGTGCTTAATGTGAACGAGCCTTTTGGGCGGCGTGGTTAAAGTTGCGCATGCTCTATGAGTGCACATACGGGTACTTCTCAGGCATGCCAGGTAATCTGTGACGTTTCGCTCTCTCAAAAGTTGGGCCATTTTGTCATCATGCGCCATTGAGCAATTCTCATAAGAATGAATGAGGCCCCGCCTCCCACGCTGTATCCAGTTCTTATTATACATCCATGGTTGAACCCAATGTGAGCAAATTACTCTGAATGCTGTGACGCAGCACCTGAGATTACTTCCAAGAAGTTGTTCACGTTCTCAATTATTTACGTTTAACGTTATATTTATTCGGTACACTTCGGTACACACGTGTACCAAACCAAAGGGCCCGTACCGAATCATTTCGGTACGGGTACGTATACCGTTACACCCCTAATGCATATGGTTACACTACATGTAACTGATAATCATTGTTCTTATTATTAAATGCTCTTTAATTATTGCATAAGCACTGACAAAAACCTATTTGCACAAACGTATCATCAATGGAATTATTATCAGCCAGTTGGAGGATGTTTAAAATGTACAAATGATAGTTGAATAAACCGCAAGTCAGTCTAAATGTAACTATAAACATATATTCAGATTTATTATATATCATGTCATACCGTTGAAATCTTTATGAACTTGGTGATTGTCATTTATTAGTATGTTGAAATGACAAGTCACTCTCAATTTCACACACATTCCACAGTATAAACTTCAACAATTAAAGCAGAGACTGAATATAAATTGTGTACTGGTGATGTTGTCTCATGAGAAATAATTAACTGCTTCAGGGATGTAAAAAGAAAATACCCTATACTGAACTGTCCCACAAACGTTTTTGTCAAAGTTGTTCATACAGTATATAAGACTAAATATTTAATCAATGTGTCAATAGACAAAGGTAAGTTACTCAGTTCATGCCTTTACTCATGCAACAACAAACCCATTTTCTCATATTCATGAAAGGATATTAGAAGTTTTTCCTTTTCCCCACAGGGACTCTCGGGTAAGGCTCTCATTTCTTCATGTGTGGGATGTACAGTGAGTGCCAACATACATATTTAACTAGGAGTATACAGGCACATTTGTAACATCCTTGCTTTCTCCACACACAAGCACTTCCACACATTCCATGAATGTTAATGTTGTGACTTCGTCTGAGACTGCCCGCCTCAAGGGAGCATCAACATGCAATGCAGTAGTCACAGGTACAGACAGTGTTGTACACGCAGTAGGGAGAAGCATTGATGCACTTCATGTGTAGGAGTTCTATCTGCTTTTCCGCCCTCTCAAAAATGTGTGTGTTCAGTTCCATGCATTGTTAGAGCTTGTTTATGTAACATATGGTGACTGGACAGATTTTAAGAATGATTTTTTAAATGTATTTCTTTGTCGCAGTTTGGACACGTACCATGAGAATATCCGATTTAGAATTATGCGGAAAGGGGGAGATGGAAGGGAAGGGGAAGGGAAGAATGGAGAGGAAGGGATAAGAGAGAAAGCTAAAACTTGAAGGAGAGGAGAAGACCGGGTAGGTTAGGAGAGGACAGCTTGAAGAGGAAGACAGGAGAAGAAACAGTCAGTGGGGGGAAGAAAAATTAGGAGAAACAACTTGAAAGGCGAAAAGGAAGAGGAGCCAAGGGAATAACCAGAGTGTAAATGTTCGCTTTATCAACAGAAGCTCTTATCTAACACTGCCAATACACAAACAAACATATTTTCTCTCTTTAGTGTTAGATAATACAACAGAATAATCAGCAGGTGTCTGCCTCCTCTCACTGGCCTCTGGATGAGAATAAAACAATGCATGACATACTGTTCCTCCTCCATCCTTCCCACTGTTGTTCCCCCCCTCCCTGCTCCTTCTCTCTATACTCCCACCATCCTTCTATCATTCCTCCATCTTCCTTGCATCCCACCCACTCCTGCCTCCTTCCTCCCTCCTACTGTACCTATCTTCTATCATCTATCATCCCTCTATCACTCACCCTGCCCTCCCATTACACTCTGTACCTCACCTCTGTCACTGTCTCCCTCCTTTTATTCTTCCTCCATGACTTCCATCTCTCTACCGTCCAACTACGCTTATTTATCTTCAGATTTCAATTATCATTGCATCATTTACACACATACACTCACTTGCAGTGCAACGGGGCAGAAGAGAAAACAAAACATCTACCCACAGATGATTCTATGTTATATAAATGTTTTGCCGGATTTCTTGACATTTGCTTTTTATTTTCATCATTGTTTTGCTCCGCACCACTAGGTTGACGTGAACCGAATCAACCTTTTTTTTTTCTTTTTTTTAAATAATTAGTTTTTCTTATCAAGGAAATCTGTGTTTAGAATGTTTAGAAAGATAATGGCAGATGTTGTAATTTGATATTTCTACAGTTGAATCATTATACAAATTCATTTAATGAGGACTAGGGTAAAGGCATTTATTCAGTGTTTTAGAGACCATGGACATTTAATTATAAACCCACAGAGAAGTGATGAGTTACACCAATGTGGCCCAACAGTACCAGCATGCATATATGAAATGATGCTATTTTTTTGTATTTGCCTTAACTCGATTATTTTAAATCTAATGATTCTAAGCGTGCATAGACATACATGCTTGCATGGATGAACATGCATAACTATTATTGAATCTCATACTTTGAATATGCAACATGTAATGCCTTGTGGGGTTGAAGCTTTATGTAGTTTAAAGCCTTTATTTTTAAAAAAAAAGATGACGAGATGAAAGTTTTTGGATTGTCATTGTCATTGTAGCAGAACAAGTTGCAGACAAACACACATGAATAGTTGTTTGAATTCAAACTTTTATAGAGGAGATTAAAAATCAGTATGTAGCCCGTTTTTAACATTTCTTATCAAGGCATAATTGTGTGTGTGTGTGTGTTTTGTAAAGGCAGGGAGCTGATGTTTTTATCCATCAAATGATTGAGGGGATATCACTCGGTTTTGTTCTTTATTTTGTCCCTCCAACCAAAGAAAGCTTTTGTTGACCAGGGACGTCTGTATTCAGGGCAAACAGAGAAAAATCATAAGAAATCTGACTCTGAAAAATGTCAATCTGCCATAGTCAAGCATCGTAAATCTTCAGACAGGAAACAACTTAATCAAAAGATCACTTTTTATCCTCGGGGCCCAGAAGAAAATCCTTTGAATACTGTGTTGGCTGATTTATGCAAACCACATTTACAATACACCATGTTGCAGTGATTCGGGATTGCATGCATGTACTATTTATTTTACAACTGTACCAATTTATTTTTGGTCCGTCCATCTCATTGTTATGAATGATCTTCTGAAAGCCTTGAGGGAATTTAGCATACATTTTCTCTTGAAATTATAGATTGCTGGTACAGATAATGACTGTTGGCAAAATGATTATATAGTAGTTTAGCTGTTGGATTCATGCTACAATCACATATTTACCATCCCAAATTGTTGTTGTGGTCAGCTTTGTTTTCTTCCCTCAAATGAACTGCACCAGAGTTCAGTCGAGTTGTTTTTAGTTTGCACTAGGGTTTGATTTACAGTTCTTCACCAGTCTAAACAAAGGAAACCAGACAGGAAAACACATCAGATCTAGTTTGAACCATACCAGTATTAGGTTGAATGTGAAAGTACTTTTATAAAAATAATAACAAATAATCCCTTAGGTCACTTATAGTCAAGGGCTAAAAACTGCCTGAAATAGCTGTTCCATAACAGACAATGTTCAGTAATAACACACAATGTAATACATCTTAAAGCAAAGATGTAACGCATGTTAAATTGCTGAATTCTAATAAAAAATTGATACCAAGTCCACCAGAGCATTTGTCAGTGGCAGTGATACAGACTGACTCAGTATTTCTAGTGAGGAGATTTAGAAACACAGAGCTTTAGGACAGAAACTGCTGAATTAATGAGATGGGAGGCAACCTGTTAATTGAAGCTCAAATAATTGAAAGTAGCTGCTGTCTTCCTTTAGTTGGCCAATAGAAATGTATATTCACAGTGGATCCATTTAATGTAAGTTTTGGGATAAACATTATCATTTTGGTATGGTTGCAGTGTCTTGTAATCTTGAAGTGGTTCTGTCCTTAACAGGCAGTTCAGGAAGACAGTCCTACTTTGTGATATCAAAATAAAAACAATTCTAAACCATTGAGCCAACGCTGCCACCAGCAAGTGATCCAGCAAAGCCCAAAGTCCCTGAGCTCAGGGGTTTATAGTTGGGACACTGTTTAGCCTCTTTGTCCTCTGCCCTGCTAACACTCCATTGAGTGGTTTACTAAACACAACACATAAACACACACACACACACACACACACACACACACACACACACACACACACACACACACACACACACACACACACACACACACACACACACACACACACCCCATTCATCATCAATTGGATGCTTGTCAGAGTACTCAGCTTCTCGGTGCCCTGGCAGATTACTTTCTGTAGCTGATTGTGGTTTTTGTTTTTATAGCTATCTTTCCATCCTCTTAAAACAGCTCTGCGGTTTCATAACCAACAGGGCATGGGAAAAGTGTGTTTTATATTGCTCATTTCTTTCCTGGTGCTAGAGATCATTATATGTACAAATTGTTCACTGGCTACTTCAAATTGCACAACACACGGTATAAATGAAGCCAGTGTTTTTGATAATGGCCTGCTGTGCAATAACGGCATGTTAACGGCATGCTATCTCTTTGGTATAACATTAACTTCATGCTGCTTCAACACTTACAGCTCTGGCTTTATGGACAGTTACTTTGTTTACATGTCCAAAATGATGAGACAGCACTTCAGCAGAGTTGTTTCACTTGTTTACCATCTGCTACAAATCTCCCCAACAACCAATTCATTAAAGCAGGGTCCCAATAATCTATGGCCCCATATTGTTCATGTCCCTGTGCACTTTGCTTAGTGTTGTAAATTCAGTTTAAAACGCTGCAGCTGAAACCCAGGTCCATTGCAGTATCAGTATACACATTGATTTTTTTTTATGTACATGATGAAGCATAAAGTATCTGCCCAATGGCCTCTTACTGTGTGTAGACCATAGACCAGACAATTAAGAATTTGTTTTCAGATGGACAATTACAACGGGCTGCTCTTTACCTACAGTATGGTATGGTGGTAACAACTTGAATCAATGTTTCTACACTTTTTTTGAAATACCTGCCAATAAAGTCCTTCAGAGTTAATTGAAATTTAATTGTAAATGGGTTTGTACACTGTCTGCTGAAAAGCCATTCCTGAATGCATTTAATATTAAATGTCTGTTTGCCCTTGAATGAAAATCCTATTCTCTTCTCAGCTGCTTACAAAACTGAGGCACAACTCTGCAGTGGGTGCATTTCATTCTGACTCAAAATTAGATTTTATAACAACCAATGGACTATAGAAATGTTACTGCTGAAAATCAATCGGTGGAGCGCAGCACCACGTGGTCTGGACACCCATGAGACCATTACATTTAATTGTCAGAAGCATTTGTTTTAGCTCCATACAAACAGGGACATCATTTCTTAGTGTTTCTGTTTTCTCTGCACATACAAATTGGATATTACGGCGAGGGCTGTTGGCTGCTAAAAAAATCGGAGAACATTAAATTACAGTGTGTGTGTGTTTACTATTGTGCCGATTGGATCATATATCGACAATTAAAGGGACCGTTGGATTCCCTAAGCCGGTATTAAGGGGATTTTAACTAAATTACAATCAGAATTAAGCTGTTATAAAAAACGATTATGAGAATATGGACCCTACAGTGTATTTAGAGAGTAGACCTGCACGATCTGAGGAAAATCTGTGTTGTGTAAAATCATCGTTACACATTGTGATGACAAAAGGACATTCGATTATAAAAAAAGAATTAAACAGTGCATATATCCTATACTGAGCTATTCATATGCTTTTACAGCCAAGTTGTTTTTACATTCAGAAAAGGATTAGAGTTGAATAGATTGAAGGTTGAATGTTGCTTTTACAGCATGCTGTTTTATAGATCAGCAAACAAATTGGGTTCTCTTTGCTTACTCCCTCAAATCAAAAATAATTATGCTGCAACCCGCAGAGCTTCAAATTAAATCAAGTATCAATAAAGTAAATTTACATTCACCCACGTGAGAAGAACAACACAGCAGTATTTACAATGTTAACAGGTAAATAGACTCTACAGCTGCAGGTGAAAGTTGGACAGGACGTTAAGCAGAACCCTTTAACTCACTTTATTCTGTGTTTAAAACAACACTTGTTTCCATTCTGATAGTTGAGGACAACTACATCCACAGTATAAATAAATGTAACAAAACAAACCCTGCTAATAGCATGGTTAGACATTAGAAATGTCAAAGTGAGATCTGTGATTTTAAGTTGCCAGCAGCTGTGCCAGAAAAAGTGTAACTTTTTGAACTGCTGTCTGACTCAAACAGCAGCCAGGTGGAGTTGAAAGATGCAACCTTAGCGCGACCCTCCAAAATCAACGCTTTAGGGAGCTTCAGAGATTGTTACATCTTCACTAATGATGGGTGAAATGTTTCATCTCTTCATCACATCCTATCCACCAAACTCCGTCTGTCTATCAATCTGTTTTGTGTTGTTTTTCTGCCTCTATTGAACTTTCTGTCACTACCCCATAGTCTCTTCGTCTCCATATCTCACATGCTGTCCTCTTTTACCTTATCTCTCACCTTATTTTCCATGCGGTCTACTTTCATTCTCTATCTGCAGTCATTTAATGACCTAGTGCTGCAGGTAGAAAGTAAGGGGCTCTGACTCTGCTTCTAAATCATCTGCTACACCAGGGAGGAGTCTAACCTACGAGTGGATGCTCTACGTTAAGAGAGGATGTGTGTGTGTGGGGGGACATAGAGCTGGTTGATCTATCAAGTGTGACATGGTGAGAGAGGAGACGGTCTGCAACGGTGTGTGTGTTTGGCTGTGTGCTTGTTTGGATATATATTGCTAACAGGCATACTGCAGGATATGTTGAAATGAGAACAACATGTGGCAATGAAAGGCAGGATACACAACATATTCAATTGCTTTTATTTGAAAGTGTACATTCTGTATTTGCAAGCATGCTTTTGCAGTTGTGCACAAACATCTTTACATACAGTGTGGCTGCATGCAAGTTTTCCCAAGCTCTCTTTCTTCTGGCAGACTTTGAGTCATGAGCCATTGGTTAGCCATTAGCATGCTGTCACATAATTGGGTGATGAATGGGCCCGCTGGTCTATGTTCTGCAGTGTGATTGGATGCTTTAATACCAGCTGCTTCACAGGCTACTGTGTTGTACATTGATCCACATTACTCAGATACGGTGTGGCTCATTGGCGTGTGTATATACAGTATATATATTTTGTTTGTGTGCATGTAAACATTGTTTTTTGTGTGTGATAAGTACAAAAGATCACATAAAAGCTACCATAACAAATGTTATACTTTAATGGATAACATTCCTGTGTGGCTAAAACCAGATAAATGTTTATGATGCTTCGTAGCTTCTGGATGGGTAAACAGCACATTTTAAGTCAATGTGACATACAGCTATATCAACTTTAAAGTTGATGTGTCAATATGTTTATATTTTCTTTCCACTGCGTCATAGTTGAGTCATTATATTCATTGTTGATGTATCTTGTACTTTTAGGCCCTTAATGTTTTTGTACGCAGCCTCTGTTGTTCCAGCTGCTGAAATGGATGGAAAATAAAATTGACAAGACATTTTTGAGGTAATAAAGCATCAGTACTGAAGGTTCTTGTGTCAGCCCCTTTAACAAATCAAAAAGTAATAGCCAACTGTAATGCATAAATAATTCTAAAAGGGGAATATATATTTGGCATGAAGCGCAGACACCAGTTTCACCTGAGACATTTGCCTCAATAGATCATAATGTAATGCCACCACCCGCCCAAGTATAATTCAGATCTGTGGGAAACACTGAAAGGTATATGTATAATTAACATGTCTTTCATTTTGAAAACATATTATACAGGACTTTTTCATTCCTGTATAATCATTTTGCGCAAAGATGGCACTGTTTGTCAGAGCACTTCATCCTTCTGGGATTTCATTAAGAACAGCTCCAACGCCTGTGTGGGAACGCCTCTGGTGCTGGTCCATTAACTGCCAGTGTTTCCCACAGATCTGAAATATACTTGGGGGGGTGGTGGTGTGGGTTAGCGGGGGGGGGGGGGGGGGGGGGGGGGGGGGGGGGGGGTTGAGGTGCAACAACATTAACCTTTCGGTTGGTCGCTTCTTAGCAGACCCTTCACGCGATGGCAGAACGAACAGGTACAGGCAGGGCCCATAGTGATAGCCCTATAGTTTAAATCTACTACCCACACATGAACATATGGGATTGGGTTACTATTTTAAAAAATAAATGTATTTATAAATGTATTTAGGAACCTACCCATATATTATTGGGTTACTATTTTAAAAAATAAATGTATTTAGGAACCTACCCATGTGATTTTTAGTGGGGGTTGACCTCAAATCCTCTAGGGGGGTCCAGGGGCATGCCCCCCCCCCCCGGTAAGATTTTATTTTATATTTTGGAGTTAAATAAATCAATCTGGTGCATTTTGAGGGAGAAATAAAGAGACTAGATCTATGGAAACACCTATATCAAACAGAACTGTATACATTTCAATAATCATAAAATCATGGCCATAACCAATAACATACCATTTCCAATATGAAAAAAACACTGAAACTTGTTTATTAATTTATTTTTGGTTCATTTATAGTTGTGAGTGTGTCTGTGCTCCTGAATCAGCCTCTCCTGTCTCCCTCCTCTCCCCCCTCTCTCTCCTCTCCCCCTGCTCCTCTTTGAGGCAGCAGCAAAGACTAGTTTTCTCTCAACAAGTTTTAAAAGTGTATCTTACCTTTTTTCACCTAGTTAACTTTTTATTTATTTATTCATGGGTATTTTACTAATCACATTACATTTCATTTAGCTGACGCTTTTATCCAAAGCGACTTATAATGACCGATTACAGGGACATTCTCCCTGGAGTAACTAAGGGCTAAGTGCCTTACTCAAGGGCACACTAGTGGTGGTGTTCCTGGCGGGATTTGAACTCACAGCCTTCTGATCTTCAGCCCACCTCACTATCCATTAGACCAATCACTACCCTCTCAAATGGAAATATGTGTTTACATAAATGGTGACCACACCGTTTGAGACCCACTGAGAACTTAGACTAAGTTAACTATCTAAACACTCAGAGAGTCCTTTACCTCACCTGAGCTGAGGTTATCCCGAGCTTGACTGACACACAGAGACCAATCAAGGGCTTTGATTTATGATCTGTATGACAGTGGCCATGTCGGCAGGCAGCATCATGTGGACAGCCAGTCACCCTGTGTGAGGCAGGCCACTTAACAGGCCAGAAGGAGGCGAGATCATAACAAGGGAGCGAGGGATCATTGTCCACAAGTTAATCGATCGCAGATGGCGTTGTGGTCACGGACGAATACACATTTTTTTTTAAATAATTATAATTATAAAAATAATAATAATAATAATAAACCTAAATGGGTCGCGACATATACTTGGGCGGCCGTTAATATACCTGGGCGGCCGTTAATATACCTGGGCGGCCCGCCCAAGTATAGTCTATGTGTGAGAAACCCTGCCTTTTATTCTCCTGAACCCTTACTTTTATCTGCTGCTAGAAGTCTTTATTTATCAATCATTTGCGAGTGCATTAATTCCTGAATCTGTTTATGAATGTATTGACCACAGAGAAAATAAGACCAAAGCTTTTCAAGCCTACAGTAAATAAATAGCTGTCAGCAGTGCACCGTTATCACTGTTACTCATAATCTCCAAATCCCTGTTGGGCCTGGTAGATCCACAGGTCTATGCGTCATGCGTCATTCCCCTCCTTAGGCTAAAGTATACTTTCCTCTGAGGACGTCCCCTTCACATCGACACTCGCCTCCCATTACAGAAGCTGTTGACAGCACAGACAAGTCTGCATGTGTTTTAGCACTTCAGGGGCTGAAAGCTTAAAACTTTGCAGTTAAAAATGGAAACCATGGTGGCCTCCAAGAGCAGGTCTTGGTCACTTCTTGCTAAAATAAAAAAAGGTTATTGGTGGACACGCGTCCATGGGGTTTATATTCAAGCCAGTGGCTTCTTGCCTGTTGGGAGGTGTATTAGTCATACCTGCTTTGTCTAATCTCTGCATAAATTGCATCTCCTTTAGGGCTATTATATAATTATCTTCTGAGTATCTGCTTGTCCCCGCTGTAATGCATTCTCCTAGCCTGTAGTCAATAGTTCTGCCAGAAACTTGCAATGTTAGCATTATTACATTACTCATCATCTCTTTAACAATATTCCGTAGATTATGAAAAATTCAATGGTGTCCTTTTTTTGCTAGTGCACTATATGGTGCTGAACTAGCAGAGTACAGCAAACTCAACCACTTATATTTAAACTGTAAAGCCAATTCCAATGGTAAGGCTGTATTTGGTCGAAAAAAGTATTAAACCTCCAAGCCCAGAAATGTCAAAAACAAATGTTATTTTAACTCGGGCAAATTATAACATTACCGAGCACAAAATACATTATACTCTAAACTCCAATATCAAATATGTATTATCATGCGGAAAATATATAATGGTGGAGTTATCAGTCCACTTTGTATCTATAAAATACGAGGTGAGGGCTGAGAGCTGCAGGCATATTTGCAACATGTATATTCACATGAACAACTAGGTTAGTAGGTGAGGGCCAGCTGAGGGAAGTGGACAACATGCTTCCATGACCTGCAACAACCTGAGTACTCTGCGGCCTGCAGGTATCCTCTTCCCTGTGTTCTCTAGGTACAATACTGTCCTTTTTTGGTGAACAATGAAGTCATAGTATTAGGTTTAAAGTTTCTTCTTACCTGCATTTGTCTGAATGTAGTCTATAATCAAGGTTTTTAAACTGACTCAATTTCAGTTATAGCCTTGATTTAATTATTGGGGACATAAGGACCCTTCTGTTGTCTGCCACCATCAGACTGCTCTCATAGTGTTGTGTACTTTATCACGGGACAAGTAACCATGCATATCCAATGTATTTGTATTAATCCCTTAACTTGTAAGAAGCGGTATTGTTTATTATTTAAATTGTAGCATCTGTAGCTCATGAATGGCTAAGATGACACGCTCATGTTTATGTATTGCCTTGTATAAAGTAAGCACAGATTTTACAGATAATTTCTTTATTCTTCATCAGTAGTTCCACCGAAAAAACGCATTATTCGCTTCTGTCACTACAGTCAAAACGAGGAAAGAAAATGTGTCATCTGAAAAGCAAAAGCACAGGATCTTAACATCAAATTAGGGATGCTCCGATCGATCGGTCACCGATCGATATCGGCCGATACTCACTCTCTACCGATCGATCGGTGCTCTCTAAACATGCCGATCGCATGACGTAAAATACATGACACTTTTCTCTGTGTGCGGCAAAACAAGCTCGCCAAAATGGCTTCACCGGTCTGGCATTATTTTAAGGTGTCCGAAAAAGACTGTCAAATAGCGGTATGCAACGTGTGTGAAGCAGAAATCCTGCAGCTCCGCCCGCCGGACAGGTAAGCGCAGCGAAACACACACACAGGGAGAACCGGCAGTTCATTTCCTCATATTCCAAACGAGAAATTACGGTAGCAAATCACCCGGTTCTTTACGACCATAACTATTAACGGGATACAAACCGGAGGAACCAGGCATGGAGGGAGGTGGCAGAGACAGTGGGTGAAACTGGTAAGTTTTCGCCTGTTTGGGGAGTTTATATATATATATATATATATTGCTCGCATAAAATCCCCGGGGTTTTTTGCTTTGTATGTCGGGGGCGGGAGATTCATGTGATTGGTTGTTGGTCGCGTTGCTCGCAAAAAATCCCCAAGCTTTCAGACACGCCCAGCTCCAAGATTTTCAAGATTTTTGAAAAGCTGCTGTGTGGACGTACCGTAAGAGTTAGACCTAACACACTTAGCTATTTTATCTACCTCTGGAACAAGCTAAACTAGTTATTATAAATATATTTATTCTTCATTGTCGGGTCACTCATTACTGGATCAGTGAGCTGCATGAGATACTGACAGGCTGTCAGGAGAGGGAGAGAGGGGGGAGAGAGAGAGGGAGAGAGGAAAAGAGAGCGCTTCCGCTAATTTCTCCCGTGTTATTATCCAAAGTGAATGTAAACTTGAATAATGTACATCATTTGAATGTAATAATTAAGTTGATTGTTGTTTGTGGAAGCTCCAGTGAATGAGCCCCATTAACTGAGTTTTAAACATCATTTTAAATGGAAGATTTAAAGTGATGTTTAAAACTTCCATTTAGACCCCGCCCACTCGATCGGATCGGCGATCGGTATCGGCCGATACTGATTCCGGCGATCGGTGATCGGCGATCGGCCCCGAAATTGGCGATCGGAGCATCCCTACATCAAATCATCGCTGGGTCTGTTTGAGAAAAGAAGACTCCCAAAGGCTTTTGCAAGTGGTGAACTGCATTCTATCAAAGACTAGCCTCCCTCTGATATGTTGTCTGGAGAGTTCTCATGTTGTTTCAGTGATCGGCAACACCGTGACAGTGCATGAAATTCATGAAGGTGAGAATGCACTATGCACATGTTGTTTCCCTCCAGGAGACGGGTAGACACACCCTGCAGGTTTTGGCCTGTTGTGAAAGTAGTCGCGCTTCATCGCTCCATTAGCTTTTTTGAACGCAACACAGTTGGAGGAAAAACAACTCAACATAAAAGGACATTAGTTACAGCACACGGACAAATGTGCCTCATGCTATTTGTCATCAGATTTTAGAATTTGCCTTAACCCCACCTGTACCTGCTTCAAGGAGACTCCCATGATTCTTCAATGCGTTTCAGACCAGGGCTTCCTACCCGTGGTGCTTCAGCACATGGCAAGACTACCAATGTGCTTATAATACTTACATTACCTTTTAGCCTGAGTCTCTGGATGAGAGCTCCAGAAAGCTCCCAAGGGTTGTGGGTTGAAGTGTAATAAGAACCTACAAATTAAGGCCAACATTTTCCAAGTACATCCATCAAAAATTATCCCGACCTGACAACCCATGAAATAATCCTGGCAAGCATCCACGGCTTCAAGGATTAGACACACTTTTTGATGATTTTTTCCTCAATTATAAGGATTTATACGTACACAGAAATTAATCAGACAAAAATAATTTAGAATATATCCATTTTCAATATGTGCTTATCCAAAGCAGCAGAATGTTTCACTATAATGAATTTGTGGCAAATGTTTTCCTTTTCAGTTGAGGAACAATTAACGCACAATCATATTTTAAAAGTTTGGTTTACTATTCATTAGTACAATACAAGTCACTCAGTACAATTTTAACTTATAATATAATTATTGTCATAATTAATTATCTTTCCTTTACTACATGTTTTACAATATTTTCTGAACTTGAATTTAAATATTTAATATGTGCCATGATCAGAACAGTTTAAGTGTTATCCAGCAACATTTCCAGTGCATTTATTTTCCAATTAATGCTTTACTAGGAGCATTTTGAGACAAGTAAGAGTTTCCCTTGTATTTGAGTTTTCATGTCTTATTTAAATTATTGTTCATATTACAATAGCTAATATTCTCTTTGCCCATATTTGAGGCCAACTCGAGACAAAGTGTTTTCAACATGCTTGGGGAGAATTAATTTGTCCAACTAATATCCAACACACTGATAAGAATACCTAATCAAATCAAAACCTTGTCTATGTGACTAGTCAGGTGCTTCTGAATATTGACAGCTCAAACAAAGCTGCTAGCAGGCAGTGACAGCTACTGCAGATATTTATTGAGGATCACAAAGATAATCTCCCTTCAAGTTTAAAACCCAGAGGAGAAGGTCATCACATTAATTATATCCTGCGACACAGAACATTATGGATGTCATTCTGGGATTCCAGATTATAGCTAAAATCCTACCCGCACAAACATACAGCTGCATTTTGGGGCATGGTTCATTTGTCAATTGCCGGTTTGTAACAGTTGTTGGGATTAGAGAACAACTGCACTCTAACCAAAGACAGTGGCAAATATCCAGTGATTTTTGGCCTTTTGAATAGTGAAAAAACTCTGTTCCAAACGTAATGTTACTGTCTTGAAATTGTAGACTACATTAAAGCAGCTCATCCGAGTTAATAGTTATCTAGTGTCTAGATAACATGGTTAGGATCAGCATTGAATTCTTCTTCAGATCTAAAGTCTCTTGTCACCTCTTTTCTGACATCAGATATTTCCCATTTTTTCTAGGCTACCTCTGGAACTAGTATTTATGTATATATATATATATATATGTATTAATATATGTATAATATATGTATTCTTCACTCTCACTCATTACTGGATCAGTGAGCTGCATGAGATACTGACAGGCTGTCAGGAGAGAGAGATAGAGGGGGAGAGAGGCAAAGAAAGCGCTTCCGCTCATTTCTCCCATGTTATTATCCAAAGTGAATGTAAACTTGAATAATGTACTTCATTTGAATGTAATAATTATGTTGGTTGTTGTTTGTTGAAGCGCCAGTGAATGAGCCCCATTAACTGAGCCCCATTAACTGAGCCCAATTAACTGAGTTTTAAACATCACTTTAAATGGAAGATCCCCATAGGACCCGCCCCCTCGATCGGATCGGCGATCGGAGCATCCCTAATGTAAGTTGCGCTGACAGGTCCACACACCTCTTCCCCGCAGCGAGGCTCCCCCGCCCTCCTGTTGACAGTTCATGAGCGTCGAGCTCTTCACCCCCCCCCCCCCCCCGTCGATAATTCATGATCGTCGGACCGATCATTTACATTTTTTTTAATGGCACTTCATATCAAAAAGGTTGCCGACCCCTGCTATAGATCCTACACATCCACTGGACGTGGATTCTAAAAGTACAATAGACACTTCTCGCTAGAAAAAAGCAATTTAGGATTTTTCAGAGAGGGTTATTTGTGAATATACGACCCTCTGGAGAGTTTGTAATCAACAGGAGCATATGCCGCAAATTGTTGTTTCTTACACGACCACTAGAGGTGCTAAACCTTAAAACGTGACTATAGGTCGTAATAAGCTGCTGAACAATCGACCTATTTGGTCGTTTTTTGGAGGAGGACAGGTTGGGTATTTCTCACATTATCCCATCTCTGTCCTCTGTGCATGCCTCCATTTTAATCAGTCATTTACTCACAACTCCTGAACAATTTGTAATCATCCCACCTTCCTGTTTTTCCATGTCTTTTTGAAACTGAAGATGTGAGATGGATGGACACAATGGTTCATTTTTCTTTCAACCTTTCCGTTTATTCCTCCTCCTTCTCCAAACCTACACCTGCTTTACGCTCTCCATGGGGAGTCTAGAAGATGTCTTCCATTAATTTGTTTTCTTCCCTTTGTGCAGCTGCTGACACACACACACACACACACACACACACACACACACACACACACACACACACACACACACACACACACACACACACACACACACACACACACACACACACACATACGCACTGCACACACACACCAGTAGATGAGTCAGTCTCTTATCCTCATCCCATGGGTTTATTTTGGTAAAGGCAGTGACAGCAGCAGAGCGAGTTGTATTGTGGTGAGTTCCACTGAGAATATAAGTTACATCTCAATCACTGAAGGAATAGCCTTAAGATAAAGTAAATCAAGACAAATACAACTACACTAACACTAAGGAATAAGTGATTAAAAGTGGAAAAGGCTGAGATATGAGGCAATTTAAAAAGAAGGACGGGGAGCAGCAGATGACCAGAAAGACAGAGGACAGTAACAGCTTTGATAAATAAATAGTTGCCAACAGGAAAATGGACAGAACCGTTCAACCATCAGGACGGTCTGAGGCTCTGAAGTGGAGCTTATGAGTGTGAAGACCTTGGTCATTTACTTTGAATCGAGTTCAAAACCAACGAGTTGACGGCATCAAGCTCAGGCATGGGTGATGGAAATTGCCACGACTGAAATCTGATAATCTTTGCAAGTTCAAATATTTTTTTTAAAGAATTTAGCAGCAAGAAAATGGACTAGTAATAATTGTTTTAGTCAGTTTGATTAATTGTGTTTTTAAATGATGGATAAGGATAATGCTGGAATAATTATGTTGTATAGATAATAAGTATAAAAAAAGGAATTTTTAAGTGAGCCTTTTTTGGCATTAAAATGTGCAACCTTTCTAACATAAAAGCAATTATCCACTTGAGTCTGTACTAAAGTGTTTTTAGAATAACTAACAGGGTTTTTTATTGCACAGCCAACAGATGGCTCATAGCTGTTAAATCACTGTAAAATATCCTCTTGTGGTTTATTTAAAAAAAAAAAGAAATCAGCTTGCTCTTTGAAACACTCAATATTCCACTCTGATTCTGTCAATGCCAATTTGCAAATGTATTTGTGATGTGTGAAAAGGTATGCCGTTGTCAAATGAGTAACATTTTGAGTATAGTAAGATGCTTTATTTATTCTCAGAACAATTGCTTCCCCACAGCGATCCATCCATCCATCCATCTTCTCTCGCTTATCCGTGGTCGGGTCGCGGGGGGTAGCAGTTCCAGCAGAGAGCCCCAAACTTTATTTTCCCTGGCCACATCAACCAGCTCTGACTGGGGGATCCCAAGGCGCTCCCAGGCCAGCGAAGAGATATAATCCCTCCACCTGGTCCTAGGTCTACCCCTTGGTCTCTTCCCAGCTGGACGTGCCTGGAACACCTCCCTAGGGAGGCGCCCAGGTGGCATCCTTACTAGGTAAGCGTCTTTGAGTTTCATGAAAAGCGCTATAAAGTCCCATGTATTATTATTATTATTAGGTGCCCAAACCACCTCAACTGGCTCCTTTCGACACGAAGGAGGAGCGGTTCAACTCCGACTCCCTCCCGGATGACTGAACTTCTCACCTTATCCCTAAGGGAGACACCAGCCACCCTGCGGAGAAAACCCATCTCGGCCACTTGTATCCGCGATTTCGTTCTTTCGGTCATGACCCATCCTTCATGACCATAGGTGAGGGTAGGAACGAAAATGGCCCGGTAGACAGAGAGCTTTGCCTTCTGGCTCAGCTCCCTTTTCGTCACAACGGTGCGGTAAAGCGACTGCAGTACCGCTCCCGCTGCTCCGATTCTCCGGCCCATCTCACGCTCCATTTTTCCCTCACTCGAGAAGAAGACCCAGAGATACTTGAACTCCTTCACTTGGGGTAAGGACTCCACAGCGATAAAGCGACAAAAATCAACAGTTTGGTTTGAAAAAGAGAATTTAAACCCAGGAGTGGAAGTCTCGATCCTTGAGCGGCAGGACCACTAATGTAGTTCCAGAGGAAGGAAGGGTTTGAACTCTGAGACCAAATCGTTTTTCAGACACATTTTGAAACCACCATTTAGACAAGTACAGCGCAGAGTCAAAAGCTAGAGCAGGTTCTGTGAGAACAGGTTTAGAGTGACTGCACTCAATAGTTGATATCTTTCTTCCCCGAAAGACAAATCTCAGCAGTTATAAACAAACATAGAAATAAAAAAAGCTGAGTGCTGTTATTACTGTCACCTTTTTAAACGCATATCCCTGAATGTGTGTGTGTGTGTGTGTGTGTGTGTGTGTGTGTGTGTGTGTGTTCAACAGATTCCTCAACTCCTTTCAATTGTCTGAAACTCAAACTGTTCTGATGCTGAAAGCACATTCTGCTTCCAACACACGTTCCTCGAGGTGTGTGTTTACTCAACATGTGTGCTGTGTTTTATGGAAAGCGCTGAGTTTTGTCTGTGTGTTTGTCCTGGGATGTTGTTAGTGCAAATGTTTATTTTTTGCACATTTGCATACAGTAATACATATATGGTGGAGCCTTAAGGGGAAATCTAAACGTGTTTGTAGATAAAAGGAATTTTACCTCAAGGAATTTCGACTGCCCATATAAAGTAAACAATTCCATCCTGTGCTCTGATATCTGTAAACATATTTACATATAAATCCTTGAGTTATATAAAGGATTATTGAAATACCCATCGTGATATTCCGCATTTGTGTAGTTATTTTTGAACAATTAATGAACTGCAATTCCTAAAGTACACAGAAAACATTTTGATAATAAATGGGTACAAAAAGGATATTCACTGAGAAGAGTTTGTATGTTGCGTAGGAAGCCCAAAATCAAAGTTATTGAAGTACATCAGTTAAGATAGCCTACTTACATATTTAAAGTACATAAATTACTGAACTAGGTAACAAAGGAGTTACAAGAAGGCAGAGGAACATAATATGAAGTTCAGAATCAGAATACCTTTATTCGTCCCACAGAGGGGAAATGTACATTTGTTACAGCAGAAAGAGCTAAAGACAGCTTAATGTAACAAAGAAGTATGCATAAAAAAAAAAAATATATATATTAAAGACAAAAAATGTTTTAAAAAAAAAAAATTACACAATTTACGAAATAAACAGTTCTGAAGTTCAAACCGGAGAGACGTGATGTAATGAATACATATTTATTGTTACACGTCATATGAATGAAATGATTGCCATGATAATACAAAAGGAGAATGGAATGGTGTTTGGCGATTAGGCCCCGGTTTGCAGGATAATCATTCAGGAGCGAAAGAACCGCTCCGATGAAATCCCCGGGGTCTAGACACTGGTGGTGGTGATAAGTAGGTGGGACCGGTCTGAAGAAGGAAGGTTTAGCTTTGTCCTGGAGGAGACGGGAGGCGAGAGGGGTGGAGGCGGGTTGCGTGTGGTCACCTGAAATGACAACTGACAAGGAGGAAGAGCAGGTATTTAAGGAATTTAGCATGTGCAGCAATTGGCTGCTGAGGGGTGACGCCCTCATATTTAATGAGGGGGGCGGGAGCAATAGAGTGACGTGTAAGTGACTCATTGTTAGGTCTTCCTTATTGAACTTGCGCTAAAGCTTTCATTTCAAACCGGAGAGACGTGATGTAAGGAATACATATATATTGTTACACGTCATGTGAATGAAATGATTGCCATGATAATACAAAAGGAGAATGGAATGGTGGTTGGCGATTAGGCCCCGGTTTGCAGGATAATCATTCAGGAGGGAAAGAACCGCTCCGATGAAATCCCCAAAACCAGTGAAGTATGAAATACTGCCGGAGCTTACGGGACATGCTGAGACTCTGACGGCCGAAATCAGTGCCGGTCTTGTCTGAAAACGACCTGAGGGTCGCCTACTTGGCTAGCAGCGCTTGACTACGCCGCCCGAAGGTCGAACGTCCTGCCGAAGCAGGGATCTTGTTTTTTAACAGACACCGAAGTGTACGGTGGCCCAACGTCCACGAGACCGAAGTCTACGGTGGCCCATAGTCCACGAGACCGAAGTCTACGGTGGCCCATAGTCCACGAGACCGAAGTCTACGGTGGCCCATAGTCCACGAGACCGAAGTCTACGGTGGCCCATGAGACCGAAGTCTACGGGGACCCACAGTCCACGAGACCGAAGTCTACGGGGACCCGCAGTCCACGAGACCAAAGTCTATGGGGACACGCGGTCCACAACCTGACGTCGCAGGGTATACATTTTACACAGACACATTTGAGCACGGGCCTTGGAATAGATACCTGCGTGCAGGAGAATGTAGCCCGTGACATGTAGATGCAGCGTGAGACGAGACATTATTCCCTGTGGGCGGGGGCCCGCGGACTAGGACAGGAATGCAGTTTGAAATCCGATACCATAAGGAGACATGTATACGTGTAAACGTGTTATGAACCACCACCAGTTATATGCATAGATACCATAGTTAGGGTCTGAGAGATCTTTGGGAAGCCAGTACGGCGCTGATGTCAGGGCGAATGTAGGTTGTGAAGGCGGAGGAGGACCACCGTCCTAGTTGTTGTAGGGATGAGGTAGAGAGACCTTGATTAGCAGCAGAGGTGGCTGCACCTATCCTGAAGGAATGTCCCGAGTATGATATAGGTGATAGGCCGGATTTAATGAGAACTTGCTTGAGGTAGAAATTGACGGGGCCATGACCCTGCGAACCACTCTCCCTGGAAGAAACCCCCAAAACCCACGGATGGGGCGGCATCCGTGAAAAACCTCATTGAGTCAGAGGAACACACGAGCTCATCGTAAAAGAAAGTAACTCCGTTCCAGTGGGCGAGCAGGAGGGACCAGAAACGTAGGTCTGAGCGGCAGCCTTCATCTAAGAAAACGCAGTCATGGAGGTTGTCGACCGCCGATGCTGCGTCCAGGAGGCGGGAGATGAACGAGTGCCCCTGGGGGATGACGTGCATGGCGAAGTTGAGGTGTCCGAGAAGGGAGAGCAACTGTTGTTTTGTGATAACTTGATGCTCGCAGTATGACTTGGTGATGTCCCGGATGCGCTGCAATTTGTCGGAGGGGAGAGACGCCTTCATGTCTATGGAGTCGAGGATGATGCCTAAGAACTCTAAGCGTGTGTCGGGACCTAACGTTTTCTCTTTGAAGAGAGGGACACCTAACTCCTGAAAGCAATGTTTAAGCTTGGCCAGTGAGATCCTTGAGCTGTCCTGTGGCGGGTCTATGAGGAGGACGGAGGGGATTCTGACGATGTTCAGCAGGATCCAGCAGAGCGCTTCCGAGAAGGAATTGAAATTCGAAACTCAGCCTTTTTTATTTGCGTGTGGCTATTCCGATGGGATTTGAACGGAACGCTGAGAAGAGGGAGGAGCTAAAAGGACCGATTATATATCCTTTGAGAAGTTCTTTGTCGATGAGCTGGGAGACTATGTTGGGTTCTTTAGCGGCTGACTGTAAGTTTCTTGCTACGAAAGTCACTGTGGGAGTTGAGAGGACCCCTACCCTGAAGCATTGGGAGAGCCCTGACAGGACATAGTCAACGAACATGGAATCTGGGTGAGTAGATAGCGCAGCTGCTAGCTGAGGGATGTTAATGGGAGTGGAGGGTTGATATTCAATTTTGTTTTTCTTTTTTCCTCTTTTCTCCACGAGGTTTCTGGCGCAGAGCTACTGTGACGGCCCGTCCACGCGGTGGCGTGCGTTAAAGCTTCCAACGCTTCTGCCCATTCACTTTGAATGGGGTGACGTCACTTTTAGCAGAACTGTATTTTGGGAAGCGACGTGGAGCGTTGAGCAACGTTTGGCGCCTCGGCAGAAGCGTCAGCCAATGAAATCCCGTTTATGCAAATCTCCCAGTACAAGCGCTAGCTAATCAAACCGCGTGTATGCTGGGAGAGACTACGCAGGTCATTTCCTCATATTCCAAAAATTTGAGGGAAAATTCATTATAGCGTTAGTGAATCACCCGGTGCTGTATGATCAGTCTCTGTTCATCTACCGGGATACAAACCGGAGGAGCGAGGCATGGAGGGAGGTGGCAGAGACAGTGGGTGAAACTGGTAGGTTTTCGCCTGTTGGGGATTTTATCCGGTTTACTTCGTTTTAACATTGCTAATGCTTTGTATGTCGGGGGCGGGAGATTCATGTGATTGGTTGTTGGTCGCGTTGCTCGAAAAAAAAAAAAAAAAATCCCCAAGCTTCAGACACCCCGACCGCCAAGCGTCAACGCACGCTGCTGTGCGGACCAGTAGCGTAGGCAGAAATGTACTTTAGGGTGGGCCTGTAAAAATATAGGGTGGGCCAGATTTTTTCTTCTGCGCATCAGAAGCTAACAACAATCCCCGCCGGTACCGGTGGCAGATTACTTTTAGAATACTTCCTTTTCTTTTTCTTCTTTTCCTCTTTGGAATACTTTATTTTCCATAACAGATGGGTATGTTTTGGTGAACGGGAGACACGTATTTTTACTGTTTTAATGGCTTATCAAGAGCACAAACACAACATCTTAGTGTCATTCTGGACAGCTCTCTCACCTGCACCATACATAAAAAACTCACCCAGACTGCATTCTTTGTACTGTCTTAAAGGTCACATGTCATGGCCATTTCCACTGATCATAATTCCATTGTTGATGTCTACTAGAATAGATTTATACTGTGCAATTTTCCAAACTCACATTGTTTCGCATACAGCATCTCTGTAAACTACGTGTATTCACTCTCTCCACTAAACGGCTCGTTGCAGCTCTTGCCCCCCCTCCCTGTGAGCCCAGTGTGCTCCGATTGGTCAGCTCGGCCCCTCTGTTCTGATTTGTCAACCACCAGAGAGGCTCTGCCCCTGTTGACATCTGCCGTAAAGTGGTTTAGCGGGTACTTAGCCCACTTAGCCCATGGTGTTTTTTCGGCTCTGAGCGGAGTAGCAGAAATGAAATCGCGTCAGTAAAGCCATATATGTACGAACCGGAGTCCGACCCTGAGAGTGAAACGGACCGTGATGGACCTGATCCACCGTCCCAAACAAGAATACAGCAGGCGGTTTCACAGTGGAACGTTTTAATTTTGTATAGCTGCTACATTTCAGATGTAATGTTAAAACTTCATCATTTATCTACATCACAGTAACAAGTGTGTCCGCTGACTAACCAAACTTTCCAACTGTTGTTATTTAGGTGCACGTGTGGAAACTGCGCAGTAATGCCTACCGAGGTGGAAAACCTCTGTTGCAGGGAGATTAGAAAGGTGACAGTGTAGTGCCGATGAAAGGGAGTCGGGGGCGGTGTGTTTAGAATCAGGTAAAATACATGTCTGCTCTGTCTGACAAGCTAGGAATGACAAGCTAAACCTAAGAGCACACACTAAAGGGTCCGTGTGGCAACACTATACCAAAGGTGAATTATGGTCAAAACAGGGTGTCACCACAACAAATACAAAAACACCAACAGTAGCACACAACATTATATACACCGGGGGTGCCCAACCAGTCGATCGCGATCGACCGGTCGATCGCGGGGAGATTCCCAGTCGATCGCGAGATGTATCTAAAAATAGAACAACAATATTCAGTTTTATCGTTAACGTCCTATAACATTATCTTCCTGTGCCAGAATAATGCACTTGAACGCATCAAAGCTTTGTGATTGGCCAGCGTGACCCCATGTGTCGGGGCAGTGCACTAGTTCGCTGACATTGTCCGTGTCAACAGGAGTGACAGTCCGCACACACACAAGACCGCAATTATGGCAGAAGCAAGAAAGCCCAAAATATATAATTTTCACTCCGAGTGGGAGGATGATTATTTTTGTATCTATTCCAATTCAAAGTCCATCTGTCTCATCTGCAATGCGAGCGTGGCTTTATCGAAGAAGGGTCATTTAGGAGCGGCATTTCAAAACAGTGCACAAACGCTACGAGACGGAATTCCCTCCTAATTCTGCCCTACGCTCCAAAAGGGGAGGGGCCTGAAAGGACTAAATGCACAGCAGTCCATTTTCACCAGGCCCAACAACAAGAGCAAGGCTGCTACCATAGCATCTTATCGTGTCAGTCACGTTCTTGCAAAACACATGAAGTCTTTCAAAGACGGCGAAGTTGTGTAAGAAGCATTCCTGGAGGCTGCCGACGGGCTTTTGGGGGACAGTAAAAATAACAGTAGCATTTCAACAGGTTTTTGATATAATAAAAACTCAAGTTAGATACCGTTATTAATCAGCTGTAAGTTTTAATTTGTTTGAACTTATTCATTATAATTATTGTACAAAATGGTATAAGAATGCAAACTCAAATTGATTATAGTCCATTATCAATTCAGGTTAAGAAACTAGTGTTGCTTGCATCCTATTTTAAAGGCATTTCTTTTTATACTCTACCAAAATGCAACAAAAAAAGGGTTTGATTCTATTAATTTTGTCTTTTTTTATTGCACTTTGGCAGCAGATTCCTGAGTAGCTTCAGATCTGAGTTGTCTTATTAGTAAGCCTAATATATACTTTTGTAGCAACACTATTTTTATATAATGGCAAAGAAAGGGTTCAGAGTCTTTTCTTTTTTCCTTGTGTCATATGTGGCAGCACTGTTCAATGTTTCTTGAAAACATCACCCACTGTAGTATGTGACGTGTGAATAAACTCCAACTCTGTATCAACAACATTGTTGTGTAACTTCAGTTAAATACTTGTATGTGTGTAGATTAGAAAGAGGTAAGATAAAGCATCTGCAGTATTTTATGAAGTATTAATCGTACAAAGGTCAGTTTGATACAAGTAGAAGTGTGTATTTACCTGGTAGTAGGCTGTCAGTAATGGCTACGCCTCTCTATATGGACTGGTAGATCTCGGCAGACTGGCAACTTTAAAAGTAGCTCTCGGTTCAAAAAAGGTTGGGCACCCCTGATATACACCATACATACTTGTCAAGTCAATAGACTATATGTCCTTTTATTTATTCTATAGTAATTGAATGTTTATTTTGTAAACCTCGCCATAGTTGGATTTAATTGCTAAACGTATTATGTTACAAATATCTTATCCTCCTATAGGTTTTAACACGAATGCACCAAGTCCCAGAACCCATTGTGTGCATGGTTGACCACCCTGGACTAGAACCAAACTGCCTCAATCCCTACACCCTGCAGAACCTCCACAATATTTATCGGTTTGATTATGGACCTTTGAGGCGTAGAACTGAAGCTATAATAAACTACTACTGTATTAGATGAAAAATCAAATAATGTTTGCTATATATGAATGATCAAGGAGCAAATCATTCAGGGAAGAAAGGCTATCAAGTAGTTCCATCAAACTTTATTTTGATAAATGTACAAATTGATCATGTGTATATATACACTGTATGATATAAGATGGACCTTTATTAATCCCTGTGGGGAAATTCAGTTGTTCAAGCAGCCAGAGGGTAAGGGTGAAAAACAGCACAGCACATATATGTTATCATCCATTCCTCCTCTTATAGGCGTTTTAGGCATCTGGCCTATCGCAGCTTCGTAAGCTGGTGCTGGGGCTTTTTGGGACGAGGAATCAGAGTGGTCATCCCGTCGTGTGTGGTCCGCCGGATACGCCAGGAGTTCCCTGATCTGGCTGGACAGTACGTGGGCTTCCGACCACCCCTAGACTAAAACGTGCGACATGGCGGGCTACCACTTCCTCCTTTGAGGGCCTGTCAAATTGAGTGGACAGGTCCTTTGTGATGTTGATTTTATTCATCTCCTCCACAAAGGGTGTTGGGTCCTCAAAGACTTCTTCAAACACCAGCCTCATCAGCTCACCCACGTACACTGAAAAATATAACATTCATATAATAATTAATTATTTGTATACACTTATTCATTTCTCTTTTATTCTTTCATTGTACAGATAATTCAGTGTAATTCAGTGTTCAGCATCAACAGCCAGCACGCCTAAAATTACACCCAGAAAGAGAATCCTACCTGAACAAGCTGGAAGTCCACAATGGTGTTGCTTCCCAGGTGCATTAGTGTGTAGCTCCCAAACTTAGCTGAGTGTCCTGAAGAAAATATAATACAGGAGGTTTCAAGACTTTAACAGAATTTCAATGGATAAGTTCGATGAATTGTAATATACACCAGTAACTCTGGCACTAGACTGTCTTGTCTGTTTCTGCTTACCTGGAGAGTCTGCTCTCATATCTCCTGCAACTGTGACCTTTCCCCCCTGGTGGTGTAGTTGCTGTAAAATCTTCAGCTGATCAGTTTTCCACTTGTGGATAATAGCAGGCTCCAGATAATGCCTAGCATGCCTCCTGAAGGTCTCATACTGGAAGATCTCCAGCTGCATGGCTCTGCATATCTATGAATAAATAGAAAAACAGCACAAGTATTTGAAAAAGTCCACTTCTGTCATTTTTCATATGCTATGGATGTAAGATGGTAAAATACCTTTTTTAGTTGGAAGAAGGAAGCACCAGTGAAGTATGTAGCAGCAGATAATTGTAAGTTGCCAACCGGGGTACTTCCAATGATGGGCTGGCTCTCTATCTAACCATCTCCGTTTCTACCTTTCAATATATTTTGAAAGAGATCTCTCTCTCTCTCTCATCTGCGTGCGGGGGCGGGGCCTCACAGACACGCTGCATCTCTCGCTCACAGACACGCTGCAGCGCTGTGCAGTGTGCACACGGTTCTGCCGGTAATGAATATTACATATTGTGAGGAAACTTTTCCACCAATAATTCCAATAAGTATTCACTTCAGGTTTACGAAAGTAACTGTACTCAGATTACTCGTTTTTCAAATGTAACGCCAGCTGAATACACTTCATTTTTGTATTCTGATTACGTAACGCCGTTACATGTATTCCGTTACAACCCAACCCTGTGTAAGGGTGAGTGCAAACATTTTCGTTAAAAATAGTACCTGAGTGCAACGAAAGTTGAAGCTCCTGTGACGGAGTCTTCCAGGGCCTGGAGGCGAGCATCGATAGCTATTATGGAGCTAGCCAGGGATTGTAGGGAGCCGGCCACGCTACTCTACATAAGGGGTGTGTTAGTGAGACTCCCGGACTGGCGAGCCTGGGAAGGGTTGGATTTTGGAGGCGGACGGGATCCTGGAGGGCTCGACTTCCTGCCCTTTTTTACCTCCGTGGCTGCGGCCGCGTCCTCGCCCTGCTCTCTGAGGAGCTGACTGGAGCTGCTGCCCCGGACTGGGGAGCTACGCTGGAGACCTGGTCCGAGAGCTCTCGGAGCTGAGAGAGAGTGAGGCCTGGGGCTGTGGGAATGCCCTGCTGCAGGAGCCGGGCGATGAGGAAGTCTGCCTCTGTTGATAAGCCGCTGTGGGAGAAGGTTCATGTTCCGAATTGTCCGAGTTGGACATCTTGAGCTAATTGTTTCTTACGGTTTTTCTCACGAGGAGGAGTATTGTAGTACTACCACGGCGTGTGGTCACCTGCAATGACAACTGACAAGGAGGAAGAGCAGGTATTTAAGGAATTTAACATGTGCAGCAATTGGCTGCTGAGGGGTGACGCCCTCGTATTTAATGAGGGGGGAGGGAGCAATAGAGTGACGTGTAAGTGACTCATTGTTAGGTATTCCTTATTGAACTTGCGCTAAAGCTTTCATATGTAGCAGCCATATTGCACAGTTATTCACGGCATATATATATATATTAGGGCCGGGACTCGATTAAAAAAATTAATCTAATTAATTAGAGGCTTTGTAATTAATTAATCGAAATTAATCGCATTTTTAATCGCATATACATATTTGACCTAAGAACAGTGAGAAGCAATTTTTTTTCACATGGATTTTAGTATACCATTAGGCGCATTCACACCGCAGTACTTTTCCCACAAAGGTTAATGAGAATTTAGTTCATGAGAACTCTTTGAACCTGGGGGTGGATTAGGCAAATGAAGCCGCTGACGTCACTTCTTCTTCTTCTGCTTTGGGTTTACTGGCAGGCCGCAAACCACTTCACGGCGTATACTGCCGCCCAAAGTCCCCGGCCGGAAGTCCCCGGAGTTGGGGACTGGCTTCAGTAGAAGCTGCTGGGAGTCCCAGCAGCCTTCCGAGTAAATCGCCAGAACGCCGACACCTCCTCATCTCCACCGCTCCCATGTTTTATTTTGTGTTGCCATAAGTTAGTCTCTCTGCGTTTCTGCGGTGGGCTAATGCTAATAATGCTAATGCGAGGATAATAAAATGGCGGCTTCACAAAACTTTTTGGGAGTTTTACGGGGCGTGGTTTGCAATCCGCCCAGCCAATCAGAAATATAGCTCTTTTCTCACAAGAGAGCCGTACGAAAGTCCCTGCTCTCTAGCAGCTCTCTGCTCTCTAGCAGGGACTTTCGTGGGGGTAAAAAGGTTCTCATGAACTAATTTTAGTACCGGCTCTTTTTGGTGTGAACGCGATAAAAGAGGCTAACGTCCACGCTAGCTGCTATATGTTTTTGCATTGAGGTGATACTTGAGGCTTGATGTGCTGCGGTGATATGCGAATTCCTTTTTGCATAATTTGCACACAACCGTGCTCTTATCGACGCTTCCATCCGTCCGTTTTTTAAAACAACATTTCCCACTGTTGTTCACTGTGGTTTGTTGTTGTCTGAAGTCATGAACGTTAGTTGGTGCTCCAGTATAATCGGTACGCCTGAAACTCATCCAGTGAGAAACGTTCCGCGGTGCAAAAATAAGTGCGATTAAAATGCGTTCATTTTTTTAACGCGTTCATTTTTGTGTAATTAATTAATCTTAATTAACGCGTTAAAGTCCCGGCCCTAATATATATATATATATATTAGATCTGTCAAACGATTAAAAATGTTAATCAGATTAATCACAGCTTAAAATTAATTAATCATGATTAATCACCATTTGAACTATGTCTAAAATATGTCATTTCTTTATGTATATTGTTGTGGGAATGGAAAGATAAATGAAAGAAGGCGGATATATCCATTTAACATGTTTATTGTAACATTTTTCTGTGTGTCAAAATTAAAGAGAGCACCTATCAATCATCAAACCGTGGGGTCTTAATTCATTACGTGTTGATTTCTATCAATGGGGAAGTACTTCAGGAAAGTCGACGGGGGGAGGGGCTAGTGGAGTACTTCGTGACCACAGAGTGTGAACGTTGTGATCAGCTGTTTTAGCGCAGTTCTCCAGTGAAGGGGGGGAGTCTCCCTCCGCAGCCGGTTGGCGTAGTTTTGGCACAATTCCGTTGTACAGACCAACGTTGACAGCAGCCCTGTCTGTGCACACGGAGACCGACTCTGTCGTCCGGTGATCTAACCGCCTTCTGGAAAAGCTTCACAAATACGTCGGTACGCAAATGCGCTTTGTGACACAAGTGACGGTATGCATTTCAGATTACGCACATAACCTGCGTACCAGTTCTCATTCATAACACTCCGTTCGATGTCTCACTATGGGATGCGCCTCAACGCGTATGCAAACAGAAGCATCAATCTCATTACGCCAATCCTGATTGGCTGGTGATCTTGACGTCTACGTCAGGGAATCCACCCACCCTTTAAGTAGCTTGCGCTACGTCGCCTCTTCTCGCTTCTGAGCACATCTCGAATATCAGTAGCCGGGCTAGCTTAACGGTCCACAGACTGAACCCAAGCTAACATTCGGTCGACGGGCGCTTGCCGGTTACTTTTTTTTTGCTTTGCAGAAGAATTGAACAAATATTAACACACCAGATAATATTGTAATCTGCCCGCCGTTTTTTCTTTCGAAATAACGGTAAGCTTTGATTTTTTTCTTCAAACAGTAACATACCTGTTGCTAGTTTATCCCTCCGCGCCGACACCACGGCGAGCGAGGACGGACTCTTCTCTCCCTCACACCAGAGGAGACGGAGATAAGAAAGATATTAACACACCAGTTAATATTTTTTAAAGACAAATCTTCCCCGTCGTTTTTTCCTTTCGGAATAACGATAAGGTTGGATTTTTTTCGGTAACATACCTGTTACTAGCTTGTCCCTCCGCGCCGACACCCCGGCAAATGAGGATGGACCCTTCTCTCCCTCACACCAGAGGAGTCGGAGGCTCGAGTCGGAGATGCGGGTTTAGGATCTCGGGCACGGACTCACACCAGGTCTGCTCGTCCTGCCTTGGGCTGGAAAACGCCCAGGAAGCTATCGATACCCCCGGTTCCTGCCCGCTTCACCATCAAGAGCCTCCACCGACGGCTAGCGCGCCTAGCTAGCCTGTCGGGACGGGACCCCTTCATGTCCGTTGATTCGCCGGCCGGCAATCGGGACATGATGGCGACCGCCGCGGAGATTGAGCCCCGCGCTGTGTCAGGCTGGGGCTCAACAATGGCGGTAGCCGCGAAATCGGAGCCCCGCACCGTGTCAGGCTGGGGCCTGGTGGCGGCAAGAGCAGCGAGAGCGGAGCCCCGCGCTGTGTCAAGCTGGGGCTCCCAACTGGACCTCACCGTGGTTCCACCCGCGGAGGATGTCCTACAGCTGGATTATATGGAGGAGGATGAAGAGGATGCCTCTGAGTTCCTCTTATCCGACTCGGATGAGCACGAAGATGACATCTTCGTTTCATCTGCCCAGGCTGCCAAGCCGGAGGCGATGTCCGCTCCCCCGGGTGAAAGCACACCAGCTATGCCCTGCCTCAGTATGGACGTGTGCCAACGCGCTGCGTCCAGGCTGGACATCCCCTGGCCTGAAGTGGCCAAGGACACCTCCAGATCTTGCTATGAGGGGAATAACTTGCCCCAAGCAGCGAGGATGAGGAAGCAGCTTCTCCCAGTCTTTCCAGAGATGCTGGACGAGGTGTCGGTCTCGTGGAGAGACCGCCCTTTCAGCAACAAGGCCCCAATCAAGAGTTCCTCCTCTTTAGACTGTGTCGACATGGAGAAGCTCGGCCTGCTCCGCATGCTGCCCATGGAACCGCTGGTGGCAGCCCACCTCCAACCGCGGCTGGCTTCGGCACCGAGCAGGAACCCCACGCTACTGGCAAAGGCAGACCGCTTCCAGTCAACAATGACCGAACGAGCCTATAAAGCCGCAGCTTTGTCCGCCAGGGCGCTCAAGGTCTCCTCGCTGCTGACCGCCTACCAGGCGGAGCTCTGCGAGGACATGACGATCAAACCTGAGCCTGCCGTGTGGGACGAAATCGCAACGATCACGGACATTTGCCTCCGTGTGCAGCGCTGTGCAGTCCAAGCCACGGGCAAAGCACTGGGGATAATGGTGGTACAGGAGAGAGCCAGGTGGCTTACCCTGACGAACCTTCCAGACCGGGAAAAAGAGGACGTCTTGGACATGCCTATTGTTCCCGAGGGCATATTTGGCTCCGCTCTAGCTTCGAAGAAGACACGAGGCGAGGACGAGCTGGCCAAGAAAGTCTCTTTCAGCCACCAGACGAGGAAGAAGAAGAAGAGGGCGGCCTGACAGCCTCCTCTGCTCTCCTCGATAAAGGAGCTGGAAGTTCCCTGTTCTCCAGCTCCAGAATACGTTCCAGTGTTAGATGCTCATGTGTTTCCGGAGTGCAACCATGCCCCCATCTTCCCGCCGCCTCGAGTGATGTCAGAACGTCATCCTCAAGTTCGCGCCATGAGGGAAATGGACTTAACATCAACAACAGCAAGTTCCGCTGCTCGTTTAAGTCACACAAACACATGTCATCACTATTGTCTTTTAATAAATAATTTTCCACTATCGTTTCCAGGCTTAAAGCCAAGGGCGCAGTCAATAAAAATGAAAAGAAAGACAATAAAAACAATAAACAGTCTGACGTCTACCCCCCTTCTAAGAGTGGCTGCTACCTCTCTCAGAAGGCGGACGATGGACGGGGCTGTGAAGGCATCACCGCCACGCGCATGCGCAGTGTCGACCGGGGTTGTCAACCTGGGGTACCACCGTGTTCAGACACTAGAGGGCCCCATAACACAACAAATAAAGACACAGAGGGCAGACGACAGGGATGTGACATCTCCACTCGCTTTGAGAAGCGAAAAGTGGAGGCTGCTCACAGATTCTGCTTGGGTTTTCAATACAATAACACGGGGTTACAGACTCCAATTCGCTGTCACCCCCCTCACTTTTTGGGCATTCTGCATTCACAAGCCCGGGGAGAGTCGGCCCATATTCTAGAGCAAGAGATCCTCTCGCTACTAGACAAGAAGGCTATATCTATAATACCCTCCGAATAGAGTCGGAGCGGCTTTTATTCCAAGTATTTCCTCGTTCCCAAACGGGGAGGGAACGGGATTCGGCCTATACTAGATTTGAGGGCTCTGAACAAATATCTCAAAAGATACAAATTCAGAATGCTCACTCACACATCTCTGTTGCGTCTCGTGCGCCAAAACGATTGGTTCATATCAGTCGACCTGAAAGACGTGTATTTCCACATCCCAGTATATTGTCCACACAGGAAATATCTGAGGTTCGCCTTTCAGGGTGTCTGTTACGAGTACAGAGTACTTCCCTTCGGTCTGTCTCTCAGCCCACGAGTGTTTGTACGGTGTACGGAAGCCGCGATAGCCCCCGTTGTTTATTACGACCTGCTCGACCTGGGTCGAGCAGGTCGTAATAAACACAGAAAAGACCATGTTGTCCCCAGCCCAGACTGTACTCTTCCTGGGCCTACGCCTGAATTCGGTGCCCTTTACAGCCCGCCTGTCAGCAGAGAGAGTGAAAGCCTTCAGGGCTTGCCTCGCTCATTTCCAGCCACGCAAATATGTTCTCTTCAGATCATGTCTGTGGTTGCTGGGGCTCATGGCGTCAGCCATCCTGGTGGTACGACTGGGACGCTTACACATGAGGGAGTTTCAGCGCTGGGTAGCTGCCCTCAGACTGGACCCCGTGCGTCATGGCGCGCGGAGAGTGATGGTCACTATGAAATGCATAATGGCACTACGCCACTGGCTGCACCCGACTTTTCTAGTACGGGCGTGCCTATGGGTGCTGTCCTATCGCGGAAGGTGGTCAGCACAGACGCATGTCTGACAGGCTGGGGGGGTATATACGAAGGTCGACCTGTGAGGGGTCTCTGGAGCAGAGACCTCCAACGGTCACACATCAATTATTTGGAGCTTTTAGCGGTATTCCTCACCCTGAAACGCTTTATGCCTTTTCTCAGAGGACATCATGTCCTCGTGAGGACAGACAACACGACCACAATATCATATATAAACCGCCAAGGGGGTTTGCGTTCTCTCCAGTTACACATGCTGGCACGCAAACTGATCTTATGGAGCTGCGGACGTGTCCTCTCTCTGAGAGCGACGCACGTACCAGGAGTGATGAACCTCGGGGCAGATCTGCTGTCCAGAGGTGCACCACTATATGCAGACTGGACTCTACATCCAATAATTGTGAGTCAGCTGTGGGTGCGTTACGGCCGGGCCGCGGTGGATCTGTTCGCATCAAAAGAAAATGCTCAATGTCAGCTGTTCTTTTCAATGCGCGATTTAAACGCACCGTTAGGCGTGGACGCGCTTGCACACGTTTGGCCTCCGGTCCTTCTGTACGCGTTCCCACCCCTGGCTCTGATACTCCCAACTCTGGCCAGAGTGAGAGAACAACGCCACACACTGATCCTAATAGCTCCACACTGGCCTGCAATGTACTGGCTGACGGAGATATATCAGCTGCTGTGCGGGCAGCCGTGGCAGCTCCCGCTACGCAGGGACATACTGTCTCAGGCGGGGGGGGGGGGGGGGGAAGTTTTTCACCCACACCCAGAGCGCTTGGCACTATGGGCCTGGCCCGTGAGTGGTATAACCTGAATACAGTGGGACTCCCTCAGAAGGTGATAAACACTATTCAGAGTGCAAGAGCTTCCTCCACCAGGTCCCTCTATGACTGTAAGTGGAGGGTGTTTGAGGAGTGGTGCCTTCAAAAAGGACACATCTCTTTTCAATGTCCTGTCGGGGTGATTCTATCATTTCTACAGGACCTGATTGATAAACACAGAGCTTTCTCTACGATCAAAGTGTACCTGGCTGCTATTGCTGCATGCCATGTGGGCTTTGAGGGAAAGACGGCTAGCCAACATCCCTTGGTCGGCCTGTTTCCAGGTCACTGGTGCCCTTATGGGACTTGGCAGTGGTTTTAGATGGGCTCACTCGACCTCCATTTGAACCCCTGGAAGAAGCTGACATGAAACACCTGTCACTGAAGACAGTGTTGTTACTGGCTCTGGCATCTGCCAAGCGAGTCAGTGACATTCATGCGCTCTCTGTACATCCTTCATGCACTCAGTTTGCCCCGGGGCAAACGAGAGTGTTGCTGAAGCCCAACCCTGCCTTTGTACCTAAGGTGGTTGGCTCATGTACCCCCATTGACATTGAGGCATTTCCTCCGCCACTGTGTTCCTCTGAGGAACAGCGGCCGAATTTGCTGTGCCCAGTCCGTGCTTTACGCACCTTTATGGACAGGTCAAAAGAGTTTCGATGCAATGACCAACTCTTTGTATCCTGGACAAGCCCGTTACCAGGCAACGGCTCTCCCACTGGATTGTGGAAGTGATTGCTCTGGCTTATACGAGTCAGGGTTTGCAGGCACCAACGGGCCTGCGTGCTCATTCTACTCGTGGACTGGCTACATCCTGGGCTTTGTTCAAGGGTGTTTCCATCCAAGACATTTGTGCAGCAGCGAGCTGGTCCTCACCGCTCACTTTTGTCCGCTTTTACAGGCTAGTCTCTGCTCCAAGTGTGGCCCGCGCAGTGCTGGTCCCCGGGTTGAGACAGGGTTCTACCTGTTAAGTTCTGATTGTTTTGGTGATTTTCGAGATAAGCATGTCTAGCAATACGGGAGTTTCAATATCCCATAGTGAGACATCAAACGGAGTGTTATGAATGAGAACTATAGGTTACTTACGTAACCCCAGTTCTCAGAGTAACATGAAGTGAGATGTCTCACCAGACGGCCCTTCTTGCTAAGGCGAAGCGAGAAGAGGTGCTTATTTTTGAATGACGCTGCGACGTAGCGCAAGCTACTTAAAGGATGGGTGGATTCCCTGACGTAGACGTCAAGATCACCAGCCAATCAGGATTGGCGTAATGAGATTGATGCTTCTGTTTGCATACGCGTGAGACATCTCACTTCATGTTACTCTGAGAACTGGGGTTACGTAACCTATAGTTATGTGTTACCTGTACTACAGAAAAAGTATTCTCCGTCAGGACTTCCTGCAACAACACCACGCCGTTATCTTGATTCTGATTGGCCAGAAGACATTATCAAAGATGTTCTATTGAGAAGACGATCACTACGTGACAAAAGTTTTCAAAACCGTTTCTGGTCTTCGGTATTTCCAGACAAGTGGCTACTGAAATCAATCTTACTAACTGCTGTCTGTGCAATTCTCGGCGCGAGTTGGCGGACTTTATTTTGCTTACTTTAACATCATTTTTCATGATGGGGCTAAGCCATTTCTTGGTATGGGTGTAGCCTACCCCAGCCATACCCTGGCGCTGCCACTGGTGGGATGTATGGGGCGGGCCATACTGCACATGCGTTAAATGCGTTAAATATTTTAACACAATTAATTCAAAAAATTAATTACCGCCGTTAACGCGATAATTTTGACAGCATTAATATATATATATATATATATATATATATATATATTGCACATATTGCACATGGTTGGTATTTAACAACAAGGGGTGTTATATTCTGTGTTGTTGTTGTGTGTGTGGGGGGAGGTCTACTAGGGGCCATGGTGGTTATATAGTCCGACCGCCATTGGTATAAAAGCAGCAAAATGTGTCTGAAGTGAGAAGAGAAGAAAGTAGCGGTGAAGTTGCATTTTTCCAAATGTTGCCCTCTTAAATATACACCTATGTGAAAGCCTGTGAGTGTTTTTTGTTTATTTCTGTGCTAGGCAGGGGGAAGTCAGAAACAGTGTACCACCTGGTTTCTAGCAACTACCTGCATGCCTTTGCTTTTAACTGCATGACCGTCTCCGAAGAAGCAGAGGAAAGGAAAAAAGGAGATGGGTGACGTAGAGGACAAGAGAAGATAGAGGGTAAAAATAATGGAGCAGTTTGATAGACGAAAGAGGGAGGAGCAAAGGAGTTGAAGGATTAGAGATGGGGACAGGTTTCTTGTCAGCCGCATGACTGGACACAGATACGAGACAGCAGAGAGAGAAGATGGAGGAGGGAGAGATCACCAAATGGAACATACACAGATAGTAGAAGAGGGGGAAGGAAGTAAGCAATACGGTTAACTTCATTACTATAGACTGATAGAGAGGACTGGCTGGAAAAGATGAACGAGGAGAAAGAAAAGTAGAGCAGACAGGTGTGCTTCAGTCCCTGAGCCCATTTCCACAGAGTGACTGGCGAAGGTGCAGTCATGCATGATTTAAGATGAGATGTTTTTAGAAAGAGGTTAGATGTTTCAAAGGGACAGGACACTAGACAGGGGCAGAAAATACTTCATTTAGGCTCCTTGCACCTCATAAAATTCACCTCATGAAAAACACATTTATTGCAGTGAGACTTGAATGCAGAGAAGGGAAAAGGTCACAAAAGAGGTCGGACCGATTCACAAAAGAGTTCGGACCGATCCACATAAATGGCTATATTAAGAGTTGGAGACTTAAGTTGGCCACCCGAGTTTAAAAATGAAGTGAAAAGAAGTGCAATAAAGTTGTCTTTTGTTACATTTGGGCTGTGTGTGTTGGGTTCCCAGTGAGAGTTTGTTACTGCCTGTGCGTTTGCTTACTGGCCCATGTCTAGTTTAGTGATGTTGAATTGATTTAATGTACAGGGAAAGCAATATATCCTGTAAATACTATGTGTGTAAATCAATCATTCAGCGCTCCACTCATAAACCTCAGTTATATTTCAGTATTTCTTTAAAGTTTATCTTTTGGCCTAATAATACATCTTGGACACCAAGTGTCTCATAGCTAATAATGTCAACAATATAATGATGCTTTATGAAGTCTTTAATTTTGACTTCATCTTACTACTGTATAAGAGCTAGAAATCCCCCAGACAAATTAACCACACTGAGATGCTTCACATGTCCTCAGAGAGAAACTCTCAGCTGTGACATAAATAAAAAATAAATACAAATGTTGTCTTCTTTTGTGCCAAACAAGTGACAGTTGACTGTGAATGTCATTATATAGTTGTCTGTTGTGTGCGTGTGCCCCCAAATGGATTAATCATTGATGAGATCAAGGATGGTTTGCTTGTCAAAGCAAAGTCTGTGAATGCACTTTTGATCCATAAGCAACACGACATCTTGGGCCTCTAAGGAATACAAGAAAATCAGCAGCCGGTTGCATGTTGGATCTGAGTTATTCAAATTAAAACATTATGTGTAGAAATGTCTAATTTTCTCATATATCTCTGTGGTCTGGTTGTCCGACATTTATTAGACATCTTCATTATTCAATATGTATCTTCTTAACATCACCTATTACTTAATTGACTACATGTGAATTACAGTGTGTGATCAAGAGTTGTGTGTATATTATTTGCATATCTCATGCACTGGTGCCGTGAATATATGTCAACATGTATTGGCAAGGGTGTAACTTTAGTTTGAGAGGTGGGGGGGACACAAAACAGGGGGTCTTCCGCAATGAAAAAACGTCTCGATATAATTCCATTTCCTGCCTTTCTACAAATATATTGGGGACTATGGTGTTAAAAAGTCCAAGAAAGATGTGAAGTGTATATAATGTTTTATATAACAAGTTGTATTTGTTGGTGGACCTAACCTCCTGGGGATCCAGGGGCATGCCCCCCTGGGAAGATTGTTTTCTTTAAATTGAAGTTAAATGCATCAATCTGGTGCACTTTGAGGGCAAAATTAAAAGCTGTATGGATACAGCTCTCAACACTCATGAAACAGAACTGTATATATTTAAATAATCAAAAAAACATTAGAATATGATCACAACCAATAACAAACATTTGATAAACTCCTCTCTCCTATCTTTATCTTACCTAGTCTGCATTCTTTCTTTTTATTTATGCATTATTTTACTAATCACTCCCCTTTTAAACTGTGTTTTTTTTTTTTTACTGACCTATATTGGAATGATTTCTCAACTTATTGTTTACAACTATATTAAATAGATGGACATATTTGTTTACAAAGATGACCAAACCGTTTGAGATAACTTGGACTAAAGTTTACAATCAAATCACTCAGAGAGTCCTTTACAGTACCTCACTGAACTGACGTTATCTCAGCCTCTCGTCCGACAGGAGAGAGCTATCCTCTCCTTATTGTTGAAACAGCTTCTAATCTCCGTTAGCTCCGAGCTAGCACCAGATGCTAACAACAACCCCCGTAACTGGTGTGCTCTCTCCCTCTCTCTGTCTCTCTCCCTCTCTCTCGCTCGCACAGTCACACAAAATGCGCTCGTGCCACACACACACACACACACACACACACACACACACACACACACACACACACACACACCACACACACACACACACCACACACACACACACACACACACACACACACACACACACACACACACACACACACACACACACACACACACACACACACACACACACACACACACACACACACACACACACACACACACACACACACACACACACACACAGTGCCCCTCCGTGACGATGACCGATTACGTAAACAAATGAAAGAATAAACACGTTTGAAAAGTGGGGGGACATGTTCCCCCTATCCCCAGTGGAAGTTACGCCCATGTGTATTGGATTGCACAACATTTTTTAAATGTAACCTGATTTGAAATTAAAATATCTTCCCTTTGGGGCAATTTGTGCATCCCTTCTCAAATACTTTTAAACTACAGTGTAGTGTTTATTTGTCTTGCCACAGTAATGTTAATTGTTTTTATTATTTTTTGAGATAATGAGAAATCCTTCAATTTATACCTTTTTGTTGTGTAGATTCTCTGTAACAATGTGTTTAATTTTGATAATTAATTTTTTCAGAAATCAGTGTACAAAATGATGATCTTGTAATTACCACAATAACAACACAATTACCATTTGTCTTTTTTATTTTATAATAAAATGAAAATATAAAGTCAAGATTAAAACAGGGTAACTAGATGATTGAAAACAATCACAACCTCAGCCACTTTCAGCTTTGTATTTTTGTACATGGGTAAAATGGAAACATTTAGAGCATGCAAGGCAGCATGCACTGTTTGCCAAAGTGCATGCTGCATTGCGTGCTCTTAATTTTTCCATTTGGTTCTTCCTCTGAAGTGTTATGATTTCAAGTGGCTTTTAAAGATCAGGCCAATGTACAAAAGAGTTTAATGGAAAACCAAGGTTTTAAGAGGGAAGCTTATTAAAATGTTTGACCACAACACTCAATGCAATTTGTTCTGGTTTCGGCACATAAACAAATATGAATTTGTATTAGTTTAACAATGCTATGAGAAATTCTAGAGTTGTATTGGGTTAATACAAAATAAACTGCGGTTTAGATGCAAACCAAAGTTATGTCTGCATGCTGTTTGATGCTCTTGTAATGGATGTCCACACACACACACAAACACAGGGATGAAAACGTAGGACGGAAGAGAAGAAAGGGGGAACCACTCATAGTGCTCCACAGGCATATATAGCATCTCCTACTCTGGCTCACCTGCATTGGTTACAAGAATGATTTTAAAATCCTAAAAATGTAAAGCCTTGAATGGATGAGCTCTACAATACATTACTATCTTCTAAGTGCATATTCTGCCCTCATGTCACTCAGGTCATCTTCACTACATATCCTCTTCTGCCCTCATGTCACTCAGGTCATCTTCACTATATCCTCTCAATGCCTCTCTCATGCCTCAAAATCCCAGTTTCCTTGTATTATGTGTACGTAACCCGTCTGCCTCCTCTGGAAATCCCTCTGGATCAACACTTGTTGTTTTTAAGTGTGTAATAAAACTAAACAAGCTTGACTTCAATAATGGAGTTCTGCAGAGTCATAAATCTCTGGTCCCCTAATTCACTTCCTGTCATCTGCATATCATTTACATACTGTTACCCTGGGCGACTAGGTGCTAGAGAGGCTGCAGTGTGTATCTATATGTGTGTGGATGTGAGTGTGTGTGTGTGTGTGTGTGTGTGTGTGTGTGTGTGTGTGTGTGTGTGTGTGTGTGTGTGTGTGTGTGTGTGTGTGTGTGTGCTCCTGTGTGTAGTTAAGTGGAGATGAGTGCAGTGTAAACGCTTTTAGATAGACCCATTAATCATGTGCTTAACCTCATCAGGAACTACATAGTCACGCACACACACATACACACACGTGCGCACAGACACAAGCACAGACAAGCTAAGTGACAGATGCTGTTGTAGGAAGAAATATAAATAAGGAAAGTATATTGAAAAAGTAATAGGAAAAGGGTTTTCCATAATTTTCAAACACAAAAAACAGTAATAAGAACATTTGCAGGCACTGCACTCACAATTGAAAATGTTGAATATTAAAAACACTGAACATTTAAAAAATATTAAGCCCAATTGAAAATAGTTGTTGTATATATCATATCTGATATCTCATATCTGAATCTTCTTATCTAAAAGTCAAAAGTAAGATGATTACACTACTCAAAATGGCTCATGGCAACATGGCTTTAAACTTCTGATACAACACAAATATTCAAAATGTACAATTATCCTGTGAAGATATTAAGATAACTGCTGATGAAAAATGTACTTAGATGAAATATTCTCAAACAGCCTGTGTTCTCCAATTAAATCAGATGTAAATGGAATTTCCAGAGCATACTCCAACCCTAATACAACTTTGGTTGATTAAAAACAAAAACAAATGTTTTTTGTTTTTACACAACACTTAAAGGTGGGGTAGGTAAGTTTCAGAAACCGGCTCGAGATACACTTTTTGTTATATTCCATGGAATGCTCTTAACATCCCAATAGCAATGAATATCTTAAGTGCTTTGACAAAAAATCCATACAAAAACGTCATCTGTGGAAGCCGTAATACTGTAAAAAGTACAACCAATCCAATTGGATTGCCGCCCTGTCTGTCAGCCTTCCATCTCGTGCACGCTCAAATGTATCTCGTGCCCTCATTGGGCGTGCCGTTGTCAGTGTCACTACCCGATCTGCAGTGCGCATGTGCGAGATGGTCCGCCATATTAGAGAACTCCGGACGGCAACCCAAGAAGGACACTTGACACAGTGGCTTTTAGCAAAGCTGAAAAATAAAACTCGAGAGGGATGAGTTATTGTTATTACAACGTGACTTCACTATTATTTAACAACTCTTTTTATTGGGTGCTTTTATTTGGGGTTAAGTACATTGTAAGTTGTATTGTTATAAGTGAGAAATGAATTTAACTTCTGTTAGACAGCTATATGCCATACATTCACAGTAAATATGTATTCAGTATGATAGCTGTCTAACAGGAGTTAAATCCATTTCTCACTTATTCTAACAATGTACTCAACCCCAAATAACAGAACCCAATAAAAAGAGTTGTTAAATTATAGTGAAGTCACGTTGTAATAACAATAACTCATCTCTCTCGAGTTCTCTTTTTGAGCTTTGCTAAAAGCCACTGTGTCAAGTGTCCATCTTGGGTTGCCGTCCGGAGTTGTCCAATATGGCGGACCATCTCGCACATGCGCAGTACCGATCGGGCAGGGGGACGGATCGGGTAGTGACAGTACCTACACCGTAATTGGGCGTGCATTGCAGCAGTACTTCAATGACTCGCCAGCAACAGGCGGCCACTTTCACCAGTCTGCTGACGTCATGTGCGCGTTCATGTGTGTTGGAGGAGGTGCTCTGTAAGGAAGTCTGAAGGAAGGGGCGGATTCTTTTCGGCTGTGTACCTTCAAATTTTAGTGCACTCACTTTCTGAAACTTACCTACCCCACCTTTAAACTCTGTATTGATCCTACTGGCTCTAAGAGATACTGATAGAAACTTGGGATTTTGAAGCCATACTGTAGGAACAGTGTTTTGGCTACACAACAATTAGATTATGCAAGTGTTTTTCTGTATTTGGATCTCGTGAAATCTACTGTTTTTGTTTTTTGGAGAACAAATAAATCACTCATGTTTCTCCTCAATGGTTAGTATAATTACATACCCTATATGTCTGTCTGTTTGAGCTTACTAGATCAATACAAACAGCAATGAATGAATCTGCTTTTGTCCCATCTTAAATTATCTTTTTAATCAGTAACAACAAAGGTGAGTTGAAATATGGAGGTGTTTGATGAATATTGAGAAACATGGACGTAAAAAATAGCCCTCATCAGGGAGCAATGGAGAGGAGAGAGATAGAAGAGACATAAAAGGAGGTTGAAGTGAGGTAAGTGATGCCAAATTACAGTTTATGTGAGGAACCTGTTCTCTGTATCCTAAAGAGGAAACTAAATCCAGCCTGATCCAATTCCTGTGTTAAGCTGCCAACAAAGCCAGGATGATGGAGAGAATAATGAGATTAACGAACAAAAAGACACAGTACACCCTGTTTCTCAGCTGGTGGGCCGAAATAAATAACTTGGTATTGAGACATCTGCAGTCGATCAACACCATGGATAATACTGTCAGCGTGGTCCCAGAGAAAAAAAGGTATTGCTAAAAACAACACTGCACAGAATGGAAAATGCTTAAAATATGTGTTTTATAAACAGAGATGCAATTTAAAAAATAATGTTGAACAATAATCACTAAATTTGGATTTAACAAGAACGAAATATATTGATGTATTGCATGTATGGCACTCAGCTCATAGGCCTGTAATTGTATCCATGTGTCTTGAAATACCATGGAAACTATGTACATGTCTGACATGTCAGATACCCTCTTCCTCTGACAACCTCTGCTGTCACTCTGAGCTACACTCCGCTGACACACACTTGGAAGCACACAGACAGCACAATGACAAACGGTAGTGAGCTGGGAAACCGCCGTTTTCGCTGCAGGAGTTATGTTCAATCCCGTGTGACAGCGGCCGTCCATCCTGCTCAATGTCCTTCAGCAAACAGTAAATTTGACTCAAATTGAAGAAAATGTTACTCTAAAAATACAACATTTGGTCCCAACCTATATAGAGTAAAATGTACTCTTTGTTCAGAGTTGTATTTTTAGAGTTCATTTTACTCTATTATGTGCTTAGATGTTACTCGGCTTAATGGTTATTTACTCTATCTAGTGTATATTAAAAACAACTCTACTGCCATTTTACTCATAGAAGGTAATTTTACTCCCAATCGAACGTCATTTCACTCCAAATAGAAGGTAATTTCACTCCAAATAGAAGGTAATTTTACTCCCAATCGAACGTCATTTCACTCCAAATAGAAGGTAATTTCACTCCAAATAGAAGGTCATTTTACTCCACATAGAAGGTCATTTCACTCCAAATAGAAGGTAATTTCACTCCAAATAGAAGGTCATTTTACTCCAAATAGAAGGTCATTTAACTCCAAATAGAAGGTCATTTCACTCCAAATAGAAGGTCATTTAACTCCAAATAGAAGGTCATTTAACTCCAAATAGGTCATTTTACTCCAAATAGAAGGTCATTTAACTCCAAATAGAAGGTCATTTTACTCCAAATAGAAGTTAATTTTACTCCAAATAGAAGGTAATTTCACTCCAAATAGAAGGTAATTTTACTCCAAATAGAAGGTCATTTTACTCCAAATAGAAGGTCATTTCACTCCAAATAGAATACATGAACAATAATGATCTTTACAATAAAAAAGGTCAATAAAACAAAGTGCTTTTCAAAGCCCAATTTATTATCATGTGCAAGACATAACACAATGTAAATCCCTTTATAAATGTACAGATTTAAAGATATTAAAAAAAAAGAGGGAGGCCTCAGTAAAAATGGAAATTAAAATGTTGGCCCCTGTTCAACTTCAAGACATGTACATTTTTTAAATCACAGCTGACTATTTCCAACATAAAACAAAATTGCATCATCGGCATACTGTATATCACATTTTTTTTTAAATTAAATGTTGGCCTCTTTACCTTCAATAGATGAAAATAAAAACATCAAGTGATGTATGACCCTGAAGTAAGCTGCAAGGGTTCACTCAACAACAACAAAATCACTGCACCACTATACATCTGGATTATAAAGGGCTTCCTATGCATCTTTGTTTAATCACAGGAAACAGTATGGACCAATAAACAAACTTGCATCATCACACCTGTATGACATCTGTATATCAAATGCTTTGTCACAGAAAAGTTCTTTGACATCAACCACATGAGGTCCGTCTGTTGTACACACAACTTTAAATGCATTAAAATGCTCATCAAGACACATGGTTTGTAGAACAAAAGTAACCAACAATAATCTCATGTACAATAACATGGTGGATTTTGTGAAAAACTGGCATCTCACTTTGGACTTTAACACACATAACTAAACTTGATCGATACATATTTCCATGGTGTTTGGCCCATCCAGCATTCAAAACCTTGGTGTCAATTGGTATCTGAAGAGTCTCAGCTATCTCACAGCCCCATTCTATTACATGTCAAGATAACATTTTATTTGGACCGAAAATTACTCTGTTAGGGTCAAATGTCTGCCAACTGTAAGCTATGTGACTTTGGTGTTTCTTGGCCAATGTTTTAGTTATATTTTTGAAGCTTTTTAATTGTTTTTTAAAGAAGTTTTGCTTTGCTTCATAGCGCATGCACCAGCTATGCAAAATTGGACCAATCTTACGAATACATGTAGGGTAATGCACCATAAAATGATGTTTTGGTAGCAGCCTCTTGTTTGGAAACACGTGCTTGAACAATCTGTGATGTTCTGCAATCAAGTTTTTCAGAAAAATAGTAATTCCCTTTGTTAACTTTGGAGAAAATACAATGTTTACTATTTGAAGCAAGAGTAGTAGCAAATACTAGTGTTGATCATATGGAGAAATTAAGTCTCCAAAGATAAGCGGTAGATTGCGAAGTAAACACCAGGATTGGATGGCATTTAACCCCAAGTAATTTGAGCCCTCTGTCAACTTTACTGCAGGAGGTTTGTTGTTTTGCTCCATGTAACCATAGTTAAAGCTCTTAATTCTTCTCTCAACTTCCTTTGATCTGGTGCCATTGTCTATCAAGTGAAGTATTAGCAGTTTCATTTCATACTGTGCCACTCCCTACAAAATATATCATGCATGATATCGACAGAGACATTTGTACATATACTGAAGTACTGCAAGGAATTTAGAGAGCAAGAACGTTTAACACCCATCACATATGGAAGAGTTGGATTTGTCTCTATTTGTCGGCAATGTTCTTCATGAAGTGTTTCAGTTCGCATAACTATCTTAGGTGAATCTTCATCAAAGACTGTCTGAAAGTCCTCTTTCTCAGCGAGACAAAAGTGGCAACAATATCTGGCATTCAACAAAACCAAACAAACAGTGGAGACCAAGGTTGTCACCTGTTACTTGGACAATAGTTCCATACACTGATCAAACAAGTGAACCATAATTCCATCCCTCTCAAGTATTTGAATATCTTGCACAAATGGATCAAGGATTTTAGAAAAGCCATACGTTTTTATGTCTTGGGCATGAAACAAAGCGACCAAATGAATATTAAGGAGAATTGAGTTGTATTTTGGAGAAATATTTCGCAGCGTAAAATAGATTGCTCCCAATGTATGTATTCCCCGTTTTTATCCTAGAGGATTTGCAGTTTCAAAATCGTCATAGAAAAGCTGAATCTGAAATGCATGTTTCTGTTTTGAAAAAAGAGCATGACTCTTAAAAAAATCTCCATCACAAAAATCATGAAGGACATCTTTTGAAATGGTTTCAGTCTGCAGCATCTCCTTTATATTAGGGTGTTTGTAAATGAACTGTAATGTTTTCAAAATTGGGATGTAAACAAATGTATCAGTAACAACAACCTGTTCATAACCTCCAGTAGTCCGATTGTGCAGGGTATCAAATCTTGTCCCAAAAACATATTCCACTGGGTCTACCCTTCCCCACTTCTCTGTAAAATATTGCCTTCTCTTACTTTCTGAATTTAATACACCAAAAGGATTTTCCATTTTTTCAAAACACTGATCGATTTTACACTCAATGTCACTTTTGTGAGGCTCTTGTAAAGATAGACACTTTTTTTTACAGACTCTTTTGCTTGATTATGGAAATCATAAACAATCTCTTCCATGGAAATGATCAAAGAATTAATGGTGGTTTCACCTACACCTGCCACTTTAAGTTCAGCTACTGTTGCTGCGCAGCTGTCTACGAGACTCTTATCAAGAAGGACTGAGTCAGAAGGGGTAGTTATTCATGGCAAATCATCAAAATGACTTGATGCCCAATCTTCAGCTGTAGAGGGGCCTTCACCAGGATCAGAACAAGGTGTGTGTGTTTTATTGAGATGCTTTCTAAACCCGGAAAAAGTGCCATAAACTTGAGAACAACCAGCCTGACCGCATTTAAGGCGAAGTGTTTTACCTGAACAATGTCCGTGGATTAGCTTTAAGTGTTTTATCAGGGAATTAGAATTTGCCTGGGAGCTTTTGCAAATAAAACACAACATTTCAGTGTTAGCTCAATACAATATTAGAGCCCTCAAAACAATCTCAGTATCAACTCAATTCAGCATCCGAGCCCTCAACTCTGCAACCCTAGGATTCACCTTAGTGTTTTCCACATCGATTTCATAAATCGTGGTTTGCAAGAAGTTGTACACATTCACCAGATCCTGGTTGTAGGAGGCAGAGATGTTCACAAGTCTTTTTTTGCAAGTCCAAGTCAAGTCTCAAGTCTTTGGTCACGAGTCCAAGTCAAGTCTCAAGTCTTTGTGGGGTGAGACTTGATCACGTCTCAAGTCTTTGGTCACGAGTCCAAGTCAAGTCTCAAGTCTCTAAAAAATCAAAGTCTCATGTCTCTTCTGGTTGTAATAAGCCTTCTATTGTCTGCTGCTATCCAGTCTGTTAAGAATACTGCACAGCTATATCTAAGAAATTCAAAGCATTTACTGTATTAGTGTCACTCCTATATCTATTAGCATACAGTATCAGTACTGATTAGTTGTTTGCTATATGATCACTTTAAACAGGCTATTGCAATGCAATATGAGGAAAAACATCACACTTTAGCTAAATGCAAACAACTTATAAGCAAAACACTTCAGAATCAAAAATCAGTATCACAAATACTTTATTAATCCCCCGCAGGGAAACTGTGTTAAAAGTACTTCAAAGTAAACATTTGTTCTGTGCCATTTGCAACTAAAAAACTATTGCTGCAATATTATCTGAAATATACTGAACTGGTGATATTAAAAAATGACCTGTTCCAAAAGAGATATCTACCATTAACACCATTTACCAGCCAAATGCTGGTAAATCATGCAAGTGGCTGGTACTGTATGTTGCACGCACCAGCCACAAATAACAATGGCAATCTATTGAGTGGCTGGTAACATTTCAACATTCACTAGGCTAGCCATTTGGCCAGTGGACAAAAATGTTACAATTTGACCTCTGCAACCGTATTGTTTAATTACACTGGGTCTCTAATTACATCTTTTAAGTCTACTATAAATAAACATATTCCTCTATCCTCTCACTCAAACCCAGTGTAATGGTAACCTGATAAACCTGTAACATTAACGTTACGTGGTCAACAATAAACCTGTAACCTGCCTATAAACCGACAGATGTATTGATGTATGTAACTATGTATTTTTCTACGTTTAACGTTAGCCAGTAGATGGTGGCAGCGGAACGTAATGATTAACGTTACCGACCTTTTTTATGTCATGTCAAGAGTTGGATGTCAACGCCACTCAACGCAAACAAGTGTGACAAGCAAACATTCACTCATCTTTTCAAATATTCAGTTACAAAGCTAATAGCAAGCTAAGTTAACATTACAAAGCTGATGCTGAGCTAAACATGTTTGCTAACCGTCCATATGCGTTAATGTGACTGACCTCTCCGGGTGAGTTTTCAAGTGCCTGATGAAATTTGACGTTGTTGCACCAGCATCCTTGATTTTAATATTGCAGACTTTGCAGTGTGCGCTCCTTTTGTTGGTGCCGCCGGCGTTTTGTTCGAAGTTTTTATAGTTGAACCTAATTCCAAGCGGTACAGCTGCAGGTGTGCCGCCGGTCGCCATGCTGTTACCATGATGTTAATGTTAAAGGTGGGGTAGGTACGTTTGAGAAACCGGCCCGAGATACACTTGTTATATTCCATGGAATGCTCTTAACATCCCGATAGCCGGCCCGGCTAAAGTAACTGGATGGCCTACCTGCCTGTCAGCCTCCCATCGGGGCACAAACTTATCTCGTGCCCTCATTGGTCATGTGCGCGTTCGTGTGTGTTGGAGGAGGGGCTCTGTGAGGAAGTGGCAGATTTTCTCCGGTTGTGTATTTTCAAATTCTAGCGATCTCGAGCCGGTTTCTCAAACTTACCTACCCCACCTTTAATACGCCAAAAATAGAAAACACAATGATTGTTCACGAGTCCAAGTCGAGTCCGAAGTCTTTTGAGCAGGAGTCCAAGTCAAGTCTGAAGTCTCTGTGTGTGCGACTTAAGTGCGACTCGAGTCCGAGTCACAGACTCGAGTCCCCATCTCTGGTAGGAGGTACCAAAGACGAAATGATCTTTGAAAAGCTCATCAATACAGGCAAGACAGTCTGGTGACTTACATGGTATTGCGTGTTTGTCAATCACAATGAAGTACTTGTGAATCACACTCCTCTGGGTCCCCACAGCAAGCAGATAGGGTTGACGGCTCTCCATGATGCTGTCCAGATGCCCCTGAATGCTGGTCCCAGTCTGTGACAGAAGAACTTAGTTAGCCTTATTAAAATAATAAACGATTCACAAACTGTTTAAGAAGATGCATTTAAAATTACACAAATACCTTATCTTACCTTGATTTATGAACTTTAATAAAATTCTCAGGATTGTGAATGTGGACTAAACAGTAAACTTTCTTTTAATTTCATTGAACTGTTACCTCACCTTGAGAAACTTCACAAGATGCTCACTGGCTTGTCTGGCTGAGAGCTTTCCTGGTCTCTTGCGGCCCTGAGTTGACGGTGGCAGAAGGTGCACAAGGACCATAAGGGATGACATATCGCTGTCCCATCCTGAAAAAACAAGTACAAATGTGTAAACAGTCATTCCATTTGGCCTTAAAACTAATTATCCGTTCAATGAGAACAAATATTTTATTCCATTGTACCATTTTCCACTTCTGTTGTGGATCCAGCATTTTGAACCAGGTCTTGAAGGTCGCCTGTCTGTGTGAGGCCACGGCTTTGGTCAAGGACTTTCTTCTTTCTTCTTGGCCACTTTTCCAGGAACTTTGCAGAGGTGACATCACCAAACAGAAGATTAAAGTCCTGTTCAATCTGCAGACAAGATGGAATAAGACAGAAAAGTAGACATAAGGGTCATGAAAGATTTCACATCCCTAACCAGGCTTTTGTAGAACAGTAATAAAGCAGTCAAAGATCCACATACCATTCCTGGTATGTCTAGGAATCTTGGAAACGCAGTGAATATTTCAGAAGACTTGACTGGGTCATGAAGCATCTTTTGGCGATATGTGAAGGTCTGCTTCATCTTCTCCTTGACAATTGCTTCATCAGCTGAGTGCTTCATCAGTGCGATAGCCTCGCAACACAGGCTTTCAGTGGTTAGACAGTTTGCCTCTGTGAAAGGGCCTCTATCAGCTTTTGGACCACCTGTAACAGAGGTGGAATGTTTACTGAATACTGTGTTTGACTGCTCTTTACATACATATTACATTTTGTTTTAAGTTATGTCATCAGATGAAAGTAGATTAATTTGATACAGAAACAGAATAAATACAAACTACAAAAGAGTACAAGATTTAGAAAAACAAGCGTATACATTACATTATTCTCCAATCATGTGTTATAAATTAGATTGAATATCCACCTACAATACCAATCACATACCTGTTAGTGACTGACGCAGGGTCTTCTTTTGTCCCTCTGATGCTCCCTTTTGAACAAATTTCAGTCTCCATGCCAGGTACCCACTACCATCTTCCGCATTGTAATAATGCTCCTAAAGTAAAAGGGTGTAATTCAGTTTGATTAGCAGGTTAAATATAGTTGTTATCTCCTTAAAACTACACACTGAACTGGGCATTAATACCATTTAAGGAAAGCTTTAGGAGAGATGACAGATATGGTGGGAATACAGAAATGTTAATAGCTCTTTTATGGAGGTTATTCCCTATCTTTATTCAAGAGTGTGGTCTTTCAATTTGAGAGTATACTTTATTGATTTCAGTGCAAGTGTTTGAGCAGGAGAAGAGCAAATCTAAGTGCAAGCAGGCGCTATTTGGAGTGCGGAGGACAGGGTTTGAGGGAAATAAATACAAAATCTGAACGTGAAATCAAGAAATGATGCTCTCAAATTGAAAGAGCACGCTCTTGAATAAAGATCGGGAATAACCTCCATACTCTTTAGCTGAACTGGAAACAGTTCATTACAACAGTGTAATAATTTCTAAACCCTTATGGCAATTTTGGTAACGAGCATTGTCCACATCGAGACGGGTAAAGTTTAACCACACCTCGGAGCGCGTTCTCTCCGCCTCCTGTGTGTGTGTGTGTGTGTGTGTGTGTGTGTGTGTGTGTGTGTGTGTGTGTGTGTGTGTGTGTGTGTGGCTCATAGACTGTATCAGAGCCATATAATAGAAGAGTTACGACAACGGAAGTCCAAAAACGGTTATCGTCACGTGGTTCATGTAGAAGAGGATCGTTCCCCGGAAGTTCATGGCGGGCAATGTGAATGCATTGATAACAGGAGATAGAACTACGATTGTTGGTAATTATTAGTGAATAAAGGTTTTGATTTGCAATATTTATACAACAAATCGATATGTGTATGTATTTACATCAATATGTTTTAAAAAATAAAATAGAATTTGCTAATATTAAGTGATAATATTAGGATTAGTGTGAACAACTAGTTTACATGTTAGGCTAACAGTGCCTTGGTTAAAGAGCCTGTTGCTGTTAATTTATAGCTTTGAATTCTTTAAAACCAATATTATCTTCTTAAACTTGTATGGTAGTCAGGAGCATCACTTTCTAATGTGTATTGATATATTTAGAGGGAGGGGATCTAAAGTAATGCTTTAAAATTCAGATTAGATTAATGTCTACCATTTTCTTAAATTCATGATAGTTTCAGTAATCCCATGGTAATTGAGGACACAAGTTATCTAAATGACTAATGTCATCTTTATGGCTTTCAGAAAGGACAGGAGACCGACAGGTCCTACCAAAGGACTAGCAGCAGCAGCAGCAGCAGGATGATGATGATGATGATGTTAAATGTGTTGTTTTAGGAACATCCGTTGCAAATATATGGAATTCAATAAACATTGAATAGCATATCATGCAGTTTGTCTGTGCCTTTTCCTCCGTGTTGTCCTGGTTTGCTGTGCTGCCTCCTAGTCGCCACCATGGTTTGCTGTGCTGCCTGGGGATACTCAAATTGCTCCGAGAAAGGAGTACGAATGTACGGCTTCCCCACTGACACAGAGCGGAGGAAAAAATGGCTGACTCAAGTCAGCAGGAGCAATTTCACGACCAACAGCAAAAAATATGGGAGGTAATTATATACAAACACTGCATTTGCACTTTTTCACAAAGTTGAGACTCAGGGTGCAGGGTGAGGGTCTCAGTGCAGGTATTCAGGCTCCATTGAATCCCCCTCTGGTTCTTGTGCTGAAAGAGGGATAAACAGACAGGAGAAAGGGTTATACACACCTATATAGCACACCTATTGGATGGGAAATTGCCTTGGGGAGATAAGTTGTGGTCTTTGTTCCCAACTGAAGTTATGGAACTTTATAATTTGTGAGTTTAACAAAGTATGACAAATGGCATCTGTAACAGATGTGATATGAATTTCTATAAAGTTGTCTCACATTGTTGGTCATTTGTATATACAGTATGTAATGAGTATAACATGTCCAGTAAGTATAAAGTGTTTCCAAATACTGTGTATTCAACCACTATGGAATATGTATGTGGGCAGACAAGATTCAGACACAGTTGTTCTGTGTGTGAAGTAACCTCAAGTCACTCCGCAGGCACATTTTGATGCAGACCAGTTTGTCAAGACAAAAAAGGGCAAGACTAGGCTGAGAGCAGAGGCTATACCCACCATCTTCGTGCATCGCCCTGTGGTCAAAAAGAGAAGGGCCCCTGCACCACGATTCACCCCGGGACCTGTATCTACAAAGCCCATAGCTCATGATCACAGCTATAGTGTGAAAGGTGACACAGGTATAATAAGTATGAACTCTTAGTAACAAAAGTAATATTTGTTATTTTTAAGTGGTATAATATTTAAAATGTTCGAAAATTTACAGTGCCATGTCTTCTACTTACATTAGTCTCAAAGATTGAGGGAAGAAGGGATGAGGAGACTGAGAGAAAGGAAAGTGAGGGTGAAGAAAGAGAGGACATGGCTAGTGAGGAGAGACAGGGAGGGTGGACACCACCCACTCAGCCAGCAGCCAGTCAGCATACGAGGGAACCAGCAGCCAGTCAGCATACGAGGGAACCAGCAGCCAGTCAGCATACGAGGGAACCAGCAGTCAGTCAAACAGATCTATTACAACAATTAAAGAGAAAATTAAAGAGCCAAGAAGGAATCACCAAAAAAGCAAAGGCTGCACTAAGAAAAATCAGGAAGGAAAATGCAGCTCTCAAGAAAACAATGAAAATTAAAACTGCGGTCGCACTTGTGCGCGCAGTGATGAGCGGGCCCTCGCGCCCGTGCGCCTGTCGGGGAGGGCAGCCGGTCGCCCCGGCGTCAAGCAGACGCACGCGAGTCCTGGGAAATGAGCCGTTTCTCATTTCTATAATTTTCGCGTCCCAGACTCCCAGGTCCTCCGGCAGCGACCCGGAAACGGATGTCGGCGCGCCGTCTCGAAGGAAAACAAATTTCTCTAAAGGCTCGTCGAGGATCGATTATGGAGGAGGCTGTCTGGAGGAGCCGTAACCGAGGATACACTGAAGTATTCTCCTGAGACGATTTCAGCCAACAGTGATGTTTAAAAGTGGTGTGACGCATGGCTGGACTTCTGTCAACGAAGCACAGCTCTGCAAACTGTTCCCGTTGTGATTATAAGTTATTTGAGATGATCAAATGTGCATCAGACTTTCTGCCCTTTACCGTTTGTTTACTCACTAATCACTAGGGGTGTAACGGTTCACAAACATTTCGGTTCGGTACGTACCTCGGTTTTTTGGTCACGGTTCGGTTCGGTACGTTTTCGGTACAGCAGAATTTTTTTTCACAAAACAAAACATATATATTTTTGTATTATTATTATTAAACTGTGAATAATGTATTCACTCAAATAAATACAAAATATAATAAAATAAACATTAAGGTGCAGCATTTCGATGAACTGAAATAATCTGTATTTGAACTTTACTGTACTAGTACTCACAAAACATAAACTATTAGTTTTGGGTTTTTAATTATTATTAAACTGTGAATATTCACTCAAATAAATACAAAATATAATAAAATGAACATTAAGGTGCAGCATTTCGATGAACTGAAATAATCTGTATTTGAACTGTACTGTACTAGCACCTAAGCAGCCAGTTTGACATTAGGACTTGCTTGTCATTGTATTTTCATGTTTTTTTAAAGAAAAATTAACTTGTCCACATTGCTTGCCGAAAGGGCAGATCTGCTGGCACTAACAATGTCTCCTGATGTGGAGAAAACCCTCTCGCTAGGGACAGAGGTAGCAGATACAGCCAGGTAGCGCTTTGCTAACATGGCAACATAAGGATATTTGGTGTTTGTAATAGCTTTGGCTCGGTCTGATCTTGTTGCGAGTGGTGGAGGCTTAAATGCTAGTGGGAGTTGGGTTTGCACTTCAGTCTTTTTTCTTTTGGTACCGGTGATATTCACGTTCAGGTGATGCCTTTTCAAGAGTGTGCAAGTTTGATGTATTGCCAGCCGCGTAACCAATTTTAGTTGAACAATGCCAACAAACAGCTTTGGTTCAGTCCACCTGTCTTTGTCCGTCATCCTTGTACGTAACTGTGAAACCAAAATGTTCCCAAACCGGAGACTTCAATGATGCTGGAGGATTTTCGAGCTCAACTTTATCTGCGTTCGCCATTAATTTTTGACAGTTCCTCAAATTACTGACTACATTTGAACGCATCCCTCTGACCAGCTCTCATAGTATGCCTCTCATCCAATGAAATGACTTGCTCGCTCTATGACGCGTTGAACCCAATGTGAGCAAATTACTCTGAATGCTGCAACGCAGCACCTGAGATTACTTCCAAAAAGTTATTCACGTTCTCAATTTTTTACGTTTAACGTTATATTCGTTCGGTACACTTCGGTACACACCTGTACCGAACCGAAGGGCCCGTACCGAATAATTTCGGTACGGGTACATGTACCGTTACACCCCTACTAATCACATGTCCCCTGGATGTTAGGCTATTTTTTTTTCAATACAACTGCTTTCATTGTGATGCGATGTTTACAGTGAGAACAGCTGCTGAGGTCAGTGCAGAAAGCAGAACAGTGTGTATAATATATATTGCTCAATAATAAATGTAACAGGCCTACATTTCACACTTTATTTGTAGGCTTTAGGAGATATCTACAAATAAAGAGTAGGGTTAGGGAGTGTATAGGTGTCTGTTGTAATGAATATGCCGCTAGCAAAGGGCGTTGTTGGACTAACAGTAGGTGTGTGTGTGTGTTTGTGTGTCTGTTTGTGTGTGTGTGTGTGTGTGTGTGAGAGTTGATGTGCCAGGCAAACAGGCAGGTCTCAGTAGCTTATCTGACATATAATTGGTCAAAAATGGTACATTCTCCGTTAGCCTACAAGCTCCCCGTTTGAGCGAAGGACTATTCCTTCTCAATGTAGCATGACATTGGATATGCGCTGAAGTTGTCCTGGATTGGAATTTTTCCGATCATTCCCCTATGAGGAGTTTGCAGAAATGTCCTTAAAATGCATGAGAAACACACATTTTGTGAAATGACCCACTTTCTGGAGGGCGGGGCTGATAAAAGCAAATTTGAAATATGTCCGCAATCATAATAGCAATGTGCATACAGCGTTTTGTGAATATCGGAAAAAACTATATGCGAGTAGTTTGGAGTAATTTGCGACATGTAAATCGTCAAAAATGGTGTATTCGCTGTTAGCTTGTGACCTCCATGATTGAGCTCTCAAAACATTTCTTCGCAATTTAGCATGATATTGGATAGGGGCTGAACTTGTCCTGGATTGGAATTTTTCCGATCACTTCCCCAGGAAGAGTTAGCAAAGATATGCTTAAAATGTATTAAAAACGCAAATCTTTCAAAATAGCCAACTTTCTCGGGGGCGGGGCTAATGAAATGCAATTTGAAATATGTGTGCAATCATAATAGTAATGTATATACAGCGTTTCGTGAATATGGGAAAAACTATATGCGAGTAGTTTGGAGTAATTTGCGACATGTAAATCGTTAAAAATGGTGTATTAGCTGTTAGCTTACGACCTCCACGAGTGATTTTTCAAAAATGTGCTCCGCAATTAAGTATCATATTGGATAGGGGCTGAACTTGTCCTGCATTGGAATTTTTCCGATCATTCCCCTAGGACATGGGTATTCAACTAAAATTCAACGAGGTCCAGTTAGAGAAAATCTCCTCATGCAAAGGTCCGGAACATCAAAATGTCTAACTTGCTTCATGAATTAGTGTGATATATATTGAAGTGACCTGTAGCTTTATCAACGTCTGCATGTAATCAACAACTGACTGCCAATCAAATAAAGAAAGTACAATTCAAAAACAACAATATTTATTGTCAATGAACATTGAACTATACAGATATACAGTAAATACTGTGGATATGTGTAATGTTCCTCTTGGGCTGCATTTACAAATAAAATAGAGAAAATAAATAAAATAGCTTTTGAAAATATGTGCATCTTAAAAGTGCTTAATTTTAGATAAATAAAATAAAGTGTAGCAGCAGCTTGAGTTTCCCTTTTTCTTTGTTAACCGTTTCACATCATGACTTAACAGTTTCAGACGATTATAGAACAATATCAGTCTTTACACATCATAACAATTTAACAGTTTTAAAGTTTCTCTTTCTTTCCCTCTTATATTGCAGTCCCTCACTCACTTTTTTTAAATTCAGTGTAAGAATTGAGCTTGAGCTTGTCCTGCCAGGAGTTTGTAAATCTGGGCCGACATGGAGTCAGGGCTATTCTCATACACATGCAGGTGCTCATTGGTTACAGTGATGCAAACACAGGTATGGTGAAAAAAGAGAGAACTATTCGAAGCAGAAAAAAACAGCGTAATATACCATCTGACAAAGGCCTGTGCTATAATGCTTCAATTAACTGGCTATTCTTTATAATATACTCAGATCAATAGGAGACAGAGATGTTAAGTTATAAATCGAGGGTTTTTATTATTATTTACAGCAGGGGTGGGGAACCTTTTTCCTTTCAATTTTTACAACATCCTCTGAGGGTCGTACAAATTATTGAACTCAACCTCTGCTTAAAAAAACTAAAATCACAGCCCATTCATTTGGCCTTTCTTTCATGCTGTGCAAAGAAAAAGCAACCTCTTAATCCAGATATCTCACCATGACTCACGTATGCATGCATGTGCACGGTGTGGCATGACCACCAAAACAGAAAGATATGGACACAAGATGTGTGCAAATGTATTTAGTATCCTATCCATGTGAACATGATTTAAGTTGGGGGGGACCTCCTCTAGGGGGGTCCGGGGGCATGATCCCCCGGGAAGATTTGTTTTTAAATATTGAAGTTAAAAACATCAATCTGGTGCACTTTGAGAGCAACATTAAGAGATCTATGGATACATCTCTCAACGCCCATATGAAACAGAACTGTAAGCATATTTTTCTTTTTGGATATTTTACAAATCACTCCCATTTTAAACTCTATTCTTGTTATTTTAACAACTTTTTTGTTACTGTCATATAGTATTTTATACCTGTTTTTCATTTAGTCTCATTAATAACTATATTGATCATATCAAGGTGTGCCTTAACCTCACTGAGCTGAGGTTATTTGAGCCTCTCAGGAAAGAGCTCTCTTCCACCTGGTTGTAGAAAAGCTCTTTAAATTTGTTAGCATAGCTAGCTAACCAGATGCTAATAACAACAGATCGCCACTGTGCTTACAACTAAAGACACAGCCACGCAAACACTGCGGCATGTGTACGGCTCCTTATGGGTATTGCAATATTTGAAGGGCTGGAGCGGCGTTCTGGTGTCAGCACTCCTTTCAGACGAGACATATACCACGTGAAGACACGTTACGCTCGTGTTGTGTTCAAGGAACCTCTCCTTGGCCAGGAAAAAACAGGTACTCGCTTGTTTAATTATTTTTGCGGTCTAGATTTCTTCTTCTTTTTTGAAGTGAGAAGTTGTCCGTCAGTCAGACTGACGGACGGACTCCCCCCCCCCACCCCCAAAACGAAAACTCTTCGGTTCTCCACGAATTACACAAGTCACCCAAATCAGCGTTAAAAAACGGGAGGGGCCGAAAAATCCCCTATTAATGTTTTGATTATAGCTCCGGGTCCGTATAGGTCGGCGTCTGGGTCCGGATCCGGACCGCGGTCCGCCTGTTGCCGACCCCTGCCCTAGGAGGAGTTTGCAAGAATGTGCTAAAAATGCATGAAAAACGCACATTTTTCAAAATGGCCGACTTCCTGGGGGGCGGGGCTAATGGAAGGCAATTTGAAATATGTGTGCAATCATAATAGCAATATGTATACAGCGTTTCATGAATATCGGAATAACTATATCCGAGTAGTTGAGTAATTTGCGACATGTAAATCGTCAAATTGTGTATTCGCTGTTCGCTTACGACCTCCACGATTGAGCTATCAAAAATGTTCTTCTCAATTTAGCATCATATTGGATAGGGGCTGAACTTGTGTTGGACTGGAATTTTTCCAATCATTCCCCTAGGAGGAGTTCGCAAGAATGTGCTTAAAATGCATGAAAAAGGCCCATCTTTCAAAATGGCCGACTTCCTGGGGGGCGGGGCTAATGGAATCTATTTACAAATATGTCCGCAATTCCATGAGGAATGTCTGTGCCAAAATTCGTGAAGTTCTGAGAAACTATATGTGACTACCACACAATAGAGGGCGCTAGTGAGCAGTTTTTTTGAAAGATTACGGTTTTTTTTTTACATTCTCGAAAAGGTTGTGGGCTCTGACGTGTGTTCCAAGTTTTGCGTCCGAAGCTCATTTTATGCTATCGCAATTTAAAAAAAAAGTATAGGCCACGCCCACATTCTGGATTTGTTGCGACACTTTATATCTCAGTTCGTAGTCACCCCCAGAGTATGTGTAAAAAATAAATAAAAAGATTCGTCAATCCGTTCTTGAGTTATAAATTGGTGGTGTTTTTGGCACCCTCTATAGTCCAAAATATAAATTATTTGGTGTGCCTATTCCCCAACACAGATTGAACCTATCTACCAAAATGTGTGATGTTTGGATACATTGTTGATGATTTATGAGCATTTATTTCTAAGCCCCGCCTTATTGCGTGTACGTTTTGATTGACGGCGGCAATATTTATCGTCCTAACATGCTCATTTTCTACGGTAATGTGTCTGACCCGCCACCGATGCTGTATACGAAGTTTGGTGTTGAAAAACTGAAAATTGAAATTTAAGTGAATATTTAACTGTTTTGAACATTATGCTAATTTAAATTTTAAAAAATGTAGGCGGAGCTTAGGGTTCCAAGAGGATTATTTGTAGAGCAGATCCACCCGAATATGTGGCGCTAGCGAGCACGTTGGAATATTTAACCCATTGACTCCAGAATATTGTATTTTTCACCAGTCCTGGCGTCCGTGCAAAATTATAAAACTTTGTCAGCGTCCTAAAAGCCTCAAAAACAGGAAACGCCAGCAGAAAAATAATAATTCCACCAATAGGTTCCTCGCACTTCGTGCTAGGACGCCGTTGGGTCCTAGTGCTCCGTGCTCGGGCCCTAATTAGGGACAAGAAATATAAGAAAACGTTTTCAAAAGACCAACTGAAGGCATTAGGCAGACTCACCACAAAGGGGATGAAATGGAGCAATGAGACAATTAAGAAGGCTTTAAAAATGTGCTTTGCGAGCGGACCAACGGGTTACAAAACTCTGCAGGAATTGAAGATTCCCCTTCCAGGAATAAGGACACTGCAAAGAAGGATGCAATGTGTTACGTTTGAGCCTGGTGTGTTGACAGAGGTCTTTAATTTCCTAAAATTGAAGGCAGATAGATTGACAGACCTTGAAAGGGAGTGTGTGTTGACCTTGGATGAAATGGCAATCACACCAAGTGTGGAGTTAGACATGATTACAGGCAAACTGTACGGTGATGTGACTTTACCAGGTCACACAGGGGTGGCAACACATGCTTGTGTGTTTATGTTGGCTGGAAACACAACACGGTGGAAGCAAGTAGTGGCATATCATTACACTGGCAATTCTACCAATGGAGCAGAGTACAGGCCAATCATTATTGATATAATACAGAGGGCAGCATCCATAGGGCTACATGTGCTTGATGTCACCACCGACATGGGTACACTGTAAAAAATATTTTGGATTGTAGTTCCTTTAACTCATTTATGTGAGTCAGGTCACCTACATTTGGCCAAAAAGTTGAGACAACTAGAAACGTCAAGTTTGAATCCATTCAACTTGTCTGTGAAATAAAAATAGTACACTCAATTCAGAATGATGAGTTTGCTCAGCTTTTGCACATGCGCAGAACACTGCCCCTGCAAAATTGTGTGTGTCAACCCGTGCATCCAGCATCCTCCCTCACCTCATGGAACAAATTGAAAACTAAGCCTGCGCGGTGCGGTTGAAATTGTGAAGAATTAGAAGAAGAATTACAAAAGGTGAGTTAATAATTGCTTTTTTCCGAGTTTAATGTTCAAATGTACCTATATATGTATAACGTTTATTAGAGGCTAAACCTAACTAGCCACGGTGGCCGTGTTTCCCCTCTTAGTTAGTGTAGCTAGCTAACGTTAGCTAGCAAGTGAATTCAGTCGTTGCAAGAGCCAAAATGTGCATGGGGGTTTCAGAATGGTTTAGTTTCCTGGGATATATTCAAGATTCAACATCTGTATTGGCCATGTACATGCTTCACACATACTAGGAATTTGTATAGGGCAGTGGTTCTCAAACTTTTTCACCTGGCCAGCTACTTTCAAAATGACCAACGGTTAACTGGGTGGGGTTGCTATGGCGTTTACTAGGGATGCTCCGATCAAACAAAACAACACATTATTACATTCAAACTAACTACTTATAGATGAAGTACATCATTCAAAAGTTTAGATTCACTTTGGATAATAACACGGGAGAAACGGAGGCTCTATTTTCCTCTCTCTTCCGACAGCCAGTCAGTTTCAGACTCATGCAGCTCGCTAATCCGGTAATGAGTGACGAATAAACATATTTATAACTAGTTTAGCTTGTTCCAGAGGTAGATAAAAATAGTTAAGTGTGTTAGGTCTAACTTGTGTGTGTGTGTGTGTTCCGCTCAACGGTCCCTCACAACAGGAGGAGCTGCGGCGGTGATCATGTAGAGCTGCGTGTGGCGGAGGTTGAAAGCAGATGGCCAGCATTGTTTTCAGAAAGACAAGTGAGTATAAAGCTTTCACATGTACACCCCCTCTTTATAATTGAAGAATAATTTTAAAGAATTGTTATTTGTCATTAGGGGTGCAACAACTAATCGACTTAATCGATTACCAAATTAGTTGGCAACTAATTCAGTCGTCGATTCGTTGGTGACGTCATCACATGTGTTCTACACACCCGGTTAAACTCCAACGTTATCGCTCTTTTTTTATCGATACAGGAGACATTTAAAAACATATGTCATATGTATTATTGCTACATAAACATTATATCGCAGTCTTAGTGTCGCCAACTCCGTTTCTAATATGCAATATGACTACAAAATGCGTCTATAATGTATTTTCGATCTTCCCCAATTCAGACGAGAGATCTCTCCCCCGCCTGCTTGCGAGGGGGCGGGCGGCAGTTTACACACACGCAGTGGCTACATGCATGCAACACACACACGGAGGAGATGGCGGAGAGAACGCGCTCCGAAGTGTGGTTAAACTTTAGCCGTCTCGATGTGAACAATGCTCGTACCAAAAGTGCAATAACAGTTTATAATGTTAAGGGTAACGTTTTCCACGTCAGGTGTTATGTATGCTAGCAGCAACACATGGAGTTAACTCAGTTATAAAAACATGGGTTAATGATTAGAGGTAACAGAGTTATTTATTTTGTTAAAGTTTCAGCTATTCTGTTTACAGTTCTGTCATCACATTATTTAATATGATTGTTAAAACATTGTTGTTTCTTTTTGATGTGAAATATTATTTATTTAATTTAAATAAAAAGCAATGTTAGTTTTGTTCACAATTTGTTTAGTTAGTTTACCTTATTTCTTGTCAAAAGAACCGTTAATAGCCTACTATCGTTAAAAGGACCGGATCGATAAGCAGTATCGATATAAGTAGTAGTACAGTTAAAACCTTAACGAGCCGATTAATCGATTAATCGTTTCATTAATCGATAGATTAATCGATTATCAAATTAGTCGTTTGTTGCAGCCCTATTTGTCATACAGCTTTGACACATCAACACACTGCGTGCAGTGGGAGGCGACACATCAACACAAAAACACATGTACAATGAAATGTGCTCTGCTTTTCACCCATCTGTGCTGTCCTTCGTCCAAGGGCAGCCAAGGAGCAGTGGGTTGTCTGCAGGGGCCGCTCCCTGTCCAATCTTGGGTCAGGGACGAACAGGAGAGCAATCTATTCTTCTGAATGTTTTAATATTGGGGTTCTGTTTTGGTCCCTTACAGATTGCTGCTGAGTTCACGCGTCTTGTGGCTTGCTGACCTCCCCAAGTCCTTTCTTTCTGGACTCGACCGGCATTTGCCAAGACTGCTCGAGTTGTACAAAGCACTGAGAGAGACGCGACACAAAGATTCACCGTCTGCTGGAGTCTGAAGTAAGTCAAGAAGTTGCTGTTAGATTGCTGCTAGACCGCCCCGTTAATACAGTGATGTCTTTACATGCCGGAGACCAAACTCTTTTATTTTTTATCTCGGTGAACATTTTTAGTTTTTGAAAGACTAGCTAATAAATATGGATTGAAGCAGAATATTTTGTTTTGATAAAAACATGTTTGTCTATGATGAAAATTAATACATCTATCTTTTTTACAATAATGTTGACTTTTGGATCTTTACAATGCCATAAAAACACATCCAAGCAACACATTAATGTAACAGATCACATGTAATATAGTCAGATCTATCCGTTGCTCTAGGTGGGCCAGTTGATATATAAGCCTATTCATTTAGCATTCACACAGTCGGTGATATTTTGCCAGCTGTCCTTTCTGCATTTGTCCGTTTAAACTGTGTTGCTTTTAGCCGGGTTTATGATTTAACTTCTTGGTTCTTACGATCTGCGAGCACCATGCTGTGATTGGTCAGTAGGCGGCGCTTTTGTACGAGTTGATCTGATATCACGAACATAACCTGCTCCGGAGCAGGTTAGGCATTCAGCATAAGTTACCGCGTTGATCTATCCCAGTAAGAAGTGAACCACCTTCGTAGTACAGAAACCCAGGGTTAAACCTGAAGTGACCTCGCTAACCTCAATCCTGCTTCGTAGTACAGGCCCCTGGTCTTTCTAGTTTATTTTCTTGATGCCTGTTTTGATGTTTTTGCAGAACTCCAACCAGAACAGAAGGTCTGCAGCACTTCTTGGACTTGCCATATTTCATGAAGGATCCCTCCAACTTCATCAAGTTCTGCCGAGGTACGTTTCAAACTTAATAAGAGATGAGTTCCTTAGTGTTAATGTAGCACCCACCTTGACAGGCCATGTTCTTGCAGATGAATTTCATCTGTTGCCATCAGGGCGTAGATATGCTCTACCTGCTCTTAAGACTAATCGCTTTTCAAAATCATTCATCCCCTCTGCACTCAAACTTATACATTCTTGGTAGGTTTTTTTAACTTGGACTATTTATTTATTTATTTATTGTGATGCTATGTGAAACTACTTATCGTGTAAATTGGAATGATCACATCTCTGCCCCCGGGTGTATCTATCTGTGTGTTTTTCTTCCTGTATGTTCCCTCCCTGTACATGACATAAGCTGCTCACAACCAATTGCCCCTCGCGTGATTTAATAAAGTTGTTGATTGATTGATTAGTTATTCAATGTTTTCTGATATAATTCAGGTCACTGACTCAGAGGCGCGCGGCAGCTGTAAACGGAAGTGGATGTTGGCGTACTGATCGTCACAGAAGAACGGGAGCCGGCAGCCCCTACCAAGGAATATTGCGGATGTTGCTGTGATCCTGGAGGGGCGCATTGTTTTGCGCAAGCTGCGAGATGTACCAACCGGCTTTGCTGTGCTGATGGGCATACTTTACAGCCTCAACATTGATTATCCTAAGGGACTGAAAAATACCTTTGAGGTCATTCAGAAGGTAATCATGGACATTGGGGGAGGCACCTGCTCTGCTCGGGCTCATGGACTGCGAAACAAATTGCTTCAGGGCACAATATAGAGATGTGGTTCCCTTCCCTGTCTGGGTTCCACCTTAAGGTTATTTAATGTGGTTATTTGATGTGCTGCACAACTCCAAGGCAGCCAGCAAGACTTGTTCTGTTCCAGCTAAACTGCATTACAAATGTTTAACAATTTCCATTTAAACAGGGTGCTGGATTTTCCCTCTGTTGTTAATTTTGGAATTATATGTTAGCTTGTTATTTTATGAAATGATAATATATCTGTCAAGTATAGAGTGCCACAGTGATGCATCCTAAAACCCGGAAGTAAGCTGCACATGGTTCCTTCGACAAAAAGCAATGCAATTTCTCCATAGGATTTTGGAAAATAGCTCGAAATAAGGTCTGTGGTTGAAACACGTTTAAGAGACAGATCACGTTTTGTTCAGCCGGATAATCTCCACATGTCTACCCTATTTATATAATTTTCTAATCATAAATATAATCGATAGATTTATGATTGATAGATTTATGATTAGAAAATCATGAAAGTAGGGTAAACATGATATTATCCAGCTGAACAAAATTTGATCCGTCTCTTAAATGTGTCTCAACCACAGACCTTATTTCGAGCTATTTTCCAAAATTCTATGGAGAAATTGCATTGCTTTTTTGTCGAAGGAACCGGAAGGAGTTTACATCCGAGTTTTAGGACGCGTCACTGTGGCACTCTATACATGGTTTATACAGATTCGGTTAAAGGCACAACTTTTCATTGTTTATCCACGTAATATTAACCAATACAATATCTGTTTGCTGAACTGTAGCATGTTTTTAAGTTTTGGCTTGTTTGCAGTTGGATAGATGTTTCAAAGAAAGGCGTTGCCTTTAAACATATATACTCGAGGCATAGTTCGTTGTTCTATTAATAATGTGCTGCTGATGTTCCGCCTTGAGCTACTGCACTTTCAACAAAGTTACTACATTATGAATAAATGTATGTTTTGATTGTAATTGTTTCAGAAATTCACTTCACCAGTTTGAAAATGTTGGATTCGGTAGCCAGAGCAATTGTTAATTCAAAAAAGTTTTCTGGAATTTAAGATTGCTAGACCAGACAACTTTTCTATGTTCACTTGAACATAAAGTCAAGTTTAAACCACTTTAATAACTTTGTTGGTACTGCTTAAAACGAATAAGTTGATGAGACTTAGGGTAGTCTATCAATTGAACTAATTATTCTAAGTTTAAGACACTTAAGGGTGAGTTGAGAGAATTTGAGAAAAGTTGTTGATGCAACAAAAATATTTGTTCATTTGACAAAAAAAAAGAAGTTCACCAAATGGTTTACTTGCTTTATTTAGAGTCCTGTGAAACTTGTTTTTTTAAGTTGGAGAAATGTAATTGAGAGTTGAAATGACTTGATATCCTTTCCTGGCTAAACTTAATTGTAAGTTGAATTTACTTGAGATACTTTCCTGGCCCTAATCAAAAATTTTAAGGCAACAGGGTTACAATTATTTTATAGTTGAGTCAACTTGTATTTTTTTACAGTGCTAGCCCTAACGGGCGCCCGTCCACACTACAGCTTCAAAAACGCGTTTTTGCCCATTCACGTTGAATGGGGTGACGTTTCACGTTGCCTCGCTCTTTCACCCGAACTGAATTGTGGGTAGCATAGCGGTCCGTCTCCGGCGTCAGAAGTTGAACATTGTTCAACTTCTGACGCCGGAGTAGCCAGCGCCAGCCAATCAAATCCCGTTTCTGAAAATCTGACAGCTCAAGCCCTAGCCAATCAAACCGCGTCTAAGCTGGGAGAGATATCCCGCCGTTCATTTCTATATTTCAAAAAAAGATGGAGAAACTAATTATCGCCGTAGCAAATCACCCGGTTTTGTATGACCAGACCCTCTTCACCTACCGGGATACAAACCGGAAGAACCAGTCATGGAGGGAGGTGGCAGAGACAGTGGGTGAAAATGGTAGGTTTTTGCCTGTTTGGGGAGTTTATATATATATATATATATAGTATATAGTTATATATATATTGCTCGCATAAAATCCCCGGGGTTTTTTTTGCTTTGTATGTCGGGGGCGGGAGATTCATGTGATTGGTTGTTGGTCGCGTTGCTCGAATAAAAATCCCCAAGCTTCAGACACGCCCAGCTCCAAGCTTTTTTTGAAGCTTGTAGTGTGACGACTCCGTAACCGAGCCATGTGGAAATCCTTTTGGGTGGACCAAAATAAAACATCGGTGCTACATCCAGCAAAACCAGACAGGCAGGCTCTTATTTCATGCCGACTGTCCCACATCTAGGTAAACATTTTTTAAAAAGTGCCCTTGTCCGTGGGCAGGTCTTCATAATTCCTGAGGATGTTGTTAACAGAGAGAACCTCCCCCTTAACGAGGTTTTCTGTGGTCCCCATTAAGGACTTATTGACCTTTTCAGGAAGGGATGGCCTTCTAAAATAGCCTCCCCATCTTTTCAGCTTGCCAGCCATCGAGCCAAGTCACTTTGATAAGATGAAGGTTGGTCTTGCTCTAAATGTGTTCAGTAAGGCTACAAGTGCTGGGCTGAAATACATGGTGCAGCAAGAAAACCGCCCTCTGTCATACCTGACGACAGCGTGGTTCCTCGAGCAGGTTGATCGTTGGTTTTGATCTGATTTCATCTCGCCATCCCAATTACAGCCCGAGCAGGCTCAAGATGGAGGAGTACCAAAAGGCCATCACCTTCCTCCAGAACATCGTCCATCTGTTTCGTAGGATAAAGATAGTCAAAAGGGAGGTTGAAGCCTGTTCAAACAGGGGTGATAATGGCAACAACATCAATTTTGGCCATACAAGAGGAGATGCTTACACTAAGGACACAGGTTTGTGTTAACATCAAGGTTCACACAAGACTGCCTTGAAAATACATTCAGCTGTGTGAGGTCTAAAAATCCTGTCCCAACGCAGTGGAATTCCATCATGCACTGAGAATCATATCTGTGGGGCAGTTCCTCACCACCATCAGCTCTGGGAGCTACCAGGAAGACCACAGTAGCTTTTTGGCAGACTTCCTGGACACAGGGGAGCCAAAAATCACTCCATCAGTCAGAGTGGAACAGCTGATGGCGGTGAACAGAGCAGCAGCAGCACCTGACCTCACAAAAACTGAGAAATGTATTCTCTTCCATCTTGCAGGCTACATCGTCCACAAAATCATCAAGTTTGCCAGCATCTGTGAAAAATGCAAAATTGCAACAGAGCACCATGATGAGAGTCCTTCTGGTGACAACAGCTTGTTAGTGGACTTGAAAGACTTCAAGGCAGGTGCTCTTTGTCGTCCCTCCCAAGAAGCCTTTGACTTCATTCACCAAATTGAGGAACTATTTAGGACCAAGACTGGTTCCTCCCTCATGCAGCTCCCCAACGCAGTGGGTGTCTGGAGAAAGAAGCTCAGGCCCTCTCCAGCAGGCTTCCGTCATGCTGTGGAGTACAACAAAAACTCGTAAAAAGATTCATACGGCTGAGGCTGAGAATTGAGGCCAAACAAATCAGAAATGACAGAAAAAAAAATAAAATTAAAATATGGCCATTTTGGAAGCAAGAGCCAATCCAAAAAGGTGAAAAGGAACAACAGCAGCCAAGCTACCACATCCAGCAACCCCCAAACAGATCCACAGCTGCAATCATTTCCATTAGCCGTTGCAATGGAAATATTTGGACTAAACATTGCTCTTCCACCTGCCAGCACCCAGCTAACATCACTGCCCCTCCACCTGCCAACATCACTGCCCTCCACCTGCCAACATCACTGCCCTCCACCTGCCAGCACCCAGCCAGAGGAGCGCAAACAACAAAACAAGCAAGGTGTCCCGTCATGTACCTGGAAGTTTGGGTTGGCAAAATGGAGTAAGAGAGGGACTTGAAAAACCTTGGTTGCTTCTACTCATGTTGTTACAGTTGTCTTGGTTACAGCTCTCTAAAGTTTTTTTTTGTGCCATTTCCACATCTTTAGAAAATATGAAATAAAAAATTGAAGTGAAATCAACCTCTTCTCTGGAGAACAAACCTTGATTTCTCTGTCTTGTGAGTTTGCAGTCTTGCTCCTCGACCTGTAACATCACTGCCCCTCCACCTGCCATACAGTAGGTTACTAACAAGATTACTTATATAATACAGTGATAGAATACATGTTTAGTATGCTTACTTATATAAAACAGTAGTATTAAACTTACCTTGTGTTTTCACTCTCACTTAAGTCCCTTTCCCATCAATCCAAAATCAGCTGAGCTGCAACATTATACAGACAGTAATTATCAACATAATCACAAGGACACAATATGGCTCTGCTAAAAACACTCACTCTTACACGCACCAAAGTTATATTTATCTAATATTTAACTCCCTCCACCCCCGCATACAATCCCGTTTAGAAGCCCCTCTTCTCTAATTCAACAACGTTGGACGAAATGACATTAAGAGAACGGAATTTACAATTAAAAGGCTGTTCAACGTCTGTTGCTAACTTGCTTCGGTATCCTAGCTTAATCTATTATCTGTAAACGTTCCCTAAATCTACTAATTTAGGGATAATCCACTGACATCCTTTAATACACATGTTAATTTGAATCAGATGTACTGATAATATCCGCAATAAAATCTTTAAACTTATTCTTACCTTTAAAAGTCCGTCACGAACGGTCTATTATGCTGCAACTCTACAGCTCTGCTAGCCTTGGCGCTAACTTCCGGGGAACGATTGAGAGGCTCCACGATCCGCCATTGCTGTAAAAAAGTGGTCCATTGGAGTGAACGGGATAGATGTCGTAACTCTTCTATTATATGGCTCTGGACTGTATATAAAATGGACGTAGTGTCCGTGACGTCACCCATAGGATTCTGCAGAGTTGCCGAGAAGCCCTTAGTAGGCGGAGTCGGCCACTAACGGCTTGACAGCAACGTCAGAGTAATCCCGCCTGCTCCAAATAAGGGCAAAGAGGCGGAGCCGAGACGGGACCTGCTGCCTCCGATCTGGAAGT